>NW_006921921.1:3478944-3503817 GCF_000298275.1 Orycteropus afer afer | reverse complement strand
AAAAAAAAAAAAAAAGATAAACCTTCACATCAAAAAAGAGGACCAGTATAAATATTCAGCAAATACTGAAACAATAGCAATGAAGGAAGTGATAACACAATTTATAAACAAAATGAGCTCAGCATAGAAAATTATATGGAACAAAGAAATCGACACCATGAGAAAGCACACACACACATAACAAAAATGACAGCAACAAATTCATATTTGCCAATAATTACATATCTGGCAAGGGACTTATGTCTAAGATTTATAGAGGAAGGGTCGATGACCAAACTATAGTACATACACATAATGGAATGCTATGCAGCACTAAAGAAAAATGTAGAATCTGCAAAACACCGCATAATATGGAATAACCTGGAGGACATTATACTGAGTGCAATAAGTCAATCACAGAAGGACAAATATAGTATTAGTTCATTGTTGTGGAGGGCCAAGGAAAGATTTATATATGGAGGGAAACTTTCTTTGTTGGTTGCCGGAGTGGGGAGGTGGGAAGGGAACACTGCAAAATAAATAAATAAATAAATAATGCATTGACCCATGTCATTTTAGTTTTGTGTATTTCACTGTACATAAATTATACTTCAATAAAATGCATTAAAATATATAAATAAATAAAAATAAGCAAAGGCTTAAATACACATTTCTCCTAAAAAGATATTCAATAGCCAATAAGCACACAAGAACATTCACAACATCATTAGCCATTAGGAAAATGAAAATCAAAACCACAATGAGATAGTACTTCACACCCTATAGGATGGTTACAATAAAAAAGACAGATGAAAGAAAAAAAAAGAAAGAAAGATAATAACAAATTATGGTAAGGATGTGGAGAAACTGGAACCCTCATATATTGCTAGTGGGAATAAAAATGGTGCAGACACTTAGGAAATCAGTTCGGCAGTGCCTCAAAAAGTTAAATGTGAAGTTACCATGTGACCCAGCAATTCTACTCCTAGTTATACACCCAAGAGTAATGAAAACATATGTCCATTCTAAACTTCCCATTTTATTTTTGACAACTACCCCCCACACACCCCAAAAAAGAAATCTAGGAAAACTGGAAATTGTTAGAAATGAAACAGAATGCATAAGGATTGATATTCTAGGCATTATAACAAGAACTCACTGCTGTCGAGTTGAATCTGACTCATAACAACTCTTCTTGGGTTTCCCAGGCGGTATCTCTACTGAAGTAGATTGCCCAGTCTTCTTTCCAAGGAGTGGCTGAAGGATTTAAACTACCAGCATTCTGTTTAGCAGTCAAATGCCTTAGGCACTACACCAAAATGGACTGATATGGGCCACCTTGAACCAGATAATCATATGGTCTACTATGCTGGGAATGACAAATTAAAGATGAATGGCATCATATTAATTGTCAAAAAGAACATTTTAAGCTCTATCTTGAAGCACAATGCTGTCAGTGATAGGATAATACCCATATGCCTACAAGGAAGACCAAGTTAATACTACTATTATTCAAATTTACTCACCAACCACTAAAGCCAAAGATGAAGAAATTTGAAGATTTTTTAACAACTTCTGCAGTCTGAAATTGATCAGACATGCAATCAAGGTATAGCGATAATTACTGATGATTGGAATGTGAAAGCTGGAAACAAAGAAGCAGCTTCCGTACTTGGAAAATATGGCCTTGGTAATAGAATTGATGTTGGAGATCTCATGATAGAATGATGCAAGATCAATGACTTTTTTTTTTTTTTTTTGCAAACACCTTTTTTCAACAACATAAACAGCAACTATATGTGTGAACCTCAATGACGAAATACACAGGAATCAAATCGACTACATCTATGGAAAGAGACAATAAAGAAGCTCATTACCATCAGTCAGTACAAGAGTCCAAATGTGGAACAGACCATCAACTGCTAATATGCAAGTTTAAATTGAAGTTGAAGAAAATTAAAACAAGTCCATAAGAACCAAAATATAATCTTCAGTATATCCCACCTGAGTTTAGAGACCATCTGAAGAACAGATTTGAGGCACTGAACACAAATGACCAAATATCAGACAAGCTGTGGGATGACATCAAGGACTGCATACATGAAGAAAGCAAAAGGTGATTAAAAAGACAAGAAAGAAAGAAAAGACAAAAATGGATGTCAGAAGAGATACTGAAACTTGCTCTTGAGAGTAACTAAAGCAAACAGAAGAAACGATGGAATGAAAGAGCTGAACAGGAGATTTCAAAGGGCAGCGTGAAAGGACAAAGTATTATAATGAAATGTGCAAAGACATGGAGTTAGAAAATCAAAAGGGAATAACACACTCGGAATTTCTCAAGCTGAAAGAACTGAAGAAAAACTTCAAGCCTTGAGTTTCAATACTGAAGGATTCTTTGGTCAAAATATTGAACAATGGATGAAGCATCATGACAATGGAAGGAATACACAGAGTCACTGTACCATTAAGAATTGGTCGATGTTCAACTGTTTCAGGAAGTAGCATATGATCAAGAACCTATGGTATTGAAGGAAGAAGTCCAAGCTACACCGAAGGCACTGGCAAAAAACAAGGCTCAAGGAATTGACAGAATACCTATTGAGATGTCTCAACAAACATGCAGAGCTGGACGCAATTACTCTACTCACCTATACTAAGAAACTTGAAAGACAGCTACCTGGCCAATTGACTGGAAGAGATCCATATCTGTGCCCATTCCAAGGAAAGGTGATCCAATACAATGTAGAAATTATCAAACAATATTATTAATATGACCCCTAAGTAAAGTTTTGCTGAAGATAATTCAAAAATGATTGCAGCAGTACATTGACAGGGAACTTCAGAAATTCAAGTCGGATTCAGAAGGGGATGTGAAACGAGGAATATCATAGCTGATAGCAAATAGATCTTGGCTGGAAGCAAAGAATACCAGAAAGATGTTTATCTGTTTTATTGACTACGCAGAGGCATTTGACTGTGTGGATCATAATAACTTATGGATAATACTGTGAACCATGGGAATTCCAGAACCCTTAATTGTGTTCATGACAAAACTTTACATAGACCAAGAGGCAGTAATTTGAACAGAACAAGGGGACAGTGCACAGTTTAAAATCAGGAAAAGTGTGCATCAAGGCTGTATCTTTTCACCATACTTATTCAATGTGGATGCTGAGCAAATAATCTGAGAAGTTTATGGATGCAACATCAGAATTAGAAGAAGAGTCATTAACAACATGTGATATGCAAATGACACAACCCTGCTTAATGAAAGTCAAGATGTGAAGTACTTACTGAAGAAGATCAAAGACTACAGTCTTCAGTATGGATTACATGTCAACATAAAGAAAACAAAAATCCTCACAACTGGACCAATAAACAACATCATGATAAATGGAGAAAAGATTGAAGTTGTCAGGGATTTCATTTTACTTGGATCCACAATCAATGCCCACAGAAGCAGCAGTCTGGAAATCAAATGATGCATTGTTTTGGGCAAATCTGCTGCAAAAGACCTCTTTAAAGTGTCAAAGAGCAAACATGTCACTTTGAAGACTAGGGTGCACCTGACCCCAGCCATGGTTTTTCAATAGTCTCATGTGCATGCAAGAGATGGACAATGAATAAGGAAGACCACAGAAGAATTGATGCATTTGAATTGTGTTGCCAGCATAGAATATTCAATGTACTATGGACTGCTAGAAGAATGAACAAATCTGTTGGGAAAAGCACAGCCAGAATGCTTTTTAGAAGTGAGAATGGCTAGACTTCATTTCTCGTAGTTTGATGACGTTGTCAGAAGGGACCAAACCCTGGAGAAAGATATCATGCTGGGCAAATAGAAGGTCAAGCAACTCTGGTGGCATGGTGGGTAAGGCCTTTGGCTGCTAACCAGAGGTCAGCAGTTCAAATCCACCAGCTGCTCCACGGGAGGAAGATGAGGCAATCTACTTTTATAAGGATTTACAATTTTGGAAACCTGTTGGTGTTCATTATGAATTGGGATCAACTCAATGGCAGTGGGTTAAATACAGAAAAAGGGAAAGACCTTCAACAAGATTGACTGACACAGTGGCTATGACGATGGGCTCAAGCACGGCCAACAATTGTGAGGATAGTGCAGGAGTGGGCAGTGTTTTGTTCTATTGTACGTAAGGTTCTTATGAATTGGAACTGACTTGACAGCACCTAACAACAACATACAAAACTTTGTACATGAATGTTGATAGCAACATTATTCTTAACAGTGAAAACATAGAAACAATCCAAATGCTCATTGATTGATGGATGGATAAACAAACTGTGGTATAACCATAGAATGGAATATTATTTAGCCATAAAAAAGAATTAAGTACTAATAGCTATTTCAACATGAATGAACCTTAAAACATTATGCTAAGTGAAAGAAGACACTAAGGGCTGCAATATTCCATTTATATGAAATGTCCAGAACAGGCAAATCTATATATTGAGAAAGTAGAAAAGTGGTTATCAGCATCTGGGTGGAAGGAGGAATAGGGATTTACTGCTAACGGTAGGGGTTTATTTTTGGGTGATGGTGTTCTAGCGTTACATAGTGGTATGACTGTACATTGAATTATGTACTTTTAAACAAAGTGAATTTTATAGTATGTGTTGTTGTTGTTGTTGTTGTTGTTATGTGCCCAACTCATAGCGACCCCTCCTTGGGTTTCCGAGGCAGTATCACTACGGAAGTAGATTGCCCCATATGGTATGTGGATATCTCAATTTAAAAAAAGCAAATCACCTGTACATAAATGTTTCTCTAGCAGCTCTATATCATCAAAAAAATGGACATCCTTAAATAAGTGAAAGGACAAAGAAATATCATGCAACTCACACAATGTAATACTATATAGCAATAATAAGGAATAAACTGTAGACACATACAACAACTTGGATGAATTTCTAAGACACTGCTGAATTAAAGAAGCCAATCTTAAAAGGTTACTTATTGTATGATTCCATTTATATAACATTCTCCAAAGATAAAACTACAGTGATAGAGACCAAAATCAGGCTCTTCCAGGGGTAGGGGCTATCCCATAAAGGATAGCTGGAGGAAGTTTCCAGTGGGCTGATGGCCTGGTTCTGCATCTAGATTGTATGTGTGTGTGTGTGTGTGTGTATAATGTCAAAATGCATGGAACTGACACCAAAAGTCAATTCTACTGTGTGTTCAGTTAGAAAAATAAAAAGATACTGCAACATATAAACAACAAAAAAAAATCAACCTCACTCACTGCCATCTAGTTAATTCCAACTCATAGTGACCCCCTTGGAGTTTCCAAGGCAGTAAATCTTTATGGAAGTAGATTGCCCATTCTTCCTTCTGCAGAGTGGCTCACAGGTTTGAACTACCAACCTTCTGGTTAGCAGTCAAATGCCTTAGGCACTACACCACCAGAGCTCCTTACTCCAATATATAGACTAATTTAAAAGGAAAACAGAAACAAGCATGCAGTAGTGATCTTAAACATCAAAAGGTAACATGAATATAAGGACCATTCCTTTCAGAGAACACATATTCCTCTATCAAAATGTTTTTAAAATAAAATCAAGGTATTATTTTGGATCTTAATGTATTTATTACTCTAAAGCAAGTTCTTCCCTTCCATTTCAAGAGTTGCTGACTTGCCCACATAAAAGGAAGTGAGTGAGTTAAAATCTTACTAGTTGTTCAGGCATGCATTCCAGGAGCCAAAACTGGAAAAAAAGGCATGTCTTAGATGATACATGTGATGTTACTCTGTATATTGTGAAATCCCATAAAATATCAGGTATTTTTATTTGGAATTATAACATTTCCTGTGCATTTGGGAGCTTAAAATGTTTAATTTTTCTGGGAGACAGATTCACAGAATTTTAGAGTCAAAAAGGACTTAATGTTCATCCACTCGTTTTATTTTGCAAATGTGGAAACTAAGGCCCAGAGAAGCTGTGTGTCCAAGCACACACATCATGTTGATGGTTCAATATGAACTACAACTCTGTTCTCTTTCCACATCCCCTATAGAAAAAAATGACTTGTAGCACCATAATCTAAATAAACCAAAACAACAACAACAACAAAAAAAAACCCACTGCCATAGTGTCAATTCCAACTCAAAGTGAACCCCATTGGGTTTCCAAGGTTGTAAAACTTTATGGAAGTAGACTGCCTCATCTTTCTCTCATGGAGCAGCAGGTGGCTTTGAACCACTGATCTTCTGGTTAGCAGCCCAATGTCTTACCCACTATACCATGAGATCTCCTACTACATGTTGTTGTTGTTATATGCCATTGAGTCGGACCCGACTCATAGCGACACCTCCTTGGGTTTCTGAGGCAGTATCACTACAGAAGTAGATTGCCCCACCTTCCTTCCGAGGAGTGGCTGGTGGGCTTAAACCACCAGCCTTCTGGTTAGCAGTCAAGTGCCTTGTGCCTTTAGGATAATCTACATAAGTAGCCTCAAATATAACAGGAGTTCTCATAAAGAGGTCCAGTACTGGGAACTGATCTTACAAGCTAAGATGTTTTACAACAGTCTCTTACAGTTCAAAGTTACATTCCAGGGACACAACAGAACTTGTGGACATGAAGTGATAAAGGGATTACACTCTGCTTTGCAGACCAGCATCAGTGAACCCACAGCATTCAACATTCATGACCAAAGCTGGATGTAAGATGCTCTATTTTCTTTTTTTTTTGTCCTATAGAGACCCCTTTATTAAGTCATAAACAGGACAAAGGCAAAACAAAGATACTCATCTGGAGGAGGGAAATTCATTACAGAGGCCGATGGTGTCACTGAATCACAGTCACAGTGTTCACTACATACCACAGAGAACAAAGGAAATCAGCAAAAGATCCTGATTGGTGGCAGGACTGTCCATCACTGTTGCAGGTAGGTCTACAGAAGTAGGGAAAGGACCATGATTGGGGTAGGTATATAATTACCAGTTTAAAAATATTATAGGATTGGTTCTGGGGTTTTGACAACCTGGCCATGTGGTGCTTGGGGTATATGACTCACTATCATGTGCTCCTGAGTCATAGTACTAGGACCCTAACATTTAATTTTTATGTGTCTGTTTACCAATTTTCAGTAAATCATTAAGGATATGTCCAGGTAAATTCCCTAGTCCACGCTCTTCTCCTTTCTTGTTTTATTTATTTCTAGGCTGTCTTCTACAAGTCCAGGACCAATTCTCAGTCTATCTCTCCCTAAACATAAGGTTGAATTGTCTAGATACTGACAATTCTCCAGTAAGTTTGATTTTAATTCAACTGCTTACTTTCATGAGGGCACAATGCTTTAAGTCTTATAAGGGAGTGGAATGGATAGATTCTTACTAGACTACAATGGTTCAATCAATCTCGGAAATGAGGCAGTGTAACAAGAGTACCAGCTTACTAGGTAAGAATCCGGCCTCTACTACTTACCAGTTACATACCTTTTACAACTCTGTGTCTCATTTTCCTTATTTGCTATTGCAGTGATTGAGTTAATACATGTAAACCACAGTGCCTGGCTCATTATAAGCGTTCAATAAATACTACTACTTTTCATAAAAAGCCTCAAAGGTTGTATGTCAGTCTAGAAAGTAACTCCATTAGGGTAGGGGTTATCTATTTTGTTCACTCATGTATCCCCAACACTTAAAACAATGCCTGACATACAGAAGATTATTAGTATTTGTTGAACGAGTAAATGCAACCTAATTTGCAAGACCAACTTAGAAGTTATCCCCTTTCATAAATTTCATTACTGGGAAATACCATGTTCCATATGGAATGTTGGAAATAACTATTCCTCTGTTGTTGTTGTTACTTGCTATTGAGTCAGCTCCAACTCACGTGACCTTGTTTATAACAGAATGAAATGCTGTCTAGTCCCGCACCACCTTCCCCAACTCATGTGACCTATTTTTAACAGAATGAAATGCTGTCTAGTCCTGCACCACCTTCCCCATTGCCGTATGCTGGAGGCCACTGTTGTGGCTATTGTATTAATCTATCTAATGGAGGCTTTCCCTCATTTTCAACTACCCTCTACTTTACCAAACATAATGATGTCCTTTTCTAGTGATTGATCTTTCCTGACGGTGTGTCCAAAGTAAGGGAAATGAAGTCTTATCATCCTCACTTCTAAGAGTACCATGATGTGGTAGTTAATTTTGTGTATCAACTTGTCTGGGCCTAGTTGAGGGGCTGGGCAGCTGGATGTAGTATTCCCCAGGATGAGACTGGTAATCAACTCCATGGTGGAATCTACTGGGAGCAGCTGAGTAGCTGCCCTAGAGGTGTGGGCTGCTTCCTGTATATAAGGAGAAGCCTTGGGGAATGGTCTCTAGCTCATGGCACGCTTGGACCCTGCATGTAGCTGTGTCATTGTTCAACAGCCTGCCATGCTCTGCCAACCTTGGGACTTAAAATGGACTTGAATTAATGGCCTGCCACGTGGTCTGGTAACATCAGGACTGTGCCATTTTATCTGTCAACCTTGGGCTTGTTAGCATCAGCAACCAGTAGCTGCTGGAGTGAAGAGATGCCTCTAGCTTCAGTTGGCCAGGAGCAAGAGGCAGAGCAGAAGCCCAAGGTTCAAGAGCACAGCCCCTAGAGCCTGGCACTTTGAACTTGGACTTAAACCCTCCAAAGTGTGAGAGAATAAACTTCTGTTTGTTAAGGCCATCCCATTTGTGGTATATTCTTGTCAGAGCAGCACTAGGTAACCAGAACACATGGACTACCAGAAGAATGAACAAATCTGTCCTGGAAGAAGTGCAGCCAGAATGTTCTGTGGAATTGAGAATGGTCAGGCTTTGTCTCACCTACTTTGGTCATGTTGTCAGAAGGGACATTCCCTGGAGAAGGATATCATGTTCAGTAAAGTTGAGGGTCAATGAAAGAGGTGAAGGCCCTCGACGAGAAGGAGTGACACAGTGGTTGCAACAATGCGCTCAGGTATAGCAAGGACTGTGAGGCTGGCACAAAACCGGGTAGTGTTTTGTTCTGCTGAACATAAGATCAGTATGAGTTGGAGACAACCTGACAGCACCTAACAACAAGAAGGAGCATCTGGTTGTACTTTTTTGTAAGACTGATTTGTTCTTTTTCTTTTCTTTCTGGCAGTTTATAGTATGTTCCATATTCTTCTATATGATTTGAATATATCAGTTCTTCTTTGGTCTTCCTTTTCCATTGTCCAGCTTTTGTATGTATGAGGTGACTGAAAAGACCATGGCTTAGGTCAGGTGCATCTTAGTCATCAAAGGGACATCTAAAGTTTTTAAAACTTTAAAGAGGTCTTTTGCAGCACATCTGTCCAATCATTTGATTTCTTGATTGCTTCTTCCATGGGCATTGATCCATGGGTACTGATCTAAGTAGATGAAATTGTTGATACTCCAATTTTTTCTACATTTATCATGATGTTACTTACTGGTCCAATTGTGAGGGTTTTCGTTTCCTTCACACTCAAGTGTAATCCAAACTGAAGGCTGTAGTCTTTGACCTTCAACAGGTCAAGCTATACCTATTTTCCTAGCTCTTGTAAAAAGTTCCCTCTCCCCCATGACAATAGCAATTTTACTTGCCTAAGTTGCCCCATTCATAGGATCCAAAGAGTCAGAGGCAAGAGTATCAGATAATAGAAGTTTCTGTGGGGAATGAAAAGTTCCTGGATTGATCAGTAGTGGAAGCACTGGGGAGTGGGGTGAAGGTGGGGACTAGACAGCAAAGGATAACTTGTCTCACTTCATTTGAACATTTACTGATCATTTATTATGTGCCAGGCCCTATCCTCAACAGCAAATTCAACTCTGAATAAGATATTCTTGCCCCCAAGAGCTCAGTCCAGTAGAATATACTACATAATGTACTACAGTATGTCCTGTAACAGAAATGGAAATGGTCACTGGAATTCACAAAGGACAATGCTAACTCTACTAGAGGAATTACAAAACTGTCATTTGGATTGGGTCTTAAGGGGTGAGGAGAGTTGGACAGTTTTCTCAGCAAAGAGGAGAAGGAAGGGAAAAAAAAAAAAAAAAGCATTCAGAAACAGATGAGTTCATTCCATATATGAAAATTAACCTAACCTGGATCAGTGACCTAGATATAAGAAGTAAACCCATAAAACTCTTAGAAAAAAAATATGAAACAAAACTTTAAGACCTTGTTGTGGACAATGGATTCTTAGATATGACACCAAAAGCATGAGCAACAATAATTTTAAAAAAAGATAAAATGTGCTTATTATAAGTAAAATCTTTTGTGTGTCAAACCAAAAACAGAAACTCAATGTTGTTGAGTCAGTTCTGACTTACAGCAATCCTTTAAGAGAGAGGAGAACTGCCCCTGTAGGATTTCCAAAGCTGTAGATCTTACAAAAGCAAACTGCCACATCTTCCTCCCACGCGGCAGCTGTGGGGTTGAAAGTGCTGACTTTTCGGTTAGCAGCCGGGTGCTTAACCTCTGCTCCCCAGCGAGCAAAGGCTCTATTAAAAACGTGAAGAGACAATCTACAGAATGGGAGAAAATACTTGGAAATCACATATCTGATAGAGGCTTAACATCTAAAGAATTTCTAAAACTCAACAACAAAAAGACAAACAATCCAATCTAAAATTGAGTAAAGGAACTGAAGAGACATTTCTCCAAAGAAGATATACAAAAGGCTAACAAGCACATGAAAAAAGGCTAACAAGCACATGAAAAGAAATTCAACATCACTCTTGTTGTTAGGAGCTCTGGTAGCGTCCTGCCTAAGGCACTTGACTGCTAACCAGAAGGCTGGCAGTTCAAAGCCACCAGCCACTCCTCAGAATGAAGATGGGGCAATCTACTTCTGTAGTGATACTGCCTTGGAAACCCAAGGAGGGGCCGCTATGAGTCGGGTCTGACTAGAGGGCACATAACAACAACACAACAAATTGTTATTGTTAGTTGCCATCAAGTCGGCTCCAACTCACTGGGATACTACGTACAACAGAACGAAACAGTGCCTGGTCCTGCGCCATCTTCACAGTCCTTGCTATGCTTGAGCCCATTGTGGCAGCCACTGTATCAGTCCACCTCGTTGAAGGCCTTCCCCTTTTTTGCTGACCCTCTACTTTATTTACCAAGTATGATATCTTTATCTGTGGACTGATCCTTTCTGACAATATGAGCAAAGTAGATGAGATGAAGTCTGGTCATTCTCACTTCTAAGGACCATTTCGGTTGCAGTTCAACATCATTAAACCAAAACCAAACTCACTGCTGTGGAGTCTGATCCAACTCATAGTGTCCCCTCCTTGGGTTTCCAAGGCAGTATCACTATAGAAGTAGATTGCCCAACCTTCCTTCTGAGGAATGGTTGGTAGGTTTGAATTACCAGCCTTCTGGTTAACAGTCAAATGCCTTAGGCACTACACCACCAGAGCTCCCTCAACATCATTAGGGGCATGCAAATCAAGACCACAATGACACCACTCATACCTACTAGGATGGCTATTATCAAAATATGGAAAGTAAGTATTAGTGAGGATTTGGGGGAAATTGTAACCCTCATCTATTGCTGGTAGAATTGCAAAATGGTGCTACCACTATGGAAAACAGTTTGCAGTACTCAAAAAGTTAAACATAGAACTAAGTTATGATCGAACAATTCTACTCCTAGGTATATACAAGACTTGAAAGCAGGGACCCAAACAGACACTTATACCCCAAGGTTCACTGGATCCTTATTAATAATAGCTGAAAGGTGGAAACAATCCAAGTGGCCAACAACAGATAAACAGATAAATGAACTGTGATACATCCACACGATGGAATATTATTCAACCATAAAGAGAACTAAAGTTCTGATACATGCTGCAACATGGGTGAAAACCTTGAAAATATTATGCTGAAATAAGTCGGTCACAAAATGACAAATACTGTATGATTTCCCTTCTATGAAACATCTGTAACAGGCAAATGCACAGAAAGCAAAGAACATTGTTGGTTACCAGGGGCTGGGGCTGAGAGGGAGCAGGATGGAGAATTGCTGCTTAAGGAATATTGAGTTCTATTTAGGATGATGAAAAAGTTTTAGAAATCGATAGTGGTGGTGGTTGCACAACATGGTGAATGTAAATAATGTCACTGAATTGTACACTTAAAAATGATGAAAACAAATGCTTAGGAATTATTTGTATAAACTTCCCAAAACACTTTAAGAGTGGTTTTCACGAAAATTAACGGTGTGCAAAAATTAAATAGAAGCTGTACGTAATTCCACAGGGAACTAAATAAAGTACATTATATTTAAGTTAGAAAGCATAAAAAAAAGATGACAGAGAGACCCTGACATGGTCTGGGAATGGGAAAACCTATGTCACATGCAAAAGAGGCCTAAACCTGTCAAAATGCTTTCCTGAAAAGGAAGCTTACCAGAAGTTAGAGCTTTGACTCTAGGATGAAGTGATAAAGAATCAGCGCCTGTGTAAAGAGCAAAGATTTCATGCAGAATTCTCTTCAAAAATCTATCCCTCCCCCTCACAAACTACTCTGCCCTAAGCCAGGGCCAGAAAAAGTGGTCTGTATTTTCTGTGTGTGTGTGTTTTTGTTATTGTTATTATTGTCTTAAACAAAACAAAACTACTACTAACACTCTTAGCAAGTCTGCTCCGGCCACTGTACCTTGTTTTGGTTCTCTAGTGCTGCTCTAACAGAAGATATACCACAAATGGGATGGTTTTAACAAACAGGGAGTTATTCTCTTATATTTTAGTAGGCTAAAAGTTCAAGTTCAAAGTGCCAGCTCCAGGGGCTGGGTAAAAGCCCTTCCACCTTGGGCTTCAGCTCTGCCTCTTGCTCTTGGCCCACTGAAGCTGGACACATCTCTTAGCTTAGGCAGCTGCTGGTTGCTGAGGCTGACAAATTCAAGGTCAGCAAACAAAATGGCACAGTCCAAAAATTACCAATCAACATGGCAAGCCACTAGTTCAAGTCCAGAGACAATCTCAAGATCAGCAGGAAACATGGCAGGCTGCTGAATGAAGACTCGGCTACATGAAAGGTCCAAGTGTGTCAAAAAGCTCCAGAGACCTTACTCAAAGGTGCTTCTTATATACTGGAAGCAGACCACATCCCTAAGGCAGCTACTCAGCTGCTCTAGTAGATTCCACCATGGAATTGATTACCAGTCTCATCATGGGGAATAAGACCATCCAGGTGCCTAGCCACTCAAAATCAGTTCCAGCCAAGTTGACACACAACTTACTACCACATATGTCAAAACTAGCTTTCTTACACACATTGGTTCAAGCTTTCCTACCTACAGCTGCCTCTTAGTGACACTAAAGAGCTGTTACCATTCTCCGTTGTTTATTGAAGGCCAAGTCCCTGTTCAGCTTTGCTTTCCTTCTGCTTCCACATGAACACTTCCTCTAACCCAGATGAGCCTTGCCAAATCCCAAGAACTGTGTTACCAGTGTAGCAGATCAAACCATACCCAGAAACATCCAGGGAAACCCATGAAGGAATGCGCACGATAAAACCGTGCACCAGCCCTCATGTTTAGCCCAGCAGCAGTATATTACTGACAACCTCCACTTGAGAACGGGGCACTGCTCAGTAAGTTCTATTTTTTTTCTACTTCCTTACATCCTTGATCTCACTCTGTAAATAAAAGAATGAAATCTAGCTCTTGCTCCAATAGGAAGGTTAGTACCATAAATCTAAAACAAACGTGATGACCAAGAGCCCTGTACCCACTTCTAAATCAATCTTTGTGCTAAAGCGCTCAATGAAACAATCATTAACTAGAGGGAGGGCAGCAACCCTTCAATATGCTCAGTGGTTTTAAACTTTCTGCAGGCTGTTACATACACCTGAAAAAGTACTAGAATTCTTGGCAGCACATGTGAGGTGATTAATCAGCTTAAAAAACCCACAAAACTAGTGAGAAATACTTCCAAAAGTAATAATAAGTACAATGTAACATCCATAGTCTAAGGCAAAGTATCCAAAACTTGGAAATAAAGAAAGAGAATGACTGAATTCCTTTTGTTTAACAAGTCCACTCAAGGATATTTAATTCTCTGAAAGAATGTACCTGTGGTTGACTTTGGTTTTTACTAGTTTATTAGACTCTAGGTACTGAAGACAACAAGTACTCACTTGTCCTGAGTACTCTAGGTACTCAGGACAACTGAGGGTAGAAGAAAGATGTGAGAGTCTGCTTCTCTAAATATTACAGCCTTCAGAACCCTATGGGGTAGTTCTACCCTGTCCTATAGGGTCACTATTCGTAGACTCAATGGCAAGCGGGTTTTTTGGAGACACTGAGGTTTCATGTTAACTCATGTATTAATGTCTAATAATCCCAAAGGTTATAGTTTACTGCCCTGTAGTACATTAACCAGTTTTCTAATTATTAGCAAATTTCATTCAGCATTTCTTTGCTTATATAAGTCTACATTTCTTGAAATCTCCTTTAAACCAGCTTTACCACTTCACTGGTTCCTTCATTTATTGATGAGTTTAAGAAATGAAGACATTTTTATACATGTTCACTTTAGAATCACATTTTTTAACTTTTTGAAAATCGCACTTTCACAATGGTCATCACACTGTTCACTCAGTCAATTAATTCCCTGCACTGGGTTGCTAGCTAAGAAAAACTGTTCCTTGCCCTGGCACTTCTTCTATATATTTAGGAGGCCACTACTTTCTTTTTTTTAATGTATGCCATTTTGACCTTATTCTACACATTCATAGGCCATTATTTACCTGCAGTCACATTTTGTTTGGCCCTCAATGTTTCACGTAATTGAATTAGCTGCTGACCTTTACAAACTGGAAACTAGTCACACACAAACTAGTAAATTGGGATTTCCAGTTTTTTGGAAAAATCAGATCTGGCAACACTAGATTCACTTTCCACCCAAAGCTGAAGCTGAGGAGAAGCTGCCCTTTTGGTAAGCCATGCTCTCCTCAGTTCACCCCAGTCTCTAACGCTCTGTATTGTTTACCATTTACTTGCTTCACCTCCTTATATTATCTGACTGTCCCTCTAAATATGTGTTTTCAACCCCTTGAGGAGCCCAGGTCCCATAATAGTTAAGCACTCAGCCTCTAACTAAAAGTTTGTTGTTGTTAGGTGCCCTCAAGTCATCTCTGACTCACAGCAACCCTACGCACAGCAGAACGAAACACCCCCCGGTCCTGAGCCAGCTCCATGATTCCCGCTATACTTCAGTCCATCACCGCTGCCACCGTGTCAATCCATCTTGCTGAGGGCCTTCCCCTCTTTCGTCGACCCTCCACCTTACCAAGCATGACATCCTTCTCCAGGAAATAATCTCTTCTGACAACATGACTAAAGTATGTGAGACGAAGTCTGTACATTCTCGCCTCCAAGGAGCATTCTGGCTGCACTTCCTCCAAGACAGACCTATTAGGTCTTTTAGCAGTCCATGGGACTTTCAGCATTCTTCACCAATACCACAACTCAAAAGCATCAACTCTTTCTTCGGTCTTCCTTATTCATTGTCCAGCTCTCACATGCATATGAGGCGATTGAAAATACCATGGCTTATGTCAGGTGCACCTTAGTCCTCAAGGAGACATCCTTGCTCTTCGGCACTTTAAAGAGGTCCTTTGCAGCCAATTTGCCCAGTGCTATACGTCGTCTGATGTCCTGACTGCTGCTTCCATTGGCATCGATTATAGAATCAAGTAATGTGAAGTCTCTGATAATTTCAATCTTTTCTCCATTTATTGTAATGTTGCTTATAGGACCAGTTGTGAGGATCTTTCTTTTATTTATATTGAAATGTAATCCATACTGCAGACTGTATTCTTCAATCTTCATTAGTAAGTACTTCAAGTCATCCTCACTTTCAGCAAGCAAAGTTGTTGTCAAAGTATCGCAGGTTGTTAATGATTTTTCCTCCAATCCTGATGCCACATTCTTCTTCATATAGTCCAGCTTCTCAGATTATTTGCTCAGCATACAGATTGAATAAGTATGGGGAAAGGATACAACCTTGAGCACTCCCTTCTTGATTTTAAACCATGTAGTGTTCCCTTTTTATATATATATATATATATATATATATATATAGTTGTTGTTGTTATGTGCCATGGAGTCAAGCCCGACTCATAGCAACCCCTCCTTGGGTTTCCCAGGTGGTATCACTACAGAAGTAGCTTGCCCAACCTTCCTTCCGAGGAGTGGCCAGTGGGTTTGAATCACCAACTTTCTGGTTAGCAGTCAAGTGCCTTAGGCACTATGCTACTAGAGCTTATATATATATATATATATACACACACACACACACACACACACACATATACATATGCATATCTATAAACACACATATATACATATATATATATATATATACACACATATATACATATATATGGGAGCTCTGGTAGCATAGTGCCTAAGGCACTTGACTGCTAACCAGAAGGCTAGTGGTTCAAACCCACTAGCCACTCCTCAGAAGGAATATGGGGTAATCTACTTCCACAGTGATACTGCTTCAGAAACCCGAGGAGGGGTCACTATGAGTCGGGTCCGACTCGACGGCACTTAACAACAACAAATATATATATATATATGGTTTATATATTAATTTTTTTAATAAAAAAGGGCAAGCAATTAAAGTTTTAAATACTCAGTACACATTAATACAAAGACGTAAGCATTCAAGAATGATGATCCAAATAATAGGCAAAGACTTATTTAAGTCACCTTGTTATTATGGGCAAAAAGCAACTTTTCACTCAATTATCTAGAAAATCATGCAATAGTAACTTCTGATTGCAGATACTTAACACAACAGTCAGGGTGATCTTTGATTTCATGCCACCGCTTTCAATTTCCTTCTATGTCTGACTCAGCTATCAGCCTCAACGCTCTGCAGTGGCTACCTCCACCCGTGACTCACCCCGTTGCTGGTGGCTTGACTCAGGTCCAACACCTCAGGCAGTGCTCTCAGATCTCTGTTCAAACAGAGTCACTGGAGGCACCAAAAATAGAGATTCCTGAGCCCAACTTCCTTAGACTGATTTAGTAGGTCTGGGGTAGTGACTAAGACAATACTTTTTAAATCTACACATCCCCACCTTTTAGATAATTAGTTCGCCTATAGGTAGTCTTAGGACCACACTTTGAGAAACACTGTCTTCTCTCCTAGTCAACAGAGAAGGTGGTCAGCATTAGTAGCATCAGTTTGGAAAGATTCTGGACTTATAAAAAGCCAGCCCTTTGACATATGGTTTATATGGACACATTTACTGAGCCCCAATAAAAGTTTACAAGTTAATTAAAATAGAGTGGAATGTGTGTCATGGCAGAAATACAAATTTATGCTTTTGACTCCCTCTGCTAGTCTCCCTGTGTATCTTGTACCCGTCTACCTTTATGACTACACATTATGACACTGCATTTTCTACGTTGCTCTTTTCCACCAGACTATGTTCAATGACTGAGATCACCTCTGAGTCCCCAGCATCTTAATAAATAATAGATGTTTGGCCGTCATTCAGCTGAGGCCCTTTCATTGTTAACAACTTGGGCTAGATTGTGAGAAACCTCACATTAGATCCTGACTGCTCATTTGAGAAATCAGTTTCTTCAACCTAGTCACGTGATTTTAATTTGGGAGGGAAGTGGTCCAGCATTCCACTAAATCTGGTATGCCAATCATTGGTGGTACTCAAGGAGGACAGCTTCTAGAATGTTTACAAGTGATACATGAAAGATTTCCAGTTTCAATTGTTGCTGCTGTTGTTAGGTGTCACTGAGTTAACTCCAACTAAAAGCAACCCCACGTCCAACAGAACAAAACCCTGCCCGGTCCTGCCCGACTCTCACAACGGTTGCTGTGCTAGAGCCCCTTGTTGCAGCCGCTGTGTCAATCCACCTTGTGAGGGTCTTCCCCTTTTTCACTGACCCTCTACTTTACCAACATGATGTCCTTCTCCAGGGACTGGTCCCTTCTGAAAACATGACCAATATTAGTTTCAATAGTTATGTGCATATGTATGTATATAAAAATATCTAGAACAAAACAGTGATTTCATAGATTAATGCTTAAAAGCAAGCTAGATTTAAACTTGAAAAGTAAATATAAAACAGTTGAAACTCTCCCATACTGTTAGA
Source organism: Orycteropus afer afer (assembly GCF_000298275.1). NCBI lineage: Eukaryota > Metazoa > Chordata > Mammalia > Tubulidentata > Orycteropodidae > Orycteropus > Orycteropus afer. The sequence continues at coordinate 3,485,687 of NW_006921921.1, read as the reverse complement.
AATCATCCAACAGATGATGTGGTTGTCCTTGATGTGGGGTAAGTGACCAGGAGAGAGGCACGGGTGTGGGGGGGGGAGGTTCTGGAGGTACTGGTAAGGCTCTGGGTCCTGATCTGGGTGCTGGATATGTTCAGTTTGCGAAACTTCAGTAAGCTGCATTATGATAAGTATACTTTTCTGTATGTATTTTTACATATATATTGAAGCTACTTCAGTAAAAAAAGTACTTTAAGAAAAGTGGATGTAGTTAAAGAAAAATCGAAAATAGATAGATGGTAGTACATGGATACAGCGAAATTCTAAACATGGTATACCAGAGGCAAATTTGGGACACACCTACTCAAACCCCTTCACCGCACAGAGAAGAAATGACAAGTGGTGGCCACAAATTAGCTGCCTGACCTTGAGTTGCCCACACTCAACTTTCTCATCCATCCTTCCCTCCACCCTCAGCCCAAGCTCTCAACTGCAGCAGAATGATGTCACCAGCTAACCCCCACTTTTAGACACCTCTTCCTACCTATTCCAAGGAAGCTGCCTTCCCTACTGGGTTGTTCTTACCACTTCTCTTAGTCTCTCATCATATGCTGCCTTCTAACTAAATTTAAGCCTCTGAAAGAAATACCTACCAAACCAAAACCAAACCCACTACTGTGGAGTCAATTCCAACTCACAGCAATGGTAGAGGCCAGAACAGAAGAACCCTTGGAAAGCTTGTCTGGGAAAGACCATAAATCTTTACAGAAACAGACTGCCACATCTTACTTCTGCAGAGCTCTGGTGGGTATGAACTGCCTAACTTTCAGGCTGGCAGTCGAGTGTTTTAACCACTGTGCCACCATGGCTCCTACAGCATTTAAAAATTGCACCAAACGGACAAGTTCCTTTTTTTGGGCTTCACATTTGTAAAAATGAGAGACAGTAAGATGGTTATGAGCCTGAGCTCAGGAGTAAAATTCCTGTTTATATCTAAGCTCTCTGGTAGCTATGTGACTCAACGGCTCATAACAACAACAACATCACTTAACCAGTCGTGTGACTTTGGACAGGTTTCACAACTACTTTGTGCCTCAGTTTTATAGTCTGTAAAATGGGGGTTATGATAAACTGATTTCATAGTACTGTTGGGAAGATGAAACAAGACTATGTAAAACCCTTAACATTAGCCCATCGCACTGTCAGGGCTTACTAACTATTCTCTATGATTATCAGCTACAAAATAGAGTTGAAAACTACTCAGGATAATTGACAGGATAAAAAGTTGGATGGTGGCATCTTAAACATGCCTAAGATTCAAGGCGGGTGGAAAGGGGGTACACAGACAGATTTATATGATAAGATTTGTGGATGGGGGAGGTATGTAAGGGAGTACATGGGTTCTCATCCTACATCTACCCAATCAGAATCTCCAGTTAAACTGGCCTAAAATTTTCAATGGCACGAAAACTCCTTTGAATTGAGTCTGTCACTCTCAACCCAGGGTCCTGGCTTCACGTGAGATGAAAGTGAATCCCCAGCCTTAGTAAGTTGTTTGGGCCCTTTCTAACAATAATTTTTTTAAAAAATTTTTATTGTGACTCGGGTGAATTTTTACAGAGCAAATTCACTTTCCACACAGCAGCTCACATACACTTTGTGTTATAACACTGACTATAATTTCCCACAATGCAACAGCTCCCCTCCCACTTCCTCCCCATAGTTACCTGTTCCCTGTGTCCTTCCCTGCCATGTACTCCTGCCCCCCGCCAGCTGTCTCCCTGTGCATACACAGCCCTTCTGTTCTCCCATGACTGATCTCTCCACGGAGTGTATCTACCTAATGGAAATGTTCAGCTCATATGCCTGTCTTTTGTCCTGTCCAACAATTATTTTAATACACGCTGCAAGTAATAAGAGTACACACTCAAATTAGCCCGTGAGCAAAAACAGGCAAACAATTCCCTTTTGGTTTTGTTTTCGGGCAGGTCCCTGCGACCCCGGAACATTTCTCGTGCCATCTCCTACCTCTCTGAAAGCTACGGGGCAGATAAGGGGTTCGAGGATGGTCCGAGGCAGCCCCTTGGCTAGCCTCCAGCCTCCGTTTCTTTGGGTAAACTAGGAGAGGACATCTCTAGAGCCCAGTAAGTAATGCCTCGCGGGTTGAGGAGCGGCGTCCCATCAGACCCTCCCGTTTCTGGCGTTTTCCAGTTTGGCGCACAGTTGGTACCGCGACGTCGGCCAAGTTGTGCAAGGCCCAAGGATCCGGCCACTTTGGCTCCAACTATCAGGGGATCTGCCTGAGTCGTCTGGAGGGCGCTTCTCTTCCCTCTCAGGATGCTCCTTCTCCCTCGGTCGTACCTGACGAACAGCGGCCCTCCCTGCACTTGCCCTTGGCCTCCCACTCGGGCGATCCTCTTGTCCTCAAATCCTTGCTCTTCGCGCAACCCATAATCGCGGGGCACTGTGGGAACTCGCGGGGCTGAGGGACGCCGAGCGGAGGCCGCGCGCCCCCTGCCGGCGGCGTGCGAGAGAGCCGGATGGTCTCAGCGAGCGGTGGGCGATGGGAGCGGAGAGATCCCGGAAGCAGGCACCCATGCTTCTTCTGCTTTAAGTTCGTGGTTGTTTTTTGGTGGTGGTGTTGTTTTCAAAGACATTAAAGCACAATCATTAAAGATAAATTGGAAAATGCAGTAATGGAAAGAAGAAATAAAGCACCATCCAATGATTTATCCTTCTAGCAAACTACTGTTGCTGTACTTACTATTTCTTTCAAGTTTTTTCTGGCTGCATAATTTTTCCTTCTGCATTGTATAATGTAAATCACTGTTCATACACATTTTGCTCCCAGCTTTTCGCTTTGTACTAACACAGTCCATACTACTGCATAGTCTTGTAAACACCTAGGAGTCCCTGGGTGTGCAAACAGTTTCAGAGTCTTGGAAGAGAGGCCTAGTGGTCTGCTGAAAAAATCAGCCATTGAAAACCCTGTGCGGCACAGTTCTACTCTGACACACAGGGGGGTGTGACTATGAGTCAGAGGTGATTAGATGGCAGCTGGTTGAGTAACTGCTGGCTCCCACCTTTACCTGAGACTACTCTGTTTTAAACAGCTGCATGGCCACCCCCAGGAGTTCTGGTGATGCAGTGCTTAAGCACGGTGCTGCTAACTAAACCCCACCAGACATTCCATGGAGAAAAATTTGGCAGTCAGCTTCCGAAGAGATGACAGCCTTGGTAACCCGATGGGGCAGTTCTACCCTGTCCCATAGGATAGCTATGAGTCGGTAGCAACTGGACAGTAATAGGTTTTTGGTTTTATGTCACTCCACCCTGACCCCCAAGTCCTCTACTTTACTTTTTTTTTTTTTCATGGCACTGACAGCCTTCTAACTTACTGTATATTCTCTATCTCCTGCTCCACCTTCCCTCTTAGAATATAAACCTCACCAGAGCAGTACCTTTGTTTTTTCTTTGCGGTATCCTAAATGTCTAGAACAGTGCTTGGGACTTGTAGGGATTCAATATTGAAGGAAAGGAGAGAAGAAGGGAAGAAATACTATTTTTGCTAACTACTTGGTGATATTTTTATAACTACTTAAGCACTAAGCTGCTGGCAGAAAGTTTGGAAGTTCGAAACTACAAACCACTCCATGAGAGAAAGATGTAACAGTCTGCTTCCCTAACGATTTACATACCTGGAAATTCTATGGGGCAGTTCTACTCTGTCCTATCGGGTTTCTATGAGTCAAAATCTCCTTGACAGCAATGGTTTGTTTTTGGTTTTTACTAATATAATACTCAATCCAATACACCACTGTTCTACAGTTACCTACCCTCTATTATTAGACATTTCATTTATTATTTTAAAATATCATAAGATTGCAGTGAACATATAGGTGTTCAGAGCTTTTGTCTGTATGTTAGAGTCTTTCCCCAGAGCGCAAAGGCAGAATGGGATACGGGTCAAATGGTACCAACACTTTAAGGTTTTGTGACACACTGTCAAATTGCTTTTCCAGAACGGTGGTCTCCATTTGTACTGCCACTAGGAGTGAATGAAGTTCCATATTACTTAAGAGTGACTTTATGACCCCCAAACCTCACTGTGCCTCACCCCAGGGGAGGGTTGCTGCAGTGTTGTCTTTGACTTTTCTTCAATGAACATATATTATCCAACTCGAGTCTAGCTTTGTTCCAGGGGTCCAAGGAGTCTAACCCAAGTTTTCTGCTCTTGAGGAACTTCCAACCCAGCTCAGATTTAGTGCATCTGGCTGGTCAGCAGCTGTGTGGCAATGGCTCAGGCCCTTTGTTTTGATTTGGGTTTGTGGGCAAGCTTATTTCCTGCTTTTCTCAGGAGCATCTTAAGGTTAAAATGTTTTTGGGAAACACTGGGTGTTTATTTACTTAACTGCAGAAAACCAATAAAAGCTGAACCAAACAAAACCTTTTACATAATAGACATTGCACAAAGCCAAAGCAAATCTTATTAACATCTTCCTCCAGGTGTTTGGTGTCTATCAGGATAGTAACTAAAATAAGGCAGGATCATTTAAAGGCAAAGAAAAAGTCTCCACTACCTTTGTGCTGTTGTGAGCGAGGTCTACCCTTCCATTGTTCATTTGGCAAGATTGTTTCACATATTTCTATAGACATTTCTTACTATGCTGCTCAACTTATGCTAAAATTATCATTTTCTCCACAAAATTCTAATTGTAGTTGTCTTTTTTTTTTTTCCTATTTGAAGCACATAGTTAACTAAAATGATGGCTTTTCCATTTTCCTGCTTAATGCCTACACCAAAGCAGCTGAGAGTCACATGTCCACCTGAGTCATCCCGTGATATATGTCATAGCCAACAATTGGGTGGGCACTTACAATGAGTTAGACATCCTGCTAAGTACTTTACATGCATTATCCCAGCTTATTCTACAACAGCCCTATGTGGTGGAGACTATTATTCCCATTTTACAGATGATGGTCCTGCAGCTCAGTGCATCACTTGCCCAGAATCATACAGCTTGACACTCAGAGCCACCTTTCCTGACTCCAAGCCTGTGCTCTTTTATTATTATTATTATTATTATTATTGTGATTTGGGTCAAATTCCAGACCTGAAGGTCAGCTAGGGGCCATAGTCTCAGTGGTGCCACCAGGCTCTGCCAGATCAGCAAATCTGGTTCCCTCCCCTTTTTTATTCTCCAAATGATTTTTAGTTTTGTTCCACATTGTTCTCCCTCTCTATCCAGGATCTCCTACATAGATCCCCTTCCAAGTGGTTGACCGTGGTAGCTGGGCACCATCTAGTTCTTCTGATCTCATAGTCATATAGGTTGCAGATCACATGGTGTACCAGTCACTAGGACTAATTGTTTCCATGAAATTTTGGTTTTCTTCATTGTTCTTTGCTCTGGATGAGGAGAGACCCATCGTTGCATCTAGATGGCAGCTTGCAAGCTTTTAAGATCCCAGTCACTACTCGCCAAAGTAGGAGGTGGAACAATGTTTTGTGTAGTATGTTATGCCAATTGAGCTTGATGTCCTCTGCGACTATGGTCCCAAGCCCGCAGGATCAACTACTCGGTCCCTCTGGGTAGCTGCCAAGCCTGTGCTCTTAATCACTACCGTCTCTAATTGTTATGACACTGCCCTAATACCCTGTATAGGAGCTCTGGTGGAGTAGTGCCTAAGGCATTTGACTGCTAACCAGAAGGCTAGTGGTTCAAACCCACCAGCCACTCCTTGGAAGGAAGGTTGGGCAGTCTACTTCTGTAGTGATACTGCCTTGGAAACCTAAGGAGGGGTCGCTTAGAGTCGGATCCAACTTGAGGGCAGTGGGGTAATACCCTATACATGAAAACTGCCCTTCCTTGGAAAAATTGTTTTGAGTTTTAATTTAATTATACATCATTTGTTTAAAGAGCATCAAATGAGAGGGCATCTCTATCCCAGTCAATAATTATTGTCAGGCTTCATCTTACTTGACCTCCCACACAGCATTTGACCTGCTGGGAGACACATCTGAAGACATTGATCCTCGTAATGAATTCCAGTCAGGACTGGCCCCTGCCTCAATCCACATGGTGCTTCTCTTGGCGACTGATATGCCAGGCGACTAAATTGAAGAGCCCAGCTCTGTTACCAGACAGAACTGGAATTTAACCCTGCTTAAGGCATTTGACTGCTAGCCAGAAGGTTGGCAGTTCAAACCTACCAGCCACTCCAGGGCAGGAAGACTGGGCAATCTACTTCCATAAAGATTTATCGCCTTGGAAACCCAAAGGGGTCACTATGAATCGGAACCAACTCGATGGCAGTGAGTTTGGTTTTTTTTGGTAGTTTTGACATTCAGTAAGTGAAGATTTCCTACCTGCCCTTGGCACTGTGTTCTTTAAAGTTTCCCTGAGAAAAACTCAAAATATCCTTAGACTCATTACTAATGTTTTAGCTGAGAGTCTGTCATTAGCTGGATCAGAATTTGACTTAAAAGTTGGGAGGAAGAAGATTAAAAAATGCTACAAATGGCAAAGGAAGGGCATTGCATACTAACACTTAAGGGATGGGCATTACTGTCCTTCTTTTCAGAGGAGGAAACTGAGACTTGAAGCTGTTGAACAGGTTACTTTGCTAAAAAGTTCAACACTAGAATTTGTTCCCAATTTTATCTGACTCTCCTGTGGCTGACAACTCCTACACACTATTGCTTCCAAAGCAGCTTCATCTAGTTTATCATTTGCTCAGGGCTGTTTTTGTCTTCTCATACAAGA
>NW_006921921.1:3457252-3478819 GCF_000298275.1 Orycteropus afer afer | reverse complement strand
ATACATGGTTGGGTGTTCTTGCTTCAAGAATAGTACTTGTTTTAAAAGAACATGCATCACATAAAAACTGTTGTTCAAAAAGGAAAGAAAGAGAATTTACACTAAAAAAAAGAAGTATCTCTTTCACCTTCCCCCCAGCACCAAATCCCCCTGCCCAGTGTAGCTACAGAAGTAGATTGCCCAACGTTCCTTCTGAAGAATGGCTGGTGGGTTTGAACCACCAGCCTTCTGGTTAGCAACCAAATGCCTTAGGCACTAAGCCACCAGCACTCCTCAGTGACAGAAAGACCTGGTGATCTACTTGAGGAAACTCAGCCTCTGAAAACCCTGTGGAGCACAGTTCTACTCTGACGCGCATGGGGGCACCATGAATCCACTATAGGGTGGAATCAACTGGATGGTCAGTGGCTTTGGTTGTGGATGGTCGGTGGCTTTGGTTGTGGATGCTTCAGAAGAGCCTTTGTATTTAAAATCAGCAAACAGCTTTAAGGTGAGAATTGGGTCCCTTTCCTACATCAGGCAAGTGAGGTATTAGTACCAGTCATGTTGCAAACCATCAGCTTTAAGGAAGAAAATCAGATTAACCTGAAAGAGGACTGAGGTTTAGCGATGATTAAAGAAAGGCCAACCTGCTCAGGAATAGATTGTATTTTTATTTCATTAAAATGGGCTTTCACTTCAGGACCATAGTCTCATGGGACAAGTCAGACAATTGGCATAAAATAGTTCACAAAGTTCATGTTCTTCATCCTAGTGAAGTGAGTGAGTATCATCTGGGTCTTAAAAACTTGTGAGCAGCCATCTAAGATACAACTATTGGTCTCCACTCATCAGGAGCAAAAGAATAAGAACCAAAATCTCAGAGAAGAAACAAGTCTAAAAGGCTGATAGCCTACATGAGCCATGACTTCATCTATTTTGAGACCAGAACTTGATGGTGCCTGGCTACCACTGACTGTTCTGACCGAGGTTACAACAAATGATACTGGATAGAATGGAAGAAAAAAGTAGAACAAAACTCAAATTCTTAAAAAAAAAAAAAAAAGTCCAGACTAACTGTACCAATTGAGACCAGAGGACTCCCTGTGAGTATTGCCCTGAGACAGTCTTTAAACTTTGAACTGAAATGATCCCCTGAAATCACCTTTTCATGAAATAGCAGAGTGGCACACTATATCAAGGATATTGCGGTACTCTACTGAAAAGCCATCTGTATGAGACCAAAAGGTCGATATTTACTCTAAAACAAAGATGAGAAGATAAGGGGGCAGGGAAACTACTGGAAATGGAGCAACTAGTACACAATTAGAGAGCGTTGGCACATTATGAAAAATATGACTAATGTCAGTGAACAATTTGTGTGGAAATTGTCAAATGAGAACCTAAAATGTTGTGTAAACTTTTACCAAAAACAGAATTAAAAATATATATATTTTTAAGTGTTTTCAACTCTGAACTCCTGAACCCAAGTGTCCTGCTGGATAGATTCTATGTGAAAAAAATGTTGAGTGCTATCTGAAAAATACTATCCAAAGAGTCTTTATCTATAAAGTACTAAAGGAAAAAAATAGGATCTCGTGGTGGTGGTGGTAGGTGCTGTCGAGGCAGCTCCAATTCTTGGCAACCCAATGTATAACGGAATGAAACGTTGCTTGGTCCTATGTCATCCTCACAACAGGAGGTAGCTTTGAGCCCCTTGCTGCAGCTACTGTGTCAATCCATCTTGTTGAGGGTCTTCCTCTTTTTTTGCTGACCATCTACCTTACAGTAGGACTGGTCCCTCCTGATAACATGTCCAAAGTACTTGAGTTGAAGTCTTGCTGCTCTCACTTTAAAGGAGTATTCTGGCTGTACTTCTTCAAGACAAATTTTTTCCGTTATTCTGGCAGTCCATAGCATATTCGATATTCTTCACCAACACAATTTGACTGTGTCAATTCTTCTTCGGTCTTCTTCATAGTCCAGCTTGCACATGTATATGAGGTGATTGAAAATACTATGGCTTGGGTCAGATGCACCGTAGTAAATTTAATGATGCTCTTACAAAGAAAGAGACTTAAGAAATGAGTCAAATTGACCAAGGTGCTCTAGAATCCATTTATTTATCAGATATTTATTGAGCACTTATGCTGTGCCAGGACTCCCTCACGCCAGGAGTAGAAAAGACTACACAGTGTTATATGTGCTTCTCTATCTGTCTTTCCTGCCATTTCCTGCCTGTCATTTCTCGGGAGTCGTCCAGCAGCTCTGAGGCTCAGGTGAAGTGATTCCCCCAAGGACATGCAGCTGGTATGTGGCAGAGCAGGGACCTCAACCCACATCTTCTACCTGAACATCCAATGTGCTTTTCTCCTGACATGGCTTCAGCCTTTAGAGCCTGGGATCTAAATCCTAAGATAAAACCTTCAACAGCTCCCAGGGAAAGATGGGTAAAATGCTTCTCTAATTCTACTTCTGACATGACAAAGGGTAAGGAGGAAGGAACACCTCTGTGGGCTTATGCTCATGTTGACATTTGCTGAAACCAAAGCAACGTGTGCAGTGGACATCTGGACACATTTAATTGCCCAGCATCCCTTTTTCCTTCCATCTGGAAATAAAATCCTTCTTTTCAGTGGCAGAACCATTCTATGAACTGGAAAGCCCATCCAGATCATCAGATAACTCACAATTCTGGTTGCTGTCATTTGAACAAACAGAAAGCTTAGAAAAATTGAGTAACCTGTCCAAGTTTATACAGGAATTAGAATGTGTGTCTAGCTCTACTTGAATGCTGGGGTGGTTTGAAAATATATCCATGTATTTTTTGACCCTCAAAAAGCTCACTGCCGTCGAGTTGGATCCAACTCATAGCGACTCCTCCTTGGGTTTCTGAGGCAGTATCACTACAGAAGTAGATTGCCCAATCTTCATTCTGAGGAGTGGCTGGTGGGTTTGAACTGCCAGACTTCTGGTTAGCAGTCAAATGCCTCAGGCACTATGCCACCAGAGCTCTCCCTTGTTGTTAGCTGCCGTCAAGTCGTCTCCAACACATAGCAACCCTATATACAGCAGAACGAAACACTGCCAGGTCCTGCGCCAAACCTCACGATCTTTGCTATACCTGAGCCCATAGTTGCAGCCCCTCAACAACAATCCATCTTGTTGAGGCCTTCTTCCCCTTTTTCGTTGACCCTCCACTTTACCAAGCATGATATCCTTCTCCAGGAAGTGGTTCCTTCTGGCAACATGACCAAAGCAGGTCAGATGAAGTCTGGTCGTCCTTGCTTCCAAGGAGCATTCCAGTTGCACTCCTTCCAGGACAGATTTGTTAGTTCTTTTAGCAGTCCAGGGTACTATCAGTATTCTTTGCCAGCACCACAACTCAAAAGCATCAATTCTTCTTCAGTCTTCCTTATTCATTGTCCAGCTGTCACGTGCATATGACGAGATTGAATATACCATGGTTTATGTCAGGTGCACCTTAGTCTTCAAGGAGACAGCTTTGCTCTTCAGCACTTGAAAAAGGTCTTTTGTAGCAGATTTGCCCAATGCAATACTTTGTCTGATGTCTTGACTGCTGCTTCCATTAGTGTTAATTGAGGAACCAAGTAATACGAAGTTTTTGACAATTTCAATCTTTTCTCCACTTATCATGATGCTGTTTATTGGTCCAGTTATGAGGATTTTTTATTTCTTTATGTTGAGGTGTAATCCATACTGCAGACTGTAATCTTCAATCTTCATCAGTAAGTGCTTCAAGTCATCCTCACTTTCAGCAAGCCAAGTTGTATCATCTGTGTATCGTAGGTTGTAAACAAGCCTTCCCCCAATCCTGATGCCACATTCTTCTTCATGTAATCCAGGTTCTCAGATCATTTACTCAGCTTACAGATTGAATAAGTATAGTGAAAGGATACAGCCCTGATGCACTCTCTTCCTGATCTTAAACCATGCAGTATCCCCTTGTTCTGTTTGAATGACAGCCTCTTGGTCTATGTACAGATTCCTCATGAGTACAATTAAGTGTTCTGGAATTCCCATTCTTCTCAATATTATCCATAATTTGTTACAATCCACACAATTGAATTCTTTTGCATAGTCAATAAAACATAAGTAAACATCTTTCTGGTATTCTTTACTTTCAGCCAAGATCCATCTGACATCAGCAATGATATCCCTCATTCCACATCCTCTTCTGAATCCAGCTTGCATTTCTGGAAGTTCTCTGTCAGTATACTGCTACAACTGTTTTTGAATTATCTTCAGTGAGATTTTACTTGCATGTAATATTAATGATATTGTTCAATAATTTCCACATTCTGTGGGATCACCTTTCTTTGGAATGGGAACAAATATGGATCTTTTCCAGTCAGTTGGACAGGTAGCTGTCTTCCAAATCTCTTGGCATAGCCGAGTGAGTGCCTCCGGTGGGGCATCTGTTTGTTGAAACATCTCAATGGGCATTCTGTCAACTCCTGGAGCCTTGTTTTTCACCAATTCTTCAGTGCAGCTTCAACTTCTTCCTTCATTACCACTGGTTCTTGATCATATGCCATCTCCTGAAATGGATGAACATCAACCACTTCTTTTTGGTACAATGACTCTGTGTATTCCTTCCATCTTCTTTTGATGTTTCCTGCATCATTCAATATATTGCCCACAGAATCTTTCAACATTGCAACTCAAAGCTTAAATTTTTTCTTCAGGTCTTTCAGCTTGAGAAATGCTGAGCATGTTCATCCCTCTTGGTTTTCAAATTCCAGGTCTTTGCTCATTTCATTGTAATAATTGACTTTATTTTCTCAAGCTCCTCTTTGAAATCTTCTGTTCAGGTCTTTTATCTTGTCATTTCTTCCATTTGCTTTAGCTACTATTCATTCAAGGACAAGTTTCAGAGCCTCTTCTGACATCCATTTTGGTCTTTTCTTCCTTTTCTGTCTTTTTAATGACCTCTTACTTTCTTCATGGATGATGTTCTTGATGTCATCCTACAATTCCTCTGGTTTTTGATCATTAGTGTTCAATGCATCAAATCTATTTTTTAGATGGCTTCTAAATTCATGAGGGATATATCAAGCTCATATTTTGTCTCTTGTGGACTTGTTTTAATTATCTTCAACTTCAAGTTGAACTTGCATGTGAGTAGGTGATGGTCTATTCCACAATCAGCTCCTGGCCTTGTTTTGGCTGAAGATATGAGCTTCTCCATTGCTTCTTGCCACAGATGTAGTCAATCTGATTCCTGTATACTCCATCTAGTGAAGTTCACATGTGTAGCCGCCATTTGTGTTGTTGAAAAAAGGTATTTGCAAAGAAAAAAGGTGTTTGCAAAATTCTGTCGTGTGATCTCCAGCATTATTTCTATCACCAAACCATATTTTCCAACTACTGGTGATTCTTCGTTTCCAACTTTTGCATTCCAATCACCAGTGATAATCAACATATCTTGATTGCATGTTTGGTCAATTTCAGACTGCAGAAGCTGGTAAAAATCTTTAATTTCCTCATCTTTGGCTTTGTGGTTGGTGTGTAAATTTGAATAATATAGTATTAATTGGCCTTCCTTATAGGTGTATGAATATTATCCTATCACTGACAGCATTATACTTCAGGCTAGAATCTTGAACAGTCTTTGTGATGATGAATGTCATGCCATTTCTCTTCAATTTGTCATTCCTGGCATAGTAGATCATATGGTTGTCTGATTCAAAATGGCCAAAACCAGTCCACTCCAGCTCACTAATGCCTAGGATATTGATCTTTATGCATTCTATTTCATTTTTGACAACTTCAACTTTTCCTAGATTCACACTTTGTATATTCCATGTTCTAGTTACTAATGGATGTTTGCAGCTGTTTCTTCCCATTTTGAGTCATGCCATATCAGCAAATGGAGGGCCTGAAAGCTTCAGTCCATCCATATCATTAAGGTTGGCTTTACTCTGAGGAGGTAGCTCTTCTCCAGTCGGATTTGGGTGCTTCCTGAACTGAGGGGCTCATCTTTCAGAACAATATCAGACAGTGTTTCAGGACTATTCATAAAGTTTTCCAGTAATATATTAGTGTTTCACTGCTATTCATAAGGTTTTCACTGGCCAATTCTTTGAGAAGTGGATGGCTTCTTCCTTCTTCCAAGTCTGTCTTAGTCTGGAAGCTCCACTAAAACCTATCCACCATGGGTAACCCTGCTGGCAATCGCAACACCAGTGGCATAGCCTGTAGCCTCATAGCAACATGCAAGCCACTACAGGACAAAAAACTGACAGACAAGTTCACCTCCCTTAGCTGTTCCAAACCACTCCACTCACTTCTTGGCCTCCCTTAAGCTGCCCCAAACCACAGGCTGGCTCACCTTCTGGGCTGCCCACCCACCCCTTAACACTGCTGCTCCCAGACCAAACCGCAGGCTGGCTCACCTTCTGGGCCGCCTGTCCACCCCTTAAAACCACTGCTCCCAGACCCCTTCAAAAAAGCAGAGCCTAATATTCATTTCCCCCTCCCCTCAAGTAAGGGCTGGACTCAGAGACTCAATTCTAAAAATGAGGAAGTGGCAGACATGACAGAGTATCTTCCAACGCTAGATTATAGACGTTATAGCTTCTCTCCCTGTTTCTCTTTCTCTTGCTTTTTGTTGAATCTTTTGAACCACTGGCTTGCTCATTGCTTATTCTAGGGAATGCCAGCTGCCATCTTATAAAGAAACTCAAGCAACCCTCTAAAGAGGTCCATGTGGTGAGAAATAAAATCTTCTTGCCACAATCAGTGCGGAACTGAGGCCTCCAGCCAACAGCCATGTAAGGGACCCATCTTGGAAACAGATCTTTCAGCCCCAGTTGACTCTTAGATGATTGCAGTCCCAGTTGACATTGGACTGCACCTTCCTTATGAAACCCTAACCAAAATCACCCAGCTAAAGTGCTCCTAAAGTTAAACGCCACAGAAAGAGTGAGATAATAAAAGTTTGTTGTTTTAAGTCACTAAGTTTTGGGGTAATCTGTTATACCACAATGGACAACAAATACAAATGACCAGCCTTTCTCCATCCACTGGGCAAGAGTTCCCCAAGGTATGCCTGTGGGGTTCAGGTTTGCAATGATATTCTGAGCCCCTCATTCCTTTTGGTGGCTAGGCTATGCCTGGAGTGGTAAGAACCCCTGGATCAGGCAATTCCTGCCTTAGGCAGCTTCTTCCAGGACCCTTCAAAGAGTTACCCAGTCCTAATTTAATCCTTTAAGTAACAGTTGATACTAGTTGCTCTGCCTCAAAATGTGGAGAGTGGCAAAGATGAGCTTTAACAAGTAGACATCTACTACATTTTAACAAGTAGACAGCTACCAGCTGCAGAATGCAGACAGGGGGCCTATATAGATGCTTTTGTTCATGTCCCAGGATCAATAGATCAAGATGCCACAGGGCAGGTGAGGGTCAGGGGTTGAAATGCTGGGTAGGTTGGAGGGCTGCTGGCCCATGAGGCTCCAGGCTGCAGCCTCAAATCTCTGTCTTGTATATTAGATACTTCTGTCCATTTGGGGCCAATGTGCCTGTTCAGTGGTACCCAGATAGCACAAACATGTATGTGCATACTGCATCCATCATTATTTTGAAAGTCGTGACATATAAAAGAAAATTCACTTGAATTCAAAATTCCATTGATCATGGAAAATATCAGTACTGAATTTGTCAGTGGAAGAAAAAACAGCAATTCTTTAAATATAATTTCAATAGTTTTGTATATATCACCAAACCAACACACTGCCATAAAGTCAATTCCAACTCATAGGGACTATGTAAGGACAGGGTAAAACTGCCCTGTAGGGTTTCCAAGGATGCAAATTCTTACAGAAGCAGACTGCCACATCTTTCTCTTGAAGGGGTGCTGGTGAGTTCAAAACATTGACCTTTCAGTTAGCACCTGAGTGCTTAACCACTGCACGACCATGGCTCCTTATTTGTGTATATGTTTGTGTGTGTGTGTGTGTGTGTCTCAGCTTTGGAAATCCTATGGGGCAGTTCTACTATGTCATTTTGGGTCCTATATGTCTTCCTTAAGTATCAAAACCTGTCTGTCACCATTACTGCAAGAAGAGTAACTGGTGTTATGGTTATTCCTCTATGGTGGCTCCAGTGCCTAATACAGTGCCTGGCATAAAATATTCATTTATTGTAAATATTTGTTGAATAGGTCAGACTACAGATGGTGAGGAGTGGAGGGCTGAGGACAGGAGTCCTGCAATCTAGTTCTTTCTGTGCCCTCTTGTATTACACTGACCATTCATCAGGGCCTAGCCTGTAATAAATAGTTGCTCAGTAAATGTTTCTCAAATGAGTGAGTAAAATGAAACAATGAATAAATGTTCTATTTACTTGGTCTTGGCAATAATCCCAAAGAGCAAGAAAAAGGAAGGTCAATGAACCAGGCTCTCAAAGCTTGTCTTTCTCCTCCTAAATATGTCTCCTAACAACAGCTCTTCATGGGCCCTTGTGGATAAATTGTCCTGAAGGGAGAGAATTACATTGATTTTATTTTTGTAGACATTTCAGCCATGCATCTTTCTCAACATCACCCTAGGGATTTACCAAACTCTTTTGGACTGCCAATATGGCTTAAAAGCAGATTATTATTATTATTATTTTAGTACTATTTGTGTATTCTTGTCAATTCTTCCTCTTTTACGGTTTCCAATTCCAAAAGTGGCCTAGAATTTTGCTTTGCCATAAAAACCTCTAAACAAAGGAATTCCCCACTTTTTGTTGAATCTTTTGAGGCACTGTACACAGAAAGACTGTGAAGCTGCATCATTTCCTGGGCCTTTCCTTTTTACCTTCCTTAAGCACCCTGCTGCCTCTCCGAAGTCACTGAAGCCTTTCTCAAGTTCCATATTATTTTTATTCATTAACCACGAAACACCTCTTGTGCTTGGGAGGGGCTCTGACGGGAGAGTCTAGGAGTACGTGCTTATTTTAAGTTTTTCTGATCATTAATGAGAACGAACTCGATGGCTCACTGAAATCACTAAACAATAAAAAGTAGAGTTCTTCAGGGGTTTGGCATTTGGAAAAAGCAACAGATTTATGAATCTAGCCTTTTACAGACAACATCTGCAGCAATAAAAGTAGACACTGGGGTCAATAATCCAAAAGAAAATTGAGCAAAGGAATGTATTTTGGTTTTTACATTTGAGAATGGGTTTACTTGATTCCAGGGAACTTTCCATGTCTAAATAAGAATAAATCTGCTCCGTGAGAAACTGAATAAAGAAGGGCTAGAGAGCCTTCTGAGGAGCTCTGGTGGTATAGTAGTTAAGGCATTGGCTGCTAACCAAAGGTCAGTGGTTTGAACCTAACAGCTGCTCCACAGAAGAAAAATGAGGCATTCTACTCTTGTAAAGATTCACAGTCTTGAAAACCCACTGGGGGTCACTCTGAGTCGGAATCGACTCAACAGCAGTGAGTAAGTTAGAGAGACTTCTAGTGTCACTGTCGAAAGATACTGCTGCAGTCTTGTTTTCTACCCCATGCTCTGAGATCAGGAGCTTACCCTTCATGTCTCATCTGTACCTTCTGGGTAAAGCTTAAATAGTAGTGAAGTATTTTTGTTTAAAAAGTAAAATAGTTGGGGACTCTTTCAGTTGCAGATGACAGACATTCAAAACTAACTAGATTAGATGAAAAGAGAATGTTTGTGTAGAGGAAAGTCAGTTGGCTTCAGGCACAGCTTGATTCAGGAGCTCAAATGATGTCATCAGGACTCTCTGCCTCTATTTTGAACAGGCTTTCTCTACCGGAGATCATATGAACACTGGAAGCCCAGACTCACATCCTACCAGCATAGCAACCTCAGGGGAAGGTGAGCATCTTCCCAAATACCTTTGACAGAAAAGTCTCAGGGAGGATCTTGATTGACCTTCTTTGGGTCTGTGCTTAATCCTAAGTCATTATCTCCGAGGGCATGAGGTCCGTTGATGAAGAGTCTCCATCCTTTAGAGAGGTAGATATGATCAAACCTACTTAAGTTACATGGGATAGGTTGTCCCACAGGAACAACCAATGACAACTTCCGTTGGGCCAACTCCAACTCATGGCAACCCCATTCGTGTCAGAATAAAAAATCCACAGGATTTTCAATGGCTGACTTTTTCAAAGTAGGTTATCAGGCCTTTCTTCCCATGTACCTGTGGGTGGGCTCACACCTCCAACCTTTCAATTAGCAGCTGAGTGTATTAATCATTTGCCCCATCAGAGACTGGAGTACTATTGCCAGGACAGGGAAAGGATGTTGGGTGGACAAACATGACAGATGCTTTCCCATAAAAGACCTTTCAGGGTAACTACTCATTGGAAGAGAGGTAGAAGGAAGTAAAATGCCAGGAATGAGATGCCAACTGTGTTGTTGTTGTTAGATGTCATTGAGTTGGCGCCGACTCATAGCAACTCTATGTACAATAGAATTAAACACTGCCTGGTCGTGTACCATCTTGATGGCTGATTTTTTTTTCTTCATTTCTAATTCCCTCCTTCGTTCATCCATCTCTTCCAACAAGTCTCCCCACTTGCTAGAAACAGCAACAGCAGAAGCCAAGATTGCATACTTATGACGAGTGTGATGAGTGTTTTACTAGAGATATGAACAACTAAGGCTCAACAGGCTTTCTGAGAAGGTAATTTCAAGTCAGCTCTGAGGGATGAGAAAAAGAGAGATAGTCAGTGAAGGAGGATGCCATGCAAAGGTAACTGGCACCAAATTATGGTATTCTGGCAGGGAAGCTGTGCTCATCACCACTAGAATGTTCCCGTGGCTGGAGCAGAGGCTGTGTGGGTAGAAGAGGTGAGGGGTGAATGACGAGAGAGGAGAGATTTCAGGGAAGATTATGGAATGCCTTGAACCTTATGCCAAAATGCTTGTACTTGATATTACCTGTGAGTTTGGGGGAGTTAATGTTTCAAATATGTTTATGATGATATCTCTGGGATGGGATTGGGCAAGGCCACTGGCAAGAAGCCCAGGTGGCAAAGGAGGCTGAAGTGGGAATCCTGGCAAGAAATGAGGAAGGTCACTAAGGCACTGGCAGAAAATGGAATGGATTCTGGAGGCAGAGCTCAGGTCAAAGCAATGGAGTTGGCTCCTGTAAACAGTTCAGGGAAGAATTGATGAACGGAGGTAAATGGAGAGGAGTCCTAAGCAAGATGTTGCCACCCTGCCCTGGCAAATCATCCAATAAGAGACAGGAAATTTCACTGTTTTCTCAACAGAAGATGCCTGATGCTAGGAAATGATGTCAAGAGATACTTATATAGGCGTAATTTTCATTTCATTCATTTCTCAATAAATATTTATTAGGCTCCTATCATGTGCCCCAACTAGTGCTAGGTGCTTGGTATAAACTGGTGAATGAGATATAGTACCTGCCCTCATCAACCAAACCTAAACCCAGTGCCATCAAGTTGATTCCCACTCATAGTGACTCTATAGCACAGAGTAGAACTGCCTCCATAGGGTTTCTAAGGCTGTAAATCTATGGAAGAAGACTGCCTCATCTTTCTCCTGCTGAGTAGCTGGTGGGTTCGAACCACCAGTCTTTTTTTTTTTTTTTTTTTTTTTTGGTGATTTGGGTGAAGATTTACAGAGCAAATTCACTTTCCATACAGCAGTTCACATATACTTTGTCTCATGTCATTGACCACAGTTTACCACAATGCAACAGCTCCCCTCCCACTTCCTCCCCATAGTTACCTCTTCCCAGTGTCCATCCCTCCATACTCTCCTGCCCCCTGAGCTGTCTCCCTGTGCATAAGCAGCCCTTCTTTCTCCCATGATTGTTCTCTCCAAGGCATGTATCTACTTGAGGTAAATGTTTAACTCACATGTCTGTATTTTGTTTGGCTGGAAACCACAGGTGTGGGTTCAATTCCAGACCTGAGGGCAGTTAGGGGCCATCATCTCAGTGGTTCCACCAGGCTCTATCAGACCAGCAAACCTGGTCCCCACTTTTTTTTTTTTTTCCTCCAAATGATTTTGAGTTTTGTTCCACATTGTTCTCCCTCTCCATCCAGGATCTCCTACATAGATCCCCTTCCAAGTGGATGACAGTGGTAGCCGGGCACCATCTAGTTCTTCTGGTCTTATAGTTGTATAGGCTGCAGATTGGATGGTGTACCAGTCGCTAGGACTAATTGTTTCCATGAATTTTGGTTTTCTTCATTCTTCTTTGCTCTTGATGAGGAGAGACCCATCGTTGCATCTAGATGGCAGCTTGCTAGCTTTTAAGATCCCAGTCGCTACTCGCCAAAGTAGGAGGTGGAACAATGTTTTGTATAGTATGTTATGCCAATTGAGCTTGATGTCCCCTGTGACTATTCGAACCACCAATCTTCTGGTTAACAGCTAAATGCTTTAACCATGATGCCACCAGAGCTCCTTCCTGTCATCATAGAACTTACTATATCCTTACTATACAGAGTAATCTATTAAAGATCAGCAGTTCAAACCCACCAGCCACTCTGCAGGAGAAATATGTGTAAAGATTTACAGCCTTGGAAATCCTATGGAGTAGTTCTACTCTGTCCGATGGAGTCACTATGTGTCGGAATTGAGTCAACAATGGTGGTGTCTATACAGCTGTATATTTAAGATTCTAAATAGTCTCATAGGAGCTCTAGTGGCATAGTGCATAAGGCATTTGACTGCTAACCAAAAAGCTGGCCGTTCAAACCCACCAGCCACTTCTCAGAAGGAAGATTGGTCAATCTACTTCTGTAGTGATACTGCTTTGGAAACCCAAGGAGGGGTCACTATGAGTCAGATCCTACTCCACAGCAGTGAGTTGGCTTGGGTTGGGTTTGGAAATAGTTTCATAGGCCTCAAATAGCTCATAGGTCCTATGCCCCTGCTAAAACTAGGGCAGAAAATTGATGAGTTCTCAGGTGTTACTTAAAAGTACTGCTCTTTATCTTCTCTTATCAAACTTGCTGAATTTTTGGTTCTTGACATATTACGCAGATCTCCAGGTTTTGTTACCTTTCAATATCCCCTCTGACTGTTTCTATCTGTCTTCTTCAATATGTCTGCAACCCAGTTCTTGAAGAGGACCCAATCAATTCTGACCTTTGGTTCTACCTTACGTTGCTGGCATCTATTTGCTCCTAAGGAATCTGTTTTGGCTTTCCCAGTTCCCCTACCCTCTGCCCACAGGTTTGGCTGGCCAGCATAATTGATAGTATCAGACCCAGAGCAATTCCATGAGAAGAGCAGGGCAGCTCTTGCCTCAAACTTTTTTTCCAATCCTCACTTTCCTATCCAATGGGATCCATGGATCTAGCCTCTGGGTGATGAACAGCTGGGTGTGGCAACAGTTTATCCAGTGGGAGATAAATCAAATTAAAAGACCTGCACACATCAGTCCATGAACTCCCTCAACACTGGAGTCACATGGGATGTATGACCCTGGCCTCCTCAGGCTCCAGACATCTTGTTGTGTGTCTTATTTTCCATTTCAGGCTGTTCTTGGCATTCATGTCACTCAATCTATCTTAAAACATTTTGAGTTGGGAGAAAGGGACAGAGTGTAATTTGCCTTGGGCTCTCATCTGCAGGAGAGGACTACTTGCCATGAACCTTCCCTAAAGATAGCCCTGAAACAGGGTAAGTGTTCCAGGCATGATTTAATGAGAAATAAAAAGATATAAATAGATAAACTGACTCAAAGATCAAAAAGGCAGTAGAACTTGGAACTTCTGAATAAATTTTTCCTCCAAAACATATGTTTAAAATATGCTATAAAAATTTATATATAGTAAACCTGAGGAATTTTGGTCTTGTGATTTCTTCTGTAAGCATATTGCCACCCCCAAAGGCTAAGACACTAACCATTGGTTTCATTTTTCCTCAGTCAATAAATAAAGCACCATTTGCTGAATTGCCTCTATCGTTCCCTGCACTGGTTTTATATCTTTGTAGGTCTCTGGTATTTAAGCATTAACCAGTTCCATCCCATCTAGTTTAGGAAATTCAAAAATGGCCCAAGGCAAATTATTGTTGTTGTTGTTAGGTGCCATACAATCAGTTCTGACTCATAATGACCCTGTGTACAACAGAAGGAAAACACTGCCCAGTCCTGCACCATCCTCATAATCGTTACTAAGCTTGAGCTCATGGTTGCAGCCACCATGTCAATCCATCCCATTGAGGATCTTCCCCCTTTTTCACTGACCCCTACTTTACCAAGTGTGATATCCTTCTCCAGGGATTGGTCCCTTCTGACAACATGACCAAAGTACGTAAGACAAAGTCTGGCCATTCTCACTTCTAAGGAGCATTTTGGCTGTACTTCCTCCAAGAAGGATTTGTGCATTATTCTAACAGTCTATGGTACATCCACTAATCTTCCTCAAGACCACAATTCTAATGGATCAATTCACTTATCTTCTGCAGTCTTCCTTATTCGTCGTCCAGCTCTCACATGCATGTCTTGCTAGGTGCTGTCAAGTCAATTCTGACTCATGATGACTTTATGTACACCACAATGAAACACTGCCCAGTCTTGTGCCATCCGCACAATCTTTGCTATGCTTGAGCCCATCATCACAGCCACTGTCAGTCCATCTCATTGAGTGTCTTCCCTTTTTTCGCTGACCCTCTACTTTACCAAGCATGATATCCTTTTCCAGGGACTAGCCCTTTCTGACAATATGACCAAAGTACATGAGACGAAGTCTGGCAATTCTCACTTCTAAGGAACATTCCTTACAATTCTCACATTCATATGAGGCTATTGAAAAGACATGGCTTGGGTCAGGTGCATCTTAGTCTACAATGTGACATCTTTGCTCTTAAACACTTTAAAGAGGTCTTTTGCAGCAGATTTGCCCAGTGTGATACTTCATTTGCTCTCTTGACTGATGATTCCATGGGTGTTCATTGTGTATCCAAGTAAAATGAAATTCTTGACAATTTCAATATTTTCACCATTTATCATGATACTGCTTATTGGTCAAGTTGTGAGATTTCTGTTTTCTTGATGTTAAGGTGCAATCCACACCGAGGTACATAATCTTTAATCTTCATCAGTAAGTGCATCAAATCTTCTTCACTTTCAGCAAGCAAAGTTGTGTCATCTGTATATCACAGGTTGTTAATGAGTCTTCCTCTAATCCTAATGCTGCATTTTTCTTCATATGGTCCATATCGTCTATCTTTTCAGATTATTTGCTCAGCATACACATTGATTAAGTATGGTGAAAGAATATAATCATGAGACACACCTTTCCTGATTTTACACTACACAGTATCCCATTGTTCTGTTTGAACAACTACATCTTGGTCTATATACAAGTTCCTTATGCTCTGGTAGCATAGTGCCTAAGGCACTTGACTGCTAACCAGAAGGCTGGTGGTTAAACCCACCAGCCACTCCTCGGAAGGAAGGTTGGGAAATCTACTTCCATAGTGATATCACCTCGGAAACCCAAGGAGGGGTTGCTATGAGTCGGGTCTGACTTGACGGCACCTAACAACAACAACAACAACAACATGGTCATAGTTAAGTATCCTGGAATTTCCATTCTTCGATATGGTACCCATAATTTGTTATGATCCACACAATCAAGTGCCTTTGCATAGTCAATAAAACACAGGTAAACATCTTTCTGTATTCTCTGCTTTCAGCCAAGATCCATCCGACATCAGCAATAATATCCCTCATTCTAAAAACTCTTCTGAATTCGATTTGAATTTCTGGCAGTTCTCTGTCTATGTACTGCTGCAACTGTTTTTGAACTATGTTCAGCAAAGTTTTACACGTGTGATATCAATGATATAGTTAGATAATTTTTGCATTCTGTTGGACCACCTTTCTTTGGAATGGGCACCAATATGCATCTCTTCCAGTCAGTTGGCCAGATACCTGTCTTCCAAATTTCTCGGCATAAATGAGTGAGGACCTCCAGCATTGCATCCATTTGTTGAAACAACTAAATGGGTGTTCCATCAATTCATGGAGCCTTGTTTTTCACCAATTCCTTCAGTTATTATTATCAAATAATAACTTGATATTACTGAGAAGGAAAATAAGAAAAGAATGAAGCCATACTGATAACTTGTGTATACAGGTATACACAGATTATGAACCTCTGACTGACATACAGCCTGTATCAACCCTTATAAAGCCTTTTATATTAAAATTTGAGACACATACAGTGATTTGCAATAACAAATGGATACTATTTTGTGATGTACATCAAGCCATAATTATTACCACTGTGGAAAACAAATAGAAATACTATGTGATCTAGCAATCCCACTACTAGGTACATATCTTACAGAAATAAGAGCCCCAATACAAACAGATATATGCACACCCATATTCATCACACCACTATTCATAATAGCAAAAAGATGGAAACAACTTAAATGTCCATTGACAGATGAACAGATAAACAAACTATGGTACATACAGACAATGGAATACTATACAATGTTAAAGAATAATGATAAATCTGCAAAACACCTCCTACCATGGATGAACCTGGATGATGTTATGTTAAGTGAAATTAGTCAATCACAAAAACAAATATTGACTAAGATCACTATTCCAAAAAATCAAGAAAACGTTTTCACACAGAAAGAAACAATCTTTGATGGTTATGAGGAGTGGGAATGAGGAAAGAAACAAACATTATTATTATTGACTGCTAACCAGAAGGCTGGTGATTCAAATCCACCAGCCACTCCTCGGAAGGAAGATGGGGCAGTCTACTTCCATAGTGATACTGCCTCGGAAATGCAAGGAGGGGTCGCCATGAGTCGGATCCGACTTGATGGCACATAACAACAACAACATTATGTGAAAGATATTTCAGTGTATCTGGAAGTGTTTCTTTAATTTTTTTATGCATAGAAAAGTATACTATATACTATATATTAAGACAAACATCTCACTAACTGATATTAGATACAAACCATACCTAACTGTTCTGATTTAAGTACAAATGTGACTTAAAGACAGACTGAGGAATGGAACTCATTTGTAATGTAGGAACTGCCTATATTAGTGTTGTTATTTACATCATTCTTATTAGAAGAGGGTTGCTATAAAAGAAATTTCCTATAGTTGTGATCTGAAGTCTACGATTATGCCCTACAAGGGATCTCTGAGCACGGTGGTAGTGTGGGGCAGTGAGGGAGGAGCTAAAATGGGGGACAATGTAAGAGAAGAGTGTGATGTGGACTGGACAGCCATATTGCACAACTACTAGAAAAATCAAAACCAAATACACTCTGTCGAGTCAATTCTGACTCATAGTGAGTCCCATTGGGTTTCTGAAGTGGTAAATCTTTATGAAAGTAGATTGCCTAGTCTTGCTTCTGCAGAGTGGCTGGTGGGTTTGAACCACCAACCTTCTGGTTAGTAGTCAAATGCCTTAAGCAATGTGCTACCAGAGCTCCTTGCACACCGACTTGTTGTTATGTGCCGTCAAGTCGGCCCCGACTCATAGCGACCCCTCCTTGGGTTTCCGAGGCAGTATCACTATGGAAGTAGATTGTCCAACCTTCCTTCCGAGGCATGCCTGGTGGATTTGAACCTCCAGCCTTCTGGTTAGCAGTCAAATGCCTTAGGTACTATACTACCCGAGCTCCTTGTACACCTACTAAGGGAACCATTATTTATAATCTAAATCAATGGCGCCCTCTGGAGTTATGCAGTGTACCACCTGTGCCCTGGGAGTCTAGGAGAGTGAGGTAACTATCACTTCACCAGACTAGCTGAGTAATATCTAGGCAGACAGACAAAGCAGTCATTTCCATTTTTGTCTACCCAGACATTCTCCTTTTCTCTCTGAAGCTTTCCCTAATACCTTAAATCTGCCTTGGATAGACTAGATCACATCCTTGTCTATATCCATCTCTTCCTTAAGCACAATTTTTTCATTATACTTATCACATTGAATTCTAATTATTAGGTGCTGTCTCCCTTGCTAGATTGTGAGTTTTTTTGAAGGCAAGAGACAATGCTTATTATTCATATTTGTAATCCTCAAAGAAAATATTCACAAATTGGCAATGTTTCTACAAGCATATTTGTATGTTCTGTAAGAATGTCCAGGTATATAGTAGAGTTGACAAGGCACAAGGTTGTGGTGACTTCTTGGTGACAGCCAGCTATCCAGAGGGAGTGAGTAGTTGGACCTGTGGGCTCAGGACCATAGTTGCAGGGGACATCAAGCTCAATTGGCATAACATACTACACAAAAAACATTGTTCTACAACCTACTTTGGTGAGTAGCAACTGGGATCTTAAAAACTTGCAAATGGCCATCTAGATGCAGTGATGGGTCTCCCCTAGTCCAGAGCAAAGAAGAATGAAGAAAATTAAAGACACTTGAAAACAATTAGTCTAAGGGACTGGTAGACTATGCAATCCTCAGCCTATATGACCATGAGACCAGAAGAACTAGATGGTGCCTGTCTACCACTGTCAACTACTCAGAGAGGGATTTGTGTAGGAGATCCTGGATAGAATGAGAGAACAAGGTGGAACAAAACTCAAAATCATAAAAAAAAAAAAAAAAAAGACAAGGCTTGCTGGTCTGATAGAGCCTAGTAAAACCCTTGAGACTATGGCCCCTAGCTGCCGTTCAAGTCTGGAATTGAACTCACTCCTGTGGCTTCCAGCCAAATGAAAGACAGGCATATGGGCTGAACATTTGTGCACCAGGTAGATGCACTCCTTGGAGAGATCAAACGTGGGAGAACAGAAGAGCAGTGTATGCACAGGGAGACAGCGTGGGGGGCAGGAGTGCATGGGAGGGAAGGACATAGGGAAGAGGTAACTATGGGGAGGAAGTGGGAAGAGAGCACCTATTGGCAGGCCTAAAGTGCTTTATAACACTTGCCCAAGCAGGACAGAGGCCAGGCCAAGAGGAGCCTGTCCTCAAGGGGTGTGCACAGCAGAGAAGGGCCTGCTTGATTGCATTGCATGGCCAAGAAGAACTGAGAGAGATGTCCTGCACCGAAGAAAGGAGGGATGTGCTCTCTACTTTATGGAGCCTTTCAGATTTTGCCTATATGCTTCCTGATCCTGATCCTGAGTTGTGCTTGCTACTTCCCTAATAAACCTCATATCTGTGTATGGTCTGTGAGTTCTATATAGCCATAGCAAGAAATTGTCAAACCTAGCAGAGAAGTAGAGAGTGTTGTGGGAGGGATGGCTGGTGTCAGATTGGTTAAAAGTTGAAGGATGGAGGTATGTCTGACTTCCACTTCATAGGAATCACCCTTGGACAGATGATCTTGATTGTCTCTCCTTCCCTTTGTGAAGTTAGACAAGCTCTGATGCCATCACACTATTTTTACATCTTGGGCCAAAGAAGAAATCAAAAAGGAAATCCATGTTTTGAACTGAATGAAAATGAAAACACAACACATCAAAATTTGTGTGATGTAGCTGAAGCAGTATGTAGAAGACTAAGGTACACCTAACCTGAGCCATGGTTTTTTCAATCACTTCATATGCATGTGAAAGCTGGACAATGAATAAGGAAGATCGAAGAAGAGTTGATGCTTTTGGGTTGTGGTGTTGGTGAAGAATGCTGATAGTACCATGGACTGCCAGAAGAACTAACAAATCTGTCCTGGAAGAAGTGCAGCTACACTGCTCCTTAGAAGTGAGAATGGCCAGACTTCATCTCACCTACTTTGGTCATGTTGTCAGAAGGGATCATTTCCTGGAGAAGGATGTCATGCTTGGTAAAGTGGAGGGTAATTGAAAAAGGGGAAGACTCTCAAGGAGATGGATTGACACAGTGGCTGCAACAATGAGCTCAGGTATAGCAAGGATTATGAGGCTGGCAAAGGACCAGGCAGTGTTGTGTTCTGTTGTACATAGAGGGTCACTATAAGTTGGAGCCAATTCAATGGCAACTAACAACAACATCACATTGACCAGGAGAAAGATGGTGAGTGCCTAAATGCTGCAAAGCCAGAGAAAAAGTAGCATATCAGCTCTGCTCACTCAGATATATCAAAACAAAGCAAAAACCTGGGCAAATCACACCAATGTGCAATCACTAATTAAATATATAATAACATCGCAATGTCTCAGAGACAACTGACAATCTCAATTCACAAAGAAGTAAGATAAAGTAGCACAAAAAAGGGACAAGAATACTGAGCCAGAAAACTCTCTGAGAAAGTACTGGTGTTGGAACTACCTGATAAGGAATTCAAAAGAATTATGTTTAGGTACCTTGAATAGATTGAGAAAGACAGATCGAGGGGAACACTGACAAAATCAAGAAAAATACTAAAAAATTAAGGAAAACACAGACAAACCTCTAGAAGAATTTAAGGAAATCAGTACAAGAACAAATTGACAAAAATAAATAAAAATTAGAAACCATACAAAAACAAATCCAACATAAAACAAAGCAAATACAAATCCAGAAGATTAATACTAAGATTTCAGAAATAGATAACACATCGAAAGGGCAAATGAGTAGAATCAAATCAATGGAAGACAGAATTAGTGACATTGAAGACAAATATCTCAATACCACTTTGTTAAAGGAACAATCAGAAAAGAAGGAAGAGGAGGAGAAGAAGGAGATAGCCTAAGTTTCATATGAGACACCAGCAAGAGGAATAAGTGCCACATGATTGGAATTCCAAAACAGAAAGACACAAATAAAACCACAGAGAAAATGTTGAAGATTTGTCTGATGAGAACTTCCCTAAAATGATGAAAGATAAAAAGATATGCATCCGAGAAGTTCAATGAACTCCAAAACAAAATCTCCTAGACATATCATAATCAAACTTACCAAAAGCAAAGACAAAAAAAGAATTTTGAAAGCAGCTCAGGAAAAAAAAAAAAGAAAAGTTACCAACAAAGGGGAACCAATAAGAAGCAGAAACCATGCAGGCAAGAAAGCAATGAGATGACATATACAAAATCCTGAAAGAAAAAAAATGCCCACCAAGAATTATATACCCAGCAAAAACTGTTCCTCAAATATGATAGCAAGATTAAGACATTACCAGATAAATAGAAATTAAGGGAATTTGTGAAAACCAGACCAACCTTACAAGAGATACTAAAGGTAGTCCTTTGGACAGAGAACCAACAACAGCAGACAACAACCTGTGATTACCATGCATGACAACATAGCCAGAAACCAACCCAGATATAGAAGTATCCAAATTAAAATCAACTTACAAAACTGAAAATAGAGAACCAGAGACTTCACTTTGTAAATGAGGACACCTACAGAACAAAAAAAAAAAAAAGGATAAATAGTATAGTTACAGAACTTCCAAATGGAAAGTGTTCTGATTACCTAGTGCCACTCTGACAAAAAATATACACCACAAATGGGATGGCTTCATCAAACAGAAGTTTATTCTCTTACAGTTTGGAGGCTTTAAGTCTGAGTTCAAAGTGCCAGGCTCTAGGGGCTGGGTGAAAGCCCCTCAGCCTTGGGCTTCAGCTCTGCCTCCAGCTCCTGGACCACTAGAACTAGAGGCATTTCTTCACTCAGACAGCTGCTGGCTGCTGAGGCTGCCAAGCCCAAGGTTGACAAGTAAAAAGGCAT
>NW_006921921.1:3430241-3457152 GCF_000298275.1 Orycteropus afer afer | reverse complement strand
CAATGACACAGCTACATGCAGGGTCCAAGCCATAAGCTGGAGACTATTCCTAAAGCTGCTTCTCATATACAGGAAGCAGATCACATCCCCAAAGCAGCTACTCAGCTGCTCCAATAGATTCCACCATGAAGTTAATTACCAATCTCACCATGGGGAATAACTAACTACATCCAGCTGCCCAGCCACTCAACCAGGCCCAGCCAAATTGACACATAGACTTAACCACCACAGAAAGGAGACAAGAAGATTTTGAAATACAACAGACTATTTTAAACTTGAGAAGAAAATAATAAATCACAGGGTAACCTCAAAGAAAATTCATAAACCTCATTAAAATAAAAAAGAGGAAAGGCACAAATATTTAGCAATTACTAAAACAATAGCAACAAAGAAAATGATTAAAAGAATCTGTAAACAAAATGAGCTCACTACAGAAAATTATATGGAACAAAGAAATCAGTAACACCACACACACACAAAAAAACACAAAATAAAATGACAGCAATAAATTCAGGTCATAGTTGTTGTTAGGTGCCGTCAAGTCAGCCCTGACTCATAGTAACCCTATGTACAACAGAATGAAATACTGCCCAGTCCTGTGCCACCCTCACAATCTTTGCTATACCTGAGGTTGTTCTTCTGGTTGTCCATGGTGCTTTCAGTATTCTTTGCCACACCACAATTGAAAAACATCACTCATCTGTCAGTTTGTTGTACTGTGGTGGCTTGTGTGTTGCTGAGAGTGCAGGCTATGCCACCAATATTTCAAATACCAGCAGGGTCACCCATGGTAGACAGGTTTCAGCACAGCTTCCAGATTAAGACAGACTTGGAAGAAGGAATGGGCCATCCACTTCTCAAAGAACTGAGCAGTGAAAACCTTATAAAAATTCATACTTGTTGATAATTACACTGAATGTAAATGGATTAAATGCACCAATTAAGAGACAACGAATTGCAGAATGGATGGAAAAACAAGACCCATGAATATGCTGTCTACAAGAGAGTCACTTTAGAATATTTCCATGATCATATATAAGGTTGGCAGAAAATATTTTTACATACATGTTTGTATGTGCTATAAGAATGTCCAGATACATAAAAGAGCTAACAAGGGTGAAAGTTATGATAACTTCTTGGGCAAAGCCAACCACCCTGAGGGAATGAGTAGTTGGATCTGTGGGCTTGGAACCAGGGTCACAGGGGACATCAAGCTCAATTGGCGTAGACACAAAAACATCATGCTACTGTCAACCACTCAGAAAGGGATCAGTGCAAGAGATCCTGGATAGAGTGGGAGAATAATGTGGAGCAAAACTCAAAATCATAAAAAAGACCAGGTTTACTGGTCAGATAGTGGCCTAGTGTGACCCCTAGACTATGGCTTCTAGTTACCCTTCAAGTCTAGAATTGGGCTCACTCTTGTGGCTTCCAGCCAAATATAGGCATTTATGGTGAACATTTACATCAGATAGATACACTCCTTAGAACAAACAATCATGAGGGAACAGAAGGGCAGTATTTGCACAGGGAGATAGCCTGGGGGGCAGGAATACATAGGAAAAGAAGGACACAGAGAAGAGGTAACCACAGAGAGGAAGCGGGAAGAGAGCTGTTACATTTTGGGGAATTTCAGTCAATGTCATGAAACAAAATTTGTGTGAAGTGCTGTATGGAAAATGAATTTACTCTGTGAAATTTCACTCAAATCACAATAAGTAAATAAATAAGAGACACACCTTAGACACAAAGACAAAAATCAACTAAAAATCAAAGGTTGGAAAAAGACCTATCAAGCAAACAGCAATGAAAAAAAAGTAGGAGAGGCAATATTAATTCTGATAAAATGGACTTAAAGACAAAAACCACCATAAGAGACAAGGACAGACATTAAATAATGATTAAAGGAGTTATCAAACGAGAAGACATAACCATAATAAATATCTATGCACCCAATGAAAGAATTCCAAAATACATAAATCAAACTTTAACAGAAATGAAAAGAGAAATAGACAACTCCATAATAATAGTAGAATAATTTATTACACCACTTTGAATGAAGGATAGAACAACTAGAAAGAAACTCAACAAGGACACAGAAGTACTAAACAATACAATCAAACAATTTGATCTTATAGACATTTACAAAGCACTTCACCCAACAACAGCACAATATACATTCTTTTCCATTGTACAGGGAACATTGTCCAGAATAGACCATATCGTAGGTCACAAAATAATCCTCAATAAATTTAAAAGCATCAAAATACTGCAAAGCATCTTCTTAGATCACAATGCTATAAAATTAAAACATCAAGGGAAAAAAGCAAACACATGGAAACAGTAACACTGCAAATATATGGAAACTATAACATGCTGCTTAAAGACTATTGGGTAATAGAAGAAATGAAAAATGAAATTTAAAAAATACTTTGAATCAAATGAGAATGAAAACACAACACACAAAAATCTTTGGGACACAGCAAAAGCTGTGTTCAGAGGTCAATTTATAGCAATGAAAGCACACACCAAAAGAGAATAAAGAGCTAAAATCAATAAATCAACAAAATCAATAATTAGTTCAACATCTCCAACAATTAGGAAAAGGGCAGCCAAGAAATAAAAATAAAAAGGCCTGCAGAAGAAAAGAAATAATAAAGATTTGAGCAGAAACAAATGAAACAGAAAAGCAATAGAAAGAATCAACAAGACTAGAAGTTGGTTCCATGAAAAGATTAATTAAATTAAAGATTAATTAATTAAATTAAAGATTAATTAGTTAAAAGATAAAATCACTGGCAAATTTAACAAAGGAAAAGAAGGTTGTTGTTGTTATATGCCAACGAGTCGGACCCAACTCATAGTGACGTCTCCTTGGGTTTCTGAGGCAGTATCAGTATGAAAGTAGATTGCCTAACCTTCCCTCCAAGGAGTGGCTGGTGGGTTTGAACCGCCAGCCTTCTGATTAGCAGTCAAGTTCCTTAGGCACTACACTACCAGAGCTCCTAGGAAAAGAAGGAGAAGATGAAAATAACACAGATAAATGAAATGGGCAACAACACATCAGAACCAACTGAAATAAATAGAATAATATCAAGACACTATAAAGAATGGTGTTGCTATGAGTCGGATCCAACTCCGTGGCAGTGAGTTTGTTTTTTGTTTCTTTTATGAAGAACGATACTTCAACAAATTTAATAACCTAGAAGAAATGGACAGATTTCTAGAAACACACCACCTACCTAAACTAACACAGACTGAGGTAGAAAATTTGAACAGGCACATAACAAAAGAAGATGCAGAATAGGTCATAAGAAAACTATCAACAAAGAAAAAGTCCTGGCCAAAATGGCTTCACTGGAGAATTCTACCAATCATTCAGAGAACAGCTGACACTAATCTTACTCAAACTATTCCAGACATAGAAAAGGATGGAATATTCCCAAATTCATTTAATAAAGCAAGCATAACCCTAATACCCAAACCAGGCAAAGAAACAGCTAAAAAGGAATATTATAGGCCAATATCCCTCATCAATATAGACACAAAAATCTTCAATAAAATCCTAATCAATTGCAAAAAGGGGAAGGAGGCCACATGTTCCGACCTCCTCTAACCCTACAAGAGGAAGACAGGATTACCAGCAGTAACCCAAGACCTATTCCTGCAAGGCCAGACATGCTGCCTCCCTCCAGCCCTTTCACCAACCGTTCCTCCCAAAGCACCCACCACCTCTCACCTGGGTTCGATAATTCACTGCAGTGGCCACACAGAACTCACAGATTATGGGGTTTATTAGGGAAGCACCAGGCTACAATTCAAGTTCAGGAAAAACGCTCAGTCTCTCTCCCAGCCCACCATCTCTCAGCCAAGTCTTTCACAGTCTCTCCCCCAGCAGTGCATGTCCCTCAGTGTCTTACTCAGCAACGCGTGTCTCTTGCATCTTTTTCCCAGCAGCACGTGTCTCTTTCCGGAGCACATGTCTCTTTCAGCAGCATGTCTTCCTCAACCAGCAGTCAGAGAGCGTTCTGCCTCTAGGAGGCCTCCTTTTGAGCCCGGCAGGGTGGTCAAACTAGCCAATCATAGCATCAGAACTCTAAGCACTTGCGAGAGAGTGGGCACCTCCCAGAACATTGTATTGTGCCACTCCCAACAGAAATACTCCAGGTGGACACCTTCAGCAATCAGGAGCTCCTCAGTTGCTCATAGAAAATCCCACCTTGGAGTTTACAAAGAGTTATGGATAGAAAAGCCACACTAAGTAATTTACTACACCATACCAATAGACTCTAACCCTGTATTAAAACAATAATAAACCATGACTGTCTTAGTTCTCTAATGCTGCTATAACCAAAATACCACAAGTGGATGGCTTTTACAAAGAGAAGTTTATTCTCTTATAGTTTCAGAGGCTAGAAGCCTGTGTTCAGAGGGCTGGCTCTGGAGGAAGTGTTTCTCTGTGTGTGTCTCTTGTTCCTAGGAGAATCCTAGCCCAGGGACCCTAGGTCCAAAGGACACACTTCATTTCTGGCTCCTCTTTCTTGTGGTAGTAGATCTCTACCCTCTGCTTGCTTCTCTCTCTTTTATGTCCTGTAAGATAAAAGGTGCTGCAGGCCACACCCCAGGGAAACTCCCCTTATGTTGGATCACAGCTGTGATGGGACTGTTGTTGGTGGTAGTGATGCTGTGGAGTCTGCTCAGACTCATAGTGACCCTGTGTACAGCAAAACACTGCCCGGTCTTGTGGCAGTCTGACAATCCTTGCTATACCCGAGCCCATTATGGCAGCCACTGTATTGATCCATCTCATTGAGGACCTTTCCCTCTTTCGTGAACCCTCCACTTCACCCAGCATGATACCCTTTTCCAGGGAATGGTCCCTTCTGACAACATGACCAAAGTAGGTGAGACAAGTCTGGCCATTCTCACTTCCAAGGAGTATTCTGGCTGCACTTCTTCCAGGACAGATTTGTTGGTTCTTCTGGCACTTCATGGTACCGTCAGTATTATTTGCCAACACCACAACTCAAAAGCATCAACTCTTCTTTGGTCTTCCTTATTCATCGTGTAGCTTTCACATGCATATGAGGCGATTGGGTGTACCTTAGTTTTCAAAGAGACATCTTTGCTCTTTAGCACTTTGAAGTGGTCTTTTGCAGCAGATTTCCCCAGTGCAATAAACTGTCTGATTTCTTGACTGCTGCTGCTGATGGGACTAGGGGTGTTGCAACTCACCCATAATCTTAATCCTTTCACATCTGATTGGTTTATCGCATCATGGGATATCATTACATATCTGCCATATTACATCATTTTATAACTTCTAAATCATGGCCCAGCCAAGTTGACACAAATTTTGGTGGAACACAATTCAATCCATGACAATTAATAGTGAGAATGACACCAAGTGTGCAAGTACTGTTCAACATTAAAGAAACAGCTTTGGGAATGGTCTCTAGCTTATGGCACACTTGAACCCTGCATATAGCCATGTTGTAGTTCAGCAGCCTGCCATGCTCTGTTGCTCTTGGGACTTTCAATGCACTTGAATCAATGACCTGCTGTGTTGTTTGGTAACATCAGGACTGTGCCATTTTATTTGTCGACCTTGGGCTTGTTAGCCTCAGCAGCCAGTAGCTGTCTGAGTAGAGATGCCTCTAGCTTCAGTGGGCCAGGAGCAAGAGGCAGAGCTGAAGCCCAAGGTCGAGGGGCTTTCACTCAGCCCCTAGAATCTGGCACTTTGAACTCGGACTTAAATCCTCCAAAATTGTAAGAATAAATTCCTATTTGTTAAAGCCATTCCATTGGTGGTATATTCTTGTCAGAGTGGCACTAGGTGACCAGAACAGATGGATTATATTGATAGTTTCTTTAATGTTGGACAGTACTTGCATACCACATGCCCAAAGCAGCTACTCAGCTGCTCCAGTAGATTCCACTGTGGAGTTAATTACCACCCTCACTATGGGGAATAACTCCATCCAGTTGCCCAGCCACTCAACCAGGCCCAGCCAAGTTGACACACAAACTTAATCACCATACTATCACATAAATAAAACAAAGGAAAAGAACCACAGGATCATATCAATTGATGCAGAAAAAGGCATTTGATAAAATCGAACACCCATTCCTGATAAAAACTCTCAGCAAGAGAAAATAGAAGGGAAATTCCTCAACAAATACAGGACATATACACAAAACCAATAGCCAACATTATTCTCAACATTATTATTGAGAATGGAAAGCAGACAAGGATGCCCTCTATCACTATTTCTATTCAACATTGCATTGGAAGTCCTGGTGTGGTGGTTATGTTTGTGTGTCAGGTTGGCTGGGCCTGGTCGAGTGGCTTGGCAACTGGTGGTAGTTATTCCCCATGATGAGACTGGCAATCAACTCCATGGTGGGATCTACCACAAGCAGCTGAGTAGCTGCCTTTGGGATGTGGTCAGCTTCCTGTATATAAGGAGAAGCTTTTGGGAATGGTCTCTAGCTTATGGCATGCTTGAACCCTGCATGTAGCCATGTTGTTGTTCAGCAGCCTGCCATGCTCTGCTGTCCTGGGGACTTACGATGAATTTGAATTAATGGCCTACTATGTGGTTTGGTAGCATTGGGACTGTGCCTTTTTACTTGTCAACCTAGGGCTTGGCAGCCTCAGCAGCCAGCAGCTGTCTGAGGAAAGAAAAGCCTCTAGCTTCAGTGGGCCGGGAGCTGGAGGCAGAACTGAAGCCCAAGGCTGAGGGGCTTTCAGCCAGCACCTAGAGCCTGGCACTTTGAACTCAGACTTAAAGCCTCCAAACTGTAAGAGAATAAACTTCTGTTTGTTGAAGCCATCCCATTTGTGGTGTATATTTTTTGTCAGAGCGGCAGTAGATAATCAGAACACCCATTAAATGTGGGAAGAGTTGGTCTCTTTAATAAATGGTACTGGGAAAACTGGATATCCATTTGCAGAAAAATGAAACAAAATCCCTATCTCACACAATACACAAAAACAAAGTAAAGATGGATCAAAGACCTAAATGTAAAACCTAAAATACAAAGTTCATCAATGGAAAAATAGGGACTAACTTAGAGGTGCTAATTTATGGCATAAATAGACTATCAATCATAACCAAAAATGCACAAATAGCAGAAGATAAACTAGATCACTGGGATCTTCTAAAAATGAAATTCTTGTGCACATAAAAACACTCCTCCACAAGAATAAAAAGAGAAACTATGAATTGGGAAAAAATATTTGGCAATGACATAAATGACGAGGGATTAATCTGTAAAATTTATGGAAAACTCCAACATGTCAACATCAAAAAGGCAAACGATCTACTTCAAAAATGGACAGAGCACATGAAAAAACATTCACCAAAGAAGATATTCAGGCAGCCAACAAACAAATGAAGAAATGCTTGTAATCATTGGCCATTAAACAACAACAACAAAAAAAAAAACCACTACCATCAAGTCAATTCAGACTTAGCAATCCCCATTGGGTTTCCAAGGCAGTAAATCTTTATGGAACTAGATGGTCCTGTCTGCCTTCCTTGGAGTGGCTGGTGGATTTGAACCCTCAATCTTCTGGTTAGCAGTCAAATGCCTTAGGCATTGCACCACCGGAGCTCCTTATTAGCCATTAGAAAGATGCAAATCAAAACAACAATGACATATCATCTCATCCCAGCAATAACAGCATAGTTCAACAAGACACAGAACAACAAATGCTGGCAAAGGTGTGGAGAGATTGGAACTCTCATGCACTGCGGGTGGGATTGTAAAATGGTACAACAACAGTGGAAAATGATATGGTGCTTCCTTAAAAAGTTGGAAATAGAAATACTGTTTAATCCAGCACTCCCACTACAAGGTATATATCCTAAATAAGTGAAAGCCGGGACACAAATAGATACATGCACACCCTTCACACTAGCAAATAGTTGGAAACAATCTAAGTGCCCATCACTGGATGAATGGATAACTAAATTATGGTACCTACACACAATGGAATATTATGCAACATTAAAGATTAATGAAGAATTTGTGAAACACCTCATGTTGTTGTTGTTGTTGTGTGCCATTGAGTTGTCTCCGACTCATAGTGATCTTACGTACAACAGAACGAAACAGTGCCCAGTCCTGTGCCAGCCTCATGATCCCTACTGTACCTGAGCCCATTGCTGCAGCCACTGTGTCAATCCACCTTGTTGAATACCTTCCCTTCTTCCGTTGACCCTCCACTTTACCAAGCATGACATCCTTCTCCGGAGAATGGTCCCTTCTGACAACATAACCAAAGTAGGTGAGAAGTCTAGCCATCCTCACTTCCAAGGAGCATTCCCTCTGCACTTCTTCCAGAACAGATTTCTTAGTTTTTTTTTAGCAGTCCACAATACTTTCAGCATTCTTAGCCAACACCACAACTCAAAAGTATCAACTCTTCTTTGATCTTCTTTATTCATTGTCCAGCCCTTACATGCATATGAGGCGATTGAAAATACCATGGCTTGGGTTAGGTGCATCTTAGTCTTCAAGGAGATATCTTTGTTCTTCAATGCTTGAAAGAGGTCCCTTGCAGCAGATTTTCCCAATGCAATACATCGTCTTGACTGCTCCCATTGGTGCTGACTGTAGAACCAAGTAATGTGAACATTGACAACTTCAATCTTTTCTCCATCTATCCTGAAGCTGCTTATAGGTCCAGTTGTGAGGATTTTTGTTTCTTTATATTGAGGTGTAATCCATACTGGAGAGTGTAGTCTTTAATCTTCATCAGTATATGCTCTAAGTCATCCTCACTTTCAGCAAGCAAAGTTGTGTCATCGGCGTATCGCAGGTTATTGATTCTTCCTCCAACCCTGAGGCCACATTCTTCTCCATATAGTCCAGCTTCTCAGATTATTCGCTCAACATACAGATTGAATAAATACAGTGAAAGGATACAACCCTGATGCACTCCCATCTTGATTTTAAACCATGCAGTAGTCCCTTGTTCAGTTTGAATGACAT
Source organism: Orycteropus afer afer (assembly GCF_000298275.1). Lineage (NCBI taxonomy): Eukaryota > Metazoa > Chordata > Mammalia > Tubulidentata > Orycteropodidae > Orycteropus > Orycteropus afer. Next base: position 3,448,149 of record NW_006921921.1, on the reverse strand, counting down.
CCTCCAGGTCTATGCACAGGTTCCTCATGGGTACAATTAAGTGTTCTGGAATTCCCATTCTTGTCAATGTTATCCATAATTTGCTATGACCCGCACAATCAAATGCCTCTGCATAGTCAATAAAACACAAGTAAATATCTTTTTGGTATTCTTTGCTTTGAGCCAAGATCCATCTGACATCAGCTATGATATCCCTCATTCCACATCCTCTTCTAAACCTATCTTGCATTTCTGGAAGTTCTCTGTCAATATACTGCTGCAACCATTTCTGAATTATCTTCAGTGAGATTTTACTTGCATGTGATATCAATTATATTGTTCAATAATTTCCACATTCTGTGGGATCACTGTTCTTTGGAATGGATACAAATATGGATCTCTTCCAGTCATTTGGCCAGGTAGCTGTCTTCCAAATCTCTTGGCATAACCAAGTGAGTGCCTCCAGTGGGGCATCCGTTTGTCGAAACATCTCTGAGTATTCTGTCAATTCCCAGAGCTTTGTTTTTTGCCAATTCCTTTAGCATGGCTTTGACTTCCTCCTTCAATACCATTGGTTCTTGATCATATGCCACCTCCTGAAATGGATGAACATCGACAAGTTCTTTTCGGTACAGTGACTCTATGTATTCCTTCCATCTTCTTTTGATGCTTCCTGCCTCATTCAACATACTGCCCATGGAATCATTCAATATTCCAATTCAAGGCTTAAATTATTTCCTCAGTTCTTTCAACTTGCAAAATGTCAAGTGTGTTCTTCCCTTTTGGTTTTCTAACTCCAACTCTTGGCACATTTCATTATAATAATTGACTTTGTCTTCTTGAGCTGCTCTTTGAAATCTTCTGTTCAGCTCTTTTATCCTGTTGATTCTCCCATTTGCTTTAGTTACTTTCTATTCAAGGGCAAGTTTCAGAGTCTCTTCTGACATCCATTTTGGTCTTTTCTTCTTTCCTGTCTTTTTAATGTATTTTTGCTTTCTTCATGGATGATATTCTTGATGTCATCCCACAATTCCTCTGGTTTTCAGTCATTGGTGTTCAATGCATCAGATCTATTTTTTAGATGGTCTCTAAATTCAGAAGGGATATTCAAGGTCATATTCTGGTTCTCATGGACTTGTTTAATTATCTTCAACTTCAACTTGAACTTGCACATGAACAGTTGATGGTCTGTTTCACAATCAGCTCCTGTACTGGTTTTGGTTGAAGATACTGAGTTTTCCATCACCTCTTGCCATGGATGTAGTCAATCTGATTCCTGTGTACTCCATCTGGTGAAGTTCATGTGTAAAGCCACTGTTTGTGTTGTTGAAAAAGGTATTTGCAATGAATAAGTCATTAGTCTTGCAAAATTCTATCATGCAATCTACAGCTTTATTTCTATCACCAAGGCCAAATTTTCCAACTACTGGTGATTCTTCTTTGTTTCCAACTTTTGCATTCCGATCACCAGTGAAATCAACACATCTTGATTGCATGTTTGGTCAATTTCAGATTGCATAAGTTGGTAAAAATCTTTAATTTTCTCATCTCTGGCTTTGGTGGTTGGTGTGTAAATTTGAATAATAGTAGTATTAATGGGCTTTCTTTGTAGGCTTATGGATATTATCCCATTCCTGGCAGCATTGTACTTCAGGATAGATCTTGAACAGTCTTTGTGGTGATGAATGTCATGCCACTCCTCTTCAATTTGTCATTCCTGGAATAGTAGATCATATGGTTATCTGATTCAAAATGGCCAAAACAGGTCCATTTTGGCTCACGATGCCTGGGATATCAATCTTTATGTGTTCCATTTCATTTTTGACAACTTCAAATTTTTCTAGATTCATACTTTGTACATTACATGTTATGATTATTAATACAGCTGTTTCTTCTTATTTTGAGTCATGCCACATCAGCAAATGGGGGTCCTAGAAGTTCTAATTTATCCCTAATATTAAGGTCTGCTCTACTCTGAGTGGGCAGCTCTTTCCCCATTGTAATTTGAGTGTCTTCTGGCCTGGCGGGGTCATCTTCCAGCACTGTAATGGACAATGTTTCAGGTCTATTCATCAAGTTTTCCAGTAGTCTATCAGTGTTTCACTGCTATTCATAAGGTTTTCTTTGAGAAGTGGATGGCCTCTTCTTTCTTCTGAGTCTGTCTCAGTCTGTAAGCTCTGCTGAAACCCATCCACCATGGGCACACCTGCTGGCATTTGAAACACAGATGACACAGCCTCCAGCCTCACAGCAACATGTAAGCTACCACAGTACAAAAAACTGACAGACAAGTTCATCTCTCTTAGTTGTTCCCAACCACTCCACTCACTTCCTGGTCTTCCCCCTACCTGTTCTGGCCATGGGCCTGGCTCCCGCTTCCTGCCTGGGGCTCTCCCCTTACCTGTTCTGGCAGTGGGCCGGGCTATTGCCTCCTGACTGGGGCTCTCTGGTCATATTACATCAATAGATCATGATGCCCCCCACAACTAAGGTCTTGAGCTCGCAGGCCCAGCTACTCATTCACTTAAAGTGTTTGGTTATGACTAATAAGTTTTCATAACTTTCTCCCCGTTAGCTCTGCCACATTCATAGGCATCTTTGCAGCATATACAACTGTGTATGTAGAAGTATTGTTTGCCAAACCTATATATGGTCATGGGTCACCTGCCCTTACTTGATCATTTTGCATGTCTACCTATGTATCTACTATTGCTTACAAAATCCTGCATTATCAGTAATAGCAAAGATTAATCTATGAGTGGATACATAGGTAGCCAGGGACTCCTTTTATACAACAGTACACAACTGATACAAGCACTATTTACACAAATGTGAACATGGCTTAGGAGAACCAGTAAGGGATAGTGAAATACCCCCTGGGTTAATAACAGTAGGAAATTGTTAGTACTCCAAGGCAATAGGAAGGAATAGTTTTGAAAACTATGGAGAACAGCTGAATGGAGAGGACTGCCCTTACAGGAGTGCAGCCCTCAGTAGAGGGGGGCAGCAAACCCAGTAGGATAGAAGTCAACAAACAAAAAAAAAAACCTACTGCCATCAAGCCAATTCAGACTCATAGTGACCCTACAAGACAGAGTAGAACTGCCCCCACAGAGTTTCCAAAGCTGTAAATTTTTACAGAAACAGACTTCCTCATCTTTCTTCCATGGAGCAGCTAGTAGGTTCAAACCACAGACCTTTTGGTAGCAGCTGAATGCCTTAACCACTACACCACCAGAGCTCCTTAGGAAAACAGCCAGAGAAAGAAATACCCCAACCTCACTCTCTTACTGGCTTGCATCTTCTGCTGGGGCTTCCCACTGGCCAAACACAAGAGTAGAAGTTGAGTTGGGAGAAGGTGGTGGAAATAGGACTGAACAGAAGTGAATATGTGATATACGATGCAGGAGGCAGAAGTAAGAGATTTGTTTCCTGGGCTACAGGCATGGAAACATGAAAGAAAAATTAAGGTGAGCTGTAGGGCAGGAGCAGGGAAGCGGGTGGAGTGGGGAACAAGATGTTCTGCTGATGTGGCTCATGATAAGGTTGCTCGCTGTGGTGCTCACAGAGAGCACCGTGATGCTCTCTGATGGGCAGACTCAAGGGGCAGTTCAGCTTGAAAGTGCCCTTTGAAGAAGTGACCTAAAAAATTTTGCACTGGCTCCCTTCCAACTTCTGTCTTCAGCATCCCTTTATGTTCCAAGCATTGCCCTAGACCAGGCATTGGCAAACTTTTTCTTAAAGAGATAAACAGTAAATAGTTTAGGCTTTGTAGTGTAACTACTATGCAACTGCTGTTGCGTGAAAGAGCAGCCATAGACGGCACACAAATGAATGGGTGTGGCTGTGTTCCAATAAAACTTTATTTACAAAAACAGACAACGGGACTATAAATTGTAATTTTCTGACCCCTGTCCTAGACACTTAAGAATACTTTTCATCATTTTGCCTATGGTTAGACACTTGACGCATCTACTCCTGAAAGGGCCCTTCCCCAGCTCAGGCTCCTGACAGATAAACAATCTGGGTCTCCCTTGGAGTACCAGGAATGAATGAATCCATTCTGCTGTAATCCCTGTTGTTGTTAGGTACCATCAAATCTCATGACAGAGTAGAACTGCCCCATAGGATAATTCTAGGCTATAATCTTTACAGAGCAGATTCCTGGTTTTTTTCCTGCTGAGCTGTTGGGTGGGTTTGAACCACTTGACCTTTCAGTTAGCAACTGAGCAATTAACTATGTGTCACCAGGGCTCCTATAATCCCTACAAATGTCTAAGATTGAACACATATATAGCTAACTGTGCTGAATTGCCTGATGTGGCCCTTCTAGCCATTGTCCTCCATTCTGTGATGTATATTCTATTATCCATGCCTGTTTGGGGTGGTGTGGTCGTTAAGGTCAGGTGTCAACTTGGCTGGGCAGCTGGTAGTAGTCGTTCCTATAATGACTGGCAATCGGCTCTGTGGTGGGATTTGCTGTGAGCTGCTGATTTTTTTTTTTTTTTTTTTAATTAGGATTTGGGTGAAGATTTACAGAGTAAATTCACTTTTCATACAGCAGTTCACATATACTTTGTCTCATGTCATTGACCAAAATTTACAGTGCAGCAGCTCCCCTCCCACTTCCTCCCCATAGTTACCTCCTCCCAGTGTCCATCCCTTCATACTCTTCTGCACCCTGAGCTATCTTCCTGTGCATAAGCAGCCCTTCCTTCTCCCATGATTGTTCTCTCCAGGGCGTGTGTCTACTTGAGGTAAATGTTTAACTCACATGCCTGTACTTTGTTTGGCTGGAAACCACAGTTGTGGGTTCAATTCCAGACCTGAAGGGCAGCTAGGGGCCATAGTCTCAGTAGTTACACCAGGCTCTATTGGACCAGCAAACCTGGTCCCCACCTTCTTTTTTTTTTTTGCCTCCAAATGACTTTGAGTTTTGTACCACATTGTTCTCCCTCTTTATGCAGGATCTCCTACATCCCTTCCAAGTGGATGGCAGTGGTAGCTGGGCACCATCTAGTTCTTCTGGTCTCATAGTTGTATACGTAGAGCTGCTGATTTTTAAAGCCTCCACTTGGGTTATTTCTGTTGGGGCAACACAGGTGAAATGTATCTTGAGTCCTGCCTTGCTGGAGCGTAGAATTCAACTCACCACCCTCAGCTTCCTTGAGGGTATACCTAAGAATCTCCTGGGAAGGGTTGCCCTCCTCTTGCTCCAGTTCTGTGTGTTGGCTCATCGTCATCTCACCCCTGGATTTGGGACAGCAGCCGTCATCTGATCTGCTGATCGAGGTTCATCAAACCCCGAAAATTGGGAGGATCCTCCAGACCCACTCACGGACCTGGGACTCGCCAGCCTGCCAGCCTCTACCACTATTACATGAGACAATCCCTTGGTTGTCTATGAGTTCTGTGAGGCATTACAGAGAAATACAGAACCCTAAGATGGGGGAAATTACTGGGAGGAGGAGGAGGAGTTAATGTCTGAAATGATGGAGTGGCATGGTAGTTTGAAATGATGGAGTGGCACGGTAGTTTGGACATTTGGGACATCTTTAACCTCTGCCTCATGGGGACCAGCCTTGTGCTGATCTTTCTGAGAGAAATTGTTCAAGAGCTAACTAACCACAGATAAGGAACAAGGACAGGAATTTCCAGCTTCGATATCTTGATTTCAAATATTTTCCTGAAAATGTATTAGGTTAAAGGGAGATTCCCCTTTCATACCAGGCATACAGTCTAATCTGATTACGTGAAGACTAAGCTTTGAAGTCAGACAGGTTCAAAACTTGTCACTTTCTAGCTGTTTGGTCCGCTCATCTGTAAAACTGAGATAATATTTACCTCATAGGTAAAAGCAGGTATTATTATTATGTGGTATAACAACACACATTCATACTTATAATTTTCTCTCTCTCACTGTGTTCTGTCATATTGTAGAGTATCTGTTCTTTAAACCTTCCCCAGAATGACATACTTTTCATTTGGGTTCTCTAATTGCTTCTTAGGCAAATTCAAAAGATCCCAGAACTTACAAACTCGTCAGGACTCTTTGATGACAAGGCACAGAAACTGCATTCAAACTAACATAAGGGGAAACAGAAAGATTGGGATGAATTATTAGACATTGGAGTAGTCTTCATAGTTGAAACTCTACAATTCACCTTTGTGTTGGAATCTGGTTGAGCAGCTAAGTAGCTGAAGGGGCGTTGCCTTGAGAAGTAGCCTGCTTCCACTACACGGAGAGAAGCTTTGGAAAGGTCTCTAGCTTTTCGGCACATTTGGATCCTGCATTTGGCCTTGTCTTCATCTCCAGTTCCTGGACTTGAACCAGTGGCCTCCTGCATTGTCTGCCAATCTTGGGATTATTCCTGGTCTTGAACCAGCGGCCTGCCATGTTGCCCGCTGATCTTGGGAGTGTGCCGTATTACCTGGCAACCTTCGGTTCATTAACTTCAGCAGCCAGCAGCTGCATGAATTAGAAGAAACTTCCAGCTCAGTGCGCCTGGAACAAGAGACAGAGCAGGAGCCCACGGTTGAGGGGCCTTCACCCAGTCCCTAGAGCTGGCACTCTGAATTCAGACTTCTAGCCTTCGGAACTGTAACAGCGTAAATTCCTGTTTGGTGAAGCCATCCACTTGTGGTACTTATTATAGCAGCACTAGAGAACCCAGACACCTACTCTATCAACTATATGAACATAACAATTTTCTGCATGCCTGCCATGATTATAGTGCTGAGATATGTAGAGTGATTTACAGAACAAACATGACCGCCTGACTTCTGCTCCTGTTGTTGGGGGTTGTAGGTGCAGTTGTCAGAGAAGAAGGCAATGGATACACCATTTGGAATCAATTTAGTGTAAGGTATAAGACAGGGAACCTCCCTAATAGTTTTCCAAATGACCAGGCTAAACCTGTAAAAGTTTAATTCTAGTGCCATAAAGTGTGGAAAAAATAAAAATCTTTGGTTGAACATTTAAAAAATATAAAGTCCAGTTTAAGAGTCTCCATTTTTTAACACCTCTTATTGTGTGCCTCACCCTTTGTGCACGTCCACTCCTCCTGTTCGCTCTCTTGGATGCTAGCCTTCCCTTCCTAATCATAAGCTAACAAGCATTCCTTTTGTGCTGAACATTATTTGGGGTGGTGAGGAGGTGGTTATATATTAATTCAGATGAAAGAAGGTGGCTAAACAGCATCACAACAAACAAAACTAACTTCGCCTTTGGAATTCTGGTCTGGGACCCCACCAAACACAGGATACATAGAGTTGTGCCACTCAGGACAAAACTTTAACAAAAAAAAATAACTGATACTAGCTTGGGTCTAAGACACTTGACTGCTAACCAGAAGGCTGGTGGTTCAAACCCACCAGCTACTCCTCGGAAGGAAGATTGGGCAATCTACTTCCGTAGAGATATTGCCTCAGAAATCCAAGGAGGGGTCACTATGAGTTGAGTCCGACTCAAAGGCACAAAGGCAACAACAACACCAAGCTTGGGAACCAGGTACTTGAACCCTATGAACCTCTCCTGTGTGTTTCTCCTCTCTGCTTCTCTCTTTGTGTGTTGGCTTTCTCCACAGCACTGATGGCAAGACAAGTAACCAGTTCCAGCCCTGTTCCTTCCAGCTTTGAGCCAGACTGGGGCTGATGCTTGCTCTCCTCGGTGTCACATTTAAGGATCCCAAGGAAGGAGTCTCGCCTAGTTTGGGTCAAGCCCAAATCAATCATTGCAACCAAAGGCATAGTAGAACCAAATGCCCAACTCTGAGCCAATCACTAGTAGCCAAGGGAGTGGGATTGGTAAAAAGATGACAGCTTATAAAATGGCAGCAATTGGAAGCATCATAGTTAAGAGCAAGGGAAAGGCATGTTCTCAGAAGAGGGAAGCCTATTCTGGTTGCAAAACAATACCGTTGCACTGATGAGGCTGAAGACAAACATAATATGGTGAGAAACATAAAAACCCAGCAGGGAGAAAGCAAGAAGGGCAGGGAGTGGACATGGATTTCCCAGAGGGCCTTGAACTGGATTTGGGAGGCAAGGACAGCCCTACTTGCTTCTCTGCTGAATAATCTGGGGAAGAGACTTTTGGGTTGGGTTGGAGCTTGAAGCAACAGAGTTATCAGGGGTCAGGAAGTTAACACAAATGTGAGGAATAGCCTGGGGCAAATGAAAGAGGCCCTGGCCCCTGAAAGACAATTATGTTTCTCCCCGCCCCCCAAATTTTGATTGTTGTTGTTTGTGACTGCCTCAGAGTTGGCCCTGACTGACCCCTAGCACAACAGAATGAAGCGCTCGGATTCAGAGCCATCCCTTGATCCACTGGGGACTGGACCACTGTGAGCTGTAGGATTCTCATTGTCTGATGTTTGGAAGGAGATCAGCGGGTTTTTCCTCCCACTATGTTTCGGTCTTAAGGAGCACTGGTGACAGAGTGGGTAAGGCATTTGGCTGCTAACAAGGAAGTCAGCAGTTCAAACCCATCAGCTGCTTTGAGGGAGGCAGATGAGGCAGTCTATATCCATAAAGATTTACTGCCTTAGAAACCCAGTGGAGGTTGCTAGGAGTTAGAATCTACTTGATGGCAGTGGGTTTGGGTTTTTGGTTTATGTCTTAGTCTGGAAGATCCACTGAGACCTGTTCAGCATCACAGCAGCCCTTGAACCCAGGTCCCCTGCATGAAGAGTGAGAATTTTACTACTGAACCACCACTGCCCCTTAAACTTTGTGTATTATTAGTGTTAGTTGCTGCTGAGTGGACTCTGACCCATCGCAATCTCGTGTGCAGAGTAGACCTGCTCCACAGGATTTTCAAGGTTGTGACCTTTTGGGAGCAGATTGCCAGGCCAGTCGTCTGAGGCATCTCTGGGTAGCTATGAACTGCCAACCTTCCTGTTAGTAGTTGAATGCTTAACCATTTTTGTCACCCAAGAATTCCAAACTTTGTATACCCACCCATTGCCAACAAGTGAATTCCAACCTTATAGGACAGAATAGAAGTGGACCATAGGGTTTCCAAGGCTGCAAATCTTTACAGAAGCAGACTGCTTCATTTTTCTCCCATGGAGTGAGTGGCTGGTGTGTTCGAGCCACTGACCTTTTGGTTAGCAGCCCAATGCCTTAGCCACTGCACCACCAGAGCTCCTTAAACTTTTTGTAGGAAAAATAAAAAGGTCTCCAAAGACCACCTTGCTGGAATGGGAGGTCTTAACCTTTGAACTACATGGTCTCAAACATTTCTTAGCAGTTCTTTACATCTGTGACTTTGATTCTAAGGAATAAAAGTGAGATGAGTCTTTCCAGCCAGGAAAACCCTGTTTCAGAAACATAATTATGGCCGAGGTGCCAGGCTGGGAGGGGCAGTTTGCAGGGGATCCTTCGCTTTACATTTCATATAACTCAGGGACTTCTCAGAGCGAGGCAAAAAACCTTTCTTGTTTTTGTTTATTGGTTTTCAAATTTATTTGCTAGGTTCAGAAAATTCAGTCTGTGTTTTTCTTTTTTTCTTTCTTTCTTTTTCCAGCTCTGCTATTGTGCCCTCCAGTTGATTCCAACTCATAGCAACCCTATAGGACAGAGTGGAACTGCCCGTACAGTTTTCTAGGCTGTAACCTTTACAGGAGCAGATCACCAGATCTTTTCTTCCTCAGAGTGCTGGTAGGTTTAAACCGTCATCCTTTCAGTTAGCAGCCAAGCACTTAAACATTGTCCACCAGGGCTTCTTTCTATCCTGGTACCAGGGGAAGGAGGGAGGTCTGCAGGCTTCTGTTTCCTCCCCTCTACCTCCCTCAGCATGTAGCCCTGGGTGAGGGGGCAGGGAACGGTTTGCTCTCTGCTATTAATCTAAAGATTGGTGGTTTGAACCCACCCAGCTGCTCTGTGGAAGAAAGGCCTGGCAATTTGCTTCCGTAAAGATTATGTTGTACCCAGGCTGTAAAGGAGAATCTCGGAAGAGAAGAATATGCCAACCCACGACAATGCAAATGCAATAGGACAGTTTATTAGCTAACTTAAGTTAGGGTCTTTGCCCTTACCAGGTCAGTGGCTTAAGCAAAAGACCCCGTACCCCGTTTCTTTCACCAATTTATGGAAAAATATGGGGAGGGGCAGCACCGGGGCGAGGGGGTACAGGTGATTGGTTGTTGCTAAGGGATTTAGGACAGTGATCTAAGATGTTGGGGAAAGTAAAGAAACTCCCCCCGGCTCCAAAGTTCACTTAGGAAAATATTATCTAGGGAGGATGCGGCTCAGATATGTGGGAGACTTTCAGGAGTCGAGCAAATCTCTGATACATGCTGAATCCGGATGGCTTTTGGATGGCTTTTGTGATGCGTGCTGAGTTCAGAGGAAGTTCCTTGATACCTGCTGAGACTGGAGGGCAGATAAAGGCCCTAAGGAGTGTTTAGAATTACAAAAGTTCTGTTAGCACTACTGACACTAAAAGGTTTCTGGTTAAAGATTTTCCAGGAGGCTGCTAGAACTCTGGCTTCAGATTGACTCACAATTACAGCCCAGAAAACCCTATGGAGCATTTTTACTCTGTAACTTATGGGGTTGCCACGAGTTGAAACTGATTCAGCTGTACCCCTCAGCTGTTCCTTCTCCTGGCTCATCCAGAGTCATCAACGCTCCGTCCAGGATCTTTCCCTGGAGTCCTTATGAAAATTCACTGCCCTTTTATTTCTTCCCTGGAGGCTCCTCTAATCCAGTGGTGATAGGTGTTAATTATCACATAAATTATGCCCATAACTAGTTAAACCAGATAACCTTTAACAGATTGGCATGAGATTCCGCTGAAAATAAATAAATGTTAATAACAGGTACACTTCCTAAGCGCGCACTGTCATTCTTGCTTTGATTTATTTTTCAATTGATCCCATCTTGGTAATCATAAGGAGCTCTGGGGGTGTAGTGCCTAAGGCATTTGACTGCTAACCAGAAGGAAGGAAAGTTGGGCCATCTGCTTCCATAGTGATATAGCCTCAGAAACCCATGGAGGGGTAGCTATGAGTAGGATCCGACTAGACAGCAGTGAGCTTTAGTTTACAGTGATAAAGTGCTCAGCTGCTAACTGAAAGGTCAGCGGTTCAAACCCACTAGCCATTCGCTGGGATAAAGAACTGATAGTTTACTTCTGTAAAGATTACAGTCTTGGAAATCCTATGAGGCAGTTAGACTTAATCAAGTTAGACTTGATGCCAGTGGCTTTTTGGTGTGAATCCAAGTCTAAGTTCCCTTGGTTGTGTAAATGGTTTGCACTTGACCACTAACCTAAAGTTTGGTGGTTTGAACCCATCTAGTGGCTCCAGAGATCTACTTCCATAAGTACTACAGCCAAGAAAATCCATTGGGGCAGTTCTGCTCTATAATGTATAAGGTTGCCATGGGTCTTTCTGGACTCAAGTCACTCAGCTGATAGGTGATAGCATCAGAATTTGAACCCAAACAGTCTAGTTTGAGCCCATCCTACAGTCCACTCAAGTTACCCAAGCCAAAAACATGGACGTAATCCCTGTTTCTTTATTATTCCTCCTTGGCATCAACACTTTCTACTTCTAAAATGTATCTCCAGTCACAGAAATAAATAAATAAAGTAAAATGTATCTCCAATCAATCCACTACTTTTCATCTCTGCATCTCCACCATCACTATAATAGAAGAAAGCACCACGCAGTGCTTAAGGCACTTGACTGCTAACCAGAAGGCTGGTGGTTCAAACCCACCAGCCACTTCTCAGAAGGAAGATGGGGCAATCTACTTCCGCAGTGATACTGCCTTGGAAACCCAAGGAGGGGTCACTATGAGTCGGGTCTGACTTGACGGCACATAACAACAACAACAACAATAACCATGAGGTCACATTAAGATGTACTACGGTATGTCCCACTGTCTGCCCAGGGCACATTGTAAATGCTTGATAGAAATGAGTTGAATGTTGTAGTCAATGTCGTGAGACAAAGTGTACATGATCTGCTGTATGGAAAGGAAATTTGCTCTGTAAACTTTCACCCAAATCACAATTAAAAAAAAAAATGAGTTGAATGAATGATTTTCCAACTGAGATCAACAAGCATGTATTGAGCACCCATTCTATTTTACAGGGAAAACTTACAAGTTTTCTAAGTATCTACGTAAATATAGACTTATAAAATTGGGATCTTATTACATATTTTTTTTTAGTTTGCTTTAGTGTCTCAACATTGTATTCTGAACATCTTCCCATGTTATTAAAATTTATTTTAAAGTGCTTTCTAATAGTAGCATAATATTCTATTTTATGACAGCTTTAATTATTTTTGTATTGTTGGACAATTAGGTTATATGAGTTATCTATTACTGTGTAACAAATTATCCTAGAACTTAGTGGCTTAAAACAACAAGCATTTATTCTCTCACAGTTTCTGTGGGTCAGGAATCTGGGAGTGACTTAGTTGGGTACCTCTGGCTCAGAGTGTCTCTAGGCTGAAATCAGGGTGTCAGCTAGGTTGCAGTCATGAAGGCTAAGACCCATTTTCAAGTCCGCTCAAGTGGCTGTTGGCAGGCCTCAGTCCTTTTGCTCTTGGCTGGAAACGTGGGCTTCTCCATAGGGCAACTTACAACATAGCAGTTTGCTTTCCCCAGAAAGAGGGCTCCGAGAGAGAGATGGAGAAAGAGCTGGAGATATAAAAGGACAGATAGATGGGTAGGAGACAGACATACAGCTATGGATAGACTGAGAGAGAGAACCCAGGATGGAAGTTACAGTCTGTGAGTAACCTAATCTTGGAAATGACATCCATTGCTCCTGCTGCCCTCTATTCATTAGAAGTGAGTCAATAAATCCAGCCCACACTCCAGGGGAGGGGATCACACAAAGGTGGGAATACCAGGAGATGGGATCATTAGGGGCCATCTTAAAGGCTGCCTTCCACATAGTTTTCCCCAATTTTTTTTCCTGCTATTAGCAGCACTTTTATGAATGTCATCTAAATCATTGCCTGTGTTACAAATTGTTTCCTTAAGATAGACTGTTGACTAGAAGGGTAAGAACATCTTAAAGGCTGTTAATGTACACGGACTAATTGCTTTCCAGAAACTCTCCCACCATCATCCCATCTCTCATATCTCCCATAAGCATGCCTATCTCACCACATCTTCCCAACATTATGTTACAAAATTCTTTATTTGTCAGATATATCTTTGTTTTCATTTGCATTTGAAGATAAATATTTTTTCCCATGTTTATTAGTCATTTGTGTATTTCTTCTTTATGAGTTGTCTATTTTTTGTTCTTTGCTCATTTATCTGTTAGGGACTTAGTGTTTTTTTTTATCAATTTGTATGCAATTCATACATAAAAAGATACTAACAATAGGCAGAACTTTTTTTATAACAGCTTTATTGGCATATAATTCACATATACAATTCACCCATTTGAAGTATACGAGTCACTGAGTTTTAGTATATTCACTAAATATATTTGTGTAACCATCACCACAATCAATTTCAAAATAATTTCATTACCTTAAAATTAAATTCCATACCCTGTAGCTATCACTACCCACACCCATCTCCCTTCTCATTCTCCTGAGCCCTACGCAACCACTAAACTATTTGTTTCTATAGACTTGCCTATTCTGGACACTTCATATAAATGGAATCATATAATCTGTGGTCTTTTACGACTGATTTTTTTCACTTTGCATAACATTTTCAAGGTTCATCCATGGTGCAGCAGTCCATTCCTTTTTATTGCTGAATAATATTCCATATATTGGAGTACTATATGAATATACCATATTTTGTTTATTCATTCATCATTGATGGACAATTGCATTGCTTCCACTTTTTAGTTATCACAAATAATAATAGGTCTATAAATACTCATGTACAAATTTTTGTATGGACATACATTTACATTTCTCTTGAGCGTATACCTAAGAGTGGAATTGCAGGATCAAATGGTAACTCTATGCCTAACTTTCTCAGGAACCACCAAACTCTCCTCCACGGTGGCTGCACCATTTTACCATCCCACCAGCAGTACATGAAGGCTCCCATGGCTCTCATACTTGTCACTTGATGTTATCTGTGTTTTTGATTCTAGTCACTCTAGTGGAGGTGAAATGGTATTTCATTGTGATTTTGACTTACATTTTGACCTACATTTCCCTGTTGACTAAGTTTCATGTGAACATTTTCAAGTTTCAAGTCAACATTTCCCTGTTGACTATCTTTTCACGTGCTTATTGGGATTGACGCAGTGGCTGCAATGATGAACTCAGGTGTAGCAAGGATTGTGAGCATGGCACACAACTGGGAGCTTTTGGTTTTGTTGTACATAGGGTCTCTATGAGTCAGAGCCAACTTAATGGCACCTAACAACACAACAACAACAACATCTCTTCTTTGGATAAATGTTTATTCTGACCCTTTTGATGGGTAAGATTTTTACAAGATAAGATGGGATCAGAATGGACCTGTACTGGGGTGAGATTAAGAGGGACTCCTAAATTTGAGAACTGGCTCCCCCTACCTTCTAGCTGTGTGTCTTGTGTGGCTGAAATGAGAAAACACACATGTAGTGTAGTAGAGTGCCTGCTACACAGTAAGCATGCAGTAAACGGGAGCTGTTTTCATGATTTTAAAATTATATGACAAGAAATATGTTTCAGGAAGATTAATCTGACCATGTTATATTAAACAGATTGAAGAGAGATTGAAGACAGGAGCACCAGTTATAAGACTCATTAGTTTAAGCAAAAAAGCAAAGGAAATGAGAAAGTATGCTTTCTTCCTCTTCTTGCAATTAAAAGATAAGTTTGTTCTCTGGTCCTGGGCCTGAGCAGCCCTAGAAAGGAGAATGATCTGGTTGCTTATTCAAGTTGATCAAGATGCTTTAATTATCTTTGTACATTATTTCACCTAATCCTTGGGGAAGGAGCCCTTACTAGTGCAATGGGTAAGTACTGCTGTCTTATTCATTGGCTGCTGTCTTAAGCTTGGTTCTCCAGAGAAGCAAAACCAGTGAGGTTTTTATATATATATATATATATATATATATATATATATATATAATATACACACACACACACACATATATATATACATATACACACACACATACATACATATACACACACACACATATATACTTCTTTCTCTCTCTAAATATACATAAATGTATATTATATAATATATAATATACATATATACACATATAAAACAAACTCAAACCAAACTAACTGCCATCGAGTTAATTTTGACTCGTAGTGACCCCCCTTTGGGTTTCCAAGGAGGTAAATCCTTATGGAGGTAGATTACCCACTCTTCCTTCATGGAGTGGTTGGTGGGTTTGAACTGCCAACCATCTGGTTAGCAGTCAAATGCCTTAGGCACTACACCACAAGGACTCCTTATATACACATATACATACACATATATATATACACACACACATATACACACACATATATATACATACACACATTATATATACACACATATACACACACATATATACATACACACATTATATATATACACACATATACACACACATATATACATATATACACACATATATACACACACATATATGTGTGTATATATGTATAATACATATACATATATATATGTATATATCTTCTTGTTCTTGTTAGGTAGCGTTGAGTCAGCTCCAACTCAAAGTGATCCTATGTGCCATCCTCACAATCCTTGCTGTATCTGAGCCCATTGTTGCAGTCACTGTATCAGTCCATCTCGTTGACGCCCTTCCCTTTTTCTGAGGATTCTCCATGTTACCAAGCATGACATCCTTCTCTAGGGAATTGTCCCTTCTGAAAACATGACCAAAGTAGGTGAGAGGAAGTCTGGCCATTCTCACTTCCAAGGAGCATTCCGGCTGCACTTCCTCCAGGGCAGATTTGTTCGTTCTTCTGGCAGTCCATGGTACTTTCAGTATTCATCACCAACAACGCTGCTCAAAATCCTCAACTCTTCTTTAGTCTTCCTTATTCATTGTCCAGCTTTCACATGCCTATGAGATGATTGAAAATACTTGGCTTGGGTTAGACTCACATTAGAATTCAAAGAGACATCTTTGCTCTTTAGCACTTTAAAGAGGTCTTTTGCAGCAGATTTGCTCAATGCAATATGTCATCTGATGTCTTGACTGCTGCTTCCATTGGTGTTGATTGTGGATCCAAGTAATAGGAAATCTTTGACAACTTTAATCTTTTCACCATTTATCGTGATTCTGCTTATTGGTCCAGTTGTGAGGATTTTCATTTTCTTTATGTTGAGGTGTAATCCATACTGCAGACTGTAGTCTTTAATCCTCATTAGAAAGTGCTTCAAGTCATCTTCACTTTCAGCAAGCAAGGTTGTGTCATCTGCATTGTTAATGAGTCTTCCTCCAATCCTGATGCCACGTTTTTCTTCACATACCCAGCTTCTCAGATTATTTTCTCAGCATACAGATTGAATAAGTACAGTGAAAGGATATAATCCTTATGCACACTCTTCCATGCATTATCCACTTGTTCAGTTCGAATGACAACTTACTGGTCTATGTACAGGTTTCTCGTGAGCACAGTTAAGTGTTCTGGAATTCCCATTCTTCTCAATGTTATCCATAATTTGTTATGATCCACACAGTCGAATGCTTTTGCATAGTCAATAAAACACAAGTAAACATCTTTCTAGTATTCTTTGCTTTGAGCCAAGATCTATCTGACATCAGCAGTGATATCCCTCATTCCATGTCCTCTTCTGAATCCAGCTTGCATTTCCAGAAGTTTCCTGTCAATATACTGCTGCAACCATTTTTTAATTCTCTTCAGCAAAATTTTACTTGTGTGTGACATTAATGATGTTGTTCAATAATTTGCACATTCTCTTGGATCACCTTTCTTTGGAATGGGTACAAATATGAATCTCTTCCAGCTAGTTGGCCAGGTAGCTGTCTTCTAAATGCCTTTGCATAGATGAGTAAGTGCCCCCAGCACAGCATCTGTTTGTTGAAACATCTCAATGGGTATTCCATCAATTCCTGGAGCTTTGTTTTCCGCCACTTCCCTCAGTGCATCTTTGACTTCTTTCAATACCATTGGTTCTTGCTCATATGCCATCTCCTGAAATAGATGAACATTGACTAATTCTTTTTTTGTACAGTGACTCTATGTGTTCTTTCTATCTTATTTTGATGTTTCCTGTGTTCTTCCCTTTTGGTTTTCTAACTCCAGGTCTTTGCACATTTCATTGTAATAATTGACTGTCTTCTTGAGCTGCTCTTTGAAATCTTCTGTTCATTTCTTTTATTTTGTCTTTTTTCCATTTGCTTTGGCTACTCTCCATTCAAGAGCAAGTTTCACAGTCTCTTCTGACATTCATTTTGGTCTTTTCTTCCATTCCTGTGTTTTCAATGACCTTTTGCTTTCTTCACGAATGGTGTTCTCAATGTCATCCCACAACTCCTCTGGTTTTCAGTCATTGGTGTTCACTGCATAAAAACTATTCTTCAGATGGTCTCTAAATTCAGGTGGGATAAAATCAAGGTCATATTTTGTCTCTAGTGGACTTGTTTTGATTGTCTTCAGCTTCAAACTTGAACTTGCATATGAACAATTGTTGGTCTGTTCCACAGTCAGCTCCTGGCCTTGTTTTGGCTAAAGATATTGAGCTTCTCCATCACCTCTTTCTGCAGATGTAGTCAGTCTGATTCCTGTTTATTTGGTCTGGAGAGGTGCATGTGTATAGCTGCTGCTTGCATTGTTGAAAAAAGGTTTCTGCAACTAATAAGTCATTGGTCTTGCAAAATTCTATCATGAGATCTCTGACGTCATTTTTGTCACAAAGGCCATATTTTCCAACTACCAGTGATTCTTCTTTGTTTCCAACTTTCACTTTCCAATCACCAGTAATAATCAATACATCTTTTTTT
>NW_006921921.1:3427093-3428840 GCF_000298275.1 Orycteropus afer afer | reverse complement strand
TTATCTGGAAATGTCCTAATTTCACCATCATATTTAAGGGACAATTGTGCTGGGTACATGATTCTTGGTTGGAAATTTTTCTCTTTCAGGGTCTTATATATACCATCCCATTGTCTTCTTGCCTGCATAATTTCTGCTGAGAAATCCAAGCTCAGTCTTATTGGTTTTCCCTTGTAGGTAACTTTTTGTTTTTCCTATGCTGCTTTCAGGGTTCTTTCTTTGCCTTTGGTTTTGGTGAGTTGGATGATGATATGTCTTGGTGATTTTCTTTTGGGGTCTATCCTGTTTGGGGTTCATTGGACTTCCTGAATGGATATATTCTCATCTTTCATAATACCAGGAAAATTCTCTTCCAACAAATCTTCGACAGTTTTCTCAGTGGTTTTATTGGTCTCTTCCTGTTCTGGAATTCCGATTACACATCGGTTATTTCTTTTGATCGTATCCCACATGAACCTTAGGCTTTCTTCATTTTGTTTTGATCTTTTTTCTGATTGATCTCTTTCCAAAGAACTATTCAAGTATTTGCCTTCAATCTCCCTAATTCTATCTTCCATTGATTCAATTCTACTCCTTTGCCCATTCAGTGTCTTTTCTATTTCTGAAAATTTAGTATTAATCTTCTGGATTTCTGTGTGTAGATTTTGTATCATTTCTAATTTTTCATTTATTTTGTCATTTTGTCCTTGTATTGTCTTTCAAAATTGTTCTAGGGTTTCTCTGTGTTTTCCTCAGTTTTGTCAGTGCTTTCCAAGATCTGTCTCTCAATTCATTGAAGATATCTAAATATAATTCTTTTTAATTCCTTATCAGGGAGTTCCAATGCTGCGTCTTCCTCAGGGATGTGTTTTTGGTCTGTATCCTGTTCCCTTGTTTCTCCTGCTTTATCTTTCTTCTTTGTGTGGAATGTATGCTCTGTTGTCTCTGAGGCATTGCGATGTTTTTCTGTTTATATTTAATTGGTGATTGTATGTTGGAGTGACTTGCCCACTATTTCCATTTTCTTTGTATGTTATCTACGTAAGCAGGGTACTGTGCTGTGCTCCTCTGTTCACTAGTTGGCAGCACTTATATACTCACCACCTGTCTCTTTTCCTGTTGTCAGCCTTCTGTATGTCCCTGGCATACTTGGCAAACAGAGTCTATTCTTAGGTCTTGTTTTTGTTCAGGTTTTTCCACCAGTTGGTGCCTAATCCACTTCTGTACAGTTCCTTTCAAAGCTCAGGGCTTCAGGATTATCTTCTGTATCTCTGTCAATTGGTTTCTCTTTTCTTTGTTGAGGAATGTTTGTGTTGTTTGTCTGCCTATTCCTCCATCTTACCGGAAGTCCATGATCAATACATCTTGATTGCATATTTGGTCAATTTCAAACTGCAGAAGTTGGTAAAAATCTTCACTTTTCTCATCTTTGGCTTTGGTGGTTGGTGTGTAAATTTGAGTAATGGCAGTATTAACTGGTTTTCCTTGTAGGCGTATAGATATTATCCTATCACCGACAGCATTGGACTTCAGGATAGATCTGGAAACATTCTTTGCGACGATGACTGCCACTCCATTCTGCTTCAATTTGTCATTTCCAGCCTAGTAGATCATATGGTTGTCTGATTCAAAATGGCCAAAACCAGTTCATTTTAGCTCACTAATGCCTAGGTTATCAATCTTTACGCATTCCATTTCATTCTTGACAACCTCCACTTTTCCTACATTCATACTTCATACATTCCATTGTATATTATATATATTATTT
>NW_006921921.1:3425199-3426978 GCF_000298275.1 Orycteropus afer afer | reverse complement strand
ATATATAGGAGCTTTGGTAGCATAGTGCCTAAGGCACTTGACTGCTAACCAGAAGGCTGGCAGTTCAAACCCACCAGCCACTCCTCGGAAGGAAGACTGAGCAATCTACTTCCATAGTGAAACCGCCTCGGAAACCCAAGGAGGGGTAGCTATGAGTCAGGGATGACTCTATGGCACATAACAACAATAGTATACACACACACACACACACACACACACACATATATATATAAAGTTTAGAGAGAGAGAAATTTACTTCAAGGAAATGACTCATACAGATGAAGAGGCTGGCAAGTCCCAAGTCCATGGGTCAGACATCAAAGTGGAAGTTTCTCCTGACTCACATAGCTGCAGGAGCTGATAAACCTAGCAGGCAACACAGCAGGCTGCTGGCTTTGGAGGCTGATGAGTCCAAGATCAGCAAGTAAGATGGCAGCCTATTGGCTCACAGGCTGCAAAGGTAACAGTCCCAAGATCAGCAGGCCCCTAATTCAAGTCCAAGAACCAGAGGTCAGATGATGACAAGCTGGAGGCAGGATCCAGATCAAGCAAAAAGCCAGAGACCTTTGCCAGAGCTTTTTCATACATATTGGCAACAGGCCACATCTAAAGGAAACTCCCTTTCGACTGATTGACTGCTCACAGCAGATCTCATCATGAAGGGGATTATGTTATATAAGATCTCATTGTGGGGGATGACTCCATCATAAATGCTAAATCAACTAGAATCTTTGCCCAGCTAATCTGACACACAACCTTAACCATCATAGCTGCTAAAATATTGACAGTTCAAACCCACACAGAGGCTCAGTGGAAGACATACCTAGTGATCTGCTTCTGCAAAGGTTACAGCCAAGAAAACCCTATGGAATATTTCTACTCTGTCACATGGGGTCGCTATGAGTTGACGTTGACTGGACAGCATCTAACAAAAACAACAATCCATGGAGAAGTAGTGATAAATTGTTGTTGCTGTTGTTAGGGGCCACTGAGTTGTCTCTGACTCATAGCGACATGTACAGCAGAAGGAAACACTGCCCAGTCCTGTGCCATCCTTACTATCCTTGCTGTACCTGAGCCCATCATTGTAGCCACTGTGTCACTCCATCTTGTTGAGGACCTTCCCCTTTTTCGTTGACCCTCCACTTTACCAAGCATGCTATCCTTCTCCAGGGAATGGTCCCTTCTGACAACATGACCAAAGGTGAGATGAAGTCTGGCCATTCTTGCTTCCAAGGAGCATTCTGGCTGCACTTCTTCCAGGACAGATTTGTCAGTTCTTTAAGCAGTCCCTGGTACTCTCAGCATTCTTTGCCACCATGACAATTCAAAAGCATCAACTCTGCTTTGATCTTCTTTATTGCAGCTCCTACATGCAAATGAGGGGATTGAAACTACCATGGCTTGGGTTAGGTGCGCCTTAGTCTTCAAGGAGACATCTTTGCGTCTTTTGCTGCAGGTTTTCCCAATGTAATATGTCGTCTGATGTCTTGACTGCTGATTCCACTGGTGTTGATTGTAGAACCAAGTAATATGAAGTCCTTGACAACTTCAATCTTTTCTCTGTTTATTGTGATGCTGTTTATTGGTCTAGTTGTGAGGATTCTTGTTTACTTTATATTGAGGTGTAATCCATACTTCAGACTCTAGTCTTCAATCTTCATCAGTAAGTGCTTCAAGTCATCCTTACTCTCAGTAAGCAAAGTTGTGTCATCTTTATATCACAGGTTGTTAATGAGTTTTCCTCCAATCCTGATGCCACATTCTTCTTCATATAAT
>NW_006921921.1:3413410-3424841 GCF_000298275.1 Orycteropus afer afer | reverse complement strand
AACCGCCAGCCTTCTGGTTAGCAGTCAAGTGCCTTAGGCACTATGCTACCAGAGCTCCCGATAAATATATTAGCACAGTGATAAACACTTCACTGTGCACATGCAGAACCTGTACGTAGATCAAGACGCAGTCATTTGAATAAGTGGATAGTGAATGGCTTAAAATCAGCAGGAGGGTTCATCATGATTGTATCCTTTCACCATACTTATCCAATCTGTACGATAAGCAGATACTCTGAGAGCTGGACTATTTGAAGAGCTTAGCATCAAGATTGGAGGGAGATTCATTAACAAACTGCAATATGCAGATGATACCACCTTGCTTGCTGGAAGCAGAGAGGACTTGAAGCACTTACTGAGGAAGATCAAAGACAACAGCCTTCATTGTGAATTACACCTCAACTAAAAGAAAACAAAAACCCTCACAAGCGGACCAATAAGCAACATCATGATCAATGGAGCAAAGATTGAAGTTGTTAAAGATTTCATTTTACTTGTATCTACAATCAACACCCATGAAAGCAGCAGTCAAGAAATCAAACGATGTATTGCATTGAGCAAATCTGCAAAAGACCTCTTTAAAGCATTCAAAGATGTCACTTTGAAGACTAAAGTGCACCTGACCCAAGGCATGGAATTTTCAGTTGCCTTATATGCATGTGGAAGGTGGACAGTGAATAGGGAAGACTGAAGAAGAATTGATGCATTTGAATTATGATGTTGACAAAGAATATTAAATATACCGTGGGCTGCCAGAAGAACGAACAAACCTTGGATAAAGTATAGTCAAATGCTCCTTAGAAGTGAGAATGGTCAGACTTCACCTCTTGTACTTTGGTCATGTTGTCACAAGGGACCAGTCGCTGGAGAAGGGTGTCGTGCTTGGTAAGAAAAGGATCAGCGAAAAAGGGGAAGACCCTCAACGAGATGAACTGACACAATGGCTGCCACAGTGGACTCAAGCACAGCAATGATTGTGAGGATGTCAAAGGACTGAGCACTGTTTTATTCTGTTGCACGTAGGGTCACTATGAGTCAGAACTGAGTTGTTGGTGGCTAACAATAACAGTAACAGGGGTCATGCACTGACTTTAGCAATTTTTAAATAAGTGATCAGGGTTGGCCTCATTAAAAATGGAAGTTGCTGAGGGAGAGAGCTATGTAAATGTGTAGGAAGAATGTAGTAGGCAGACAGAATAACCAGTGCAAAGGCCCTGAGGCAGGACGTTTTCTGGCAGAAATTAGGACAGCAAGGAAGTGTGTCTAGACTGGAGTGAGCAAAAAAGCAAGTAAGAGAAGATGTGGTTAAAGGGACGTGGAAGAGTGAGCAGAGGAAAGAAAGGTTATAGATCCCATAGGACCTTGTCCCTGACGAGGCTGCCATTCATTTCTGAAACAAACATATAAAAGGTGCTCAATATATTGCTTGATAAGCAAAGAACAGCTGTGCTGGTAAGGTAGAGTATCTCCGAACAAAGACAACTGAGGATCTTCTACAGCGTTTTAGAAATCATGGGGTTTAGAGACGTGCAGAAGCTGGGCTGTTTTGAGATTAATTGGCCTTTAGCTGTGAAGTGGGATTACTGGAGCGTGGTTGTTGCTGATTGGCTAATTTTCAGAAGCAAGGGGCTATCACTGATTGGGAGATTGGGGCTCCATTAAAATAGCTTCTGGTGGTTATTTGTTACCAAAGACCAAAGAACCATTAGTCTTTTCCTTTGTTCAATTTGGAATGAAGGAACTTGTCACTCTCTGTTTTGCAAGGCCAGTGTGAAGTCCTCGGTTTTTACTGAGTGGAATAGGGAGTTTGTACAGGAGTTTTGAGCAGTGGAGGGACAGGATCTGATCTATATTTTCAAAGGCTCACCGTGAAGGAGGGCCAGAGTGGAAGCAGGGAGATGTGTTAGGAGGTCATTGCAGTAAGCCCAGGAAATGGTGCTGGGATCTTGAACCACAGTAATAATGTTGCTATTGTGTGCATTGAGTTCATTCTGACTCAAAGGGAACCTATAGAATGGAGTAGAACTGCCCCATAGGGTTTTCTAGGCTGTGAACTTGATGAGAGCAAATCTCCAGGTCTTTTCTCCCATGGAGCAGCTGGTGGGTTCCAACCACCACCTTTTGGTTAACAGTTGAGCTCTCTAATCACTGTGCCACCAGGGCTTCCTTATGGGGATAATAGTGAGAATAATGAGAAGTGTTCTGATTTTGGATATATTTACAGACAGCAAGTTTATAATCCAGTTAAGCTAGGCATAATTCTAATCTAATCTAATCTAATAAATCTAATCTAATAATCTAATCCCATAAAACAAGATAATCCAATTATGCTAAGTGCATTGGAGTAAACGTAATATTATTAATCTTTGCATAGAATGATGTAAGGAGTCCTTAGGTTGTGCAAATGGTTAACATGCTCAGCTGCTAACAGGAAGTGAGGTTGGAGTCCAGCCAGAGGTAACTCAGAAGAAAGGCCTGGTGATCTACTTCTGAAAAATATGTCCTTGAAAACCCTATAGAATACAGTTTTACTCTGACACACATGCATCACCATGAACTGGAGTCACTCAACAGCAACTGTGTGTGTGTGTGTTTTAATGTGGTAAAAATGCGTATAACAAAATATTTGCCAACTCAATACCTTTTACATGTATCATTCAGTGACATTGATGGCGTTTATCATATTGTACAATCATTCCCACTATTTGTTTGCAAATTATTCCATCACCATTAATAGAAACTCCGTGCTCCCTAAGCAACGACTTCCCCTTTCTCATTTCTTCCCTTTCTTGGAAACCGATAATAAGATTTCATCTTTATACATTTGCCTGGTAGTGTAGTGCAAACCCACCAGCCACTCCTCAGAAGGAAGGTTGGGCAATATACTTCCATAGCGATTCTGCCTCGGAAACCCAAGGAGGGGTCGCTATGAGTGGGGTCTGACTCAACGGCACATAACAACATTTCATATAAGTGGCATCATACAATACGTGTCCTTTTGTGACTGACTTATTTCACTCAATATAATGTTTTCAAGGTTCATCGATGCTGTAGCATGTATCAGAACAACTGGTTTTTAGGATACCATGACTGGGTACCATGAAAGAAAGTAGTCACTGGGTGGGCTTACTTTAGAAGGAGGAGTCAGGAAAGGCTTCTCTGAGAAGGTAAGATGTGGAAGGTGAGGAGGCGCCAGATAAGATCTGAAGGCAAGAGCCCAGTGTATGTGAGAAGCTGAGCCCTAGAGTGGGCGAGGCAGGGGAAGACACGTAAGCTACGGCGGCAGAAGAAAGCAGAGGCCAGATCTTTCTAGTGCTTCAGCGCATAGAACGAAGTGGGAAGAGAAGGCCAAGAGCAGAATCGGGAATTCTGACATGGAGACAGTATGATAATAGACACCATCATTGTGGGAATAGACTCAGTCATCTGTCCTTACACTTTGAAAGCAAAGATTAGGTTAGCTAAATGTCTTTTCCAGGGCTAAACTGTGATCCCTCTTTATTTCACAACATGATCATGAAAAATGGTTCACCAAGGGCTTTCTGAATTTAGGAATGGAAAGCACAGAAAACACAATTAATTGCCCCAAGATCACAGGTTGTCAAGGGCAGAAGACCTGGTCCTCAACTGCAAAGTGGGTGTGGACTGGACTCCATCTCTCCCTCTAGAGTAAATAGAGAGATTACTTTTTCATTTTTGTAGTCCAGTAGCCACCTAGTCAATTCAACTCATAGTGACCCTATAAGACAGAGTAGAGCTGCCCCATCGGGTTTCCACAGCTGTAATCTTTATGGAAGCAGACTGCCACATCTTACTCCCTCAGTGTGGCTGGTGAGTTCCAACTGCAACCTTTCAGCTAGCAAACGAGTATGTAACCATTGAACCACCAGCCTTCCTTGCTTGCATAGTGTTCAGTAAACAGTTGTTAATTGCTGCTCAGTCAGTTTAGATTCTTGGAGACCCCATGTGTGCAGAGGAGAACTGCTCCATAGAGTTTCCATGTCTGTAACCTTTCAGAAGCAGATAGGCAGGCCTGTCTTCTGAGGCACTTCTGGTGGGCTCAAAGTGACAGCCTTCCAGCTAGTAGCTGGGCACTTAACCGTTTGTACCACTTTGGTGGTTGGTGAAAAGTGGGAGCTAAGGTGGTGTAGGGGAGCTCTGGTGGCATAGTGTCTAAGGCATTTGACTGCTAACCAGAAGGCTGGTGGTTCAAACCCACCAGGCTCTCCTCAGAAGGAAGGTTGGGCAATTGTGATAGTAGTGATACTGCCTGGGAAACCCAAGGAGGGGTCGCTGTGAGTCGGGCCCGACTGCATGGCACATATCAACAACAACAACAAGGTGACGTAGTGCCTAAGACATCTGACTGCTAACCAGAAGGCTGACAGTTCAAACCCACCAGCCACTCCATGGAAGAAAGACTGGGCAATCTACTTCCATAAAGATTTACCACCTTGGAAACTCAAAATGGGTGGGTATGAATCGGAATCAAGTCAAAAGATGGTGAGTTTGGTTTTACGCCACCCAGGGACTCTTAAAAACAAAACAAAAATACCGAAACCCACTGCCGTTTGTTTATTCGATTCTGATTCATATCAACACTATAGGACACAGTAGAACTGCCCTACAGGGTTTCCAAGGCTGTAAATCTTTACCAAGGCTGACGGCTTCGTCGTTTTCCTGTGGAGCAGCTGACTTTTTGGTTGGCCGCTGAAAGCTTTAACCACTGCACCACCAGTGCTTTCTTTCTAGGGACTCCAGGAGGAGGAGCTAAATACTCCTTTTGTTAAGCAAATTTCAATAGTGTGGAAACTATGATATTAAACCAGAGAAAGTAATCATCTCTAACATTTTGGTTCATCATCTGGTGTGTGGGTTAGTCATTTTCCTTTCAATTCTATTACTTTTTTTTTTTCTTATATTTCCTGGCTTTAAGCACATCATTTCACTCCTACAACTCCACTTTATGGGTAAACATAGAGAAGTGGAGCAGTTAAACTCAGACCAATTTTACTCATTTTTGGAAATTAACAGTTAAAAACCTCTGATGGAGATTGCAATTTATGTCATATGAAAATCAACTCCTAAGGCATTTGACTGCTGATCAGAAGCTTGGCGGTTCAAATCCACCAGCCACTCCAGAGAAGGAAGATCTTTGGCAAAGATTGACAGCCTCAGAAACTCAACGGGTGTCTCTATCAGTTGGAAGGGACTGGTTGGCAATGAATTTGGTTTCTGTTTATTAACTTTACATTAATTCTCAAAACTCTAAGAAGTAGCTATGATCCCCATTTCAGAGGTGAGGAAACGATTACGGAGAGGTAAAAAAATGTGGCCAAGGTCACAAGCCAGAAGTGAGGGAGCCGGCCTTCAAATCACTTTTTCTTATTCCTCAGTGGCATTGCTCTTGGAATAATAATTTAGGGGATTTTCATTTGTCTTCGCTTCCTTATTTGCCCTGGAAATTTTAAGCTCTGCAGAAAAACAGTAGGAGCTGTGTAAATACAGTATGTCTATATATTTTTAAGTAATTAAAGCTGAGAATTTTCACATGGCACCAGGCCCCTTGTTCAGTGGGATCCCGGGGCAGAAATCCTGTAGTCCTGCGGTGTTACCGCCCATGTGTGATAGACGCAGCAGAGCGAAGTCCGACCCAGACTGCAGTCAGGGAAAGAGCGCGGGAACAGCTGGGCTGCATGGGGCAAGAACGACTCAAGGATTTTTGCAGTCAACTTGTCACCTGGTTGGGAAAAGCCACATGTCAGGTTGCCACGACTATGGGGGAGGGTCGGAAGTGCAACATTTTAAGTTGGGGTGAAGGCTGGCTAAATCGACCAACTTGTTAAACCTGAAGAGGGAGAAGATTGTATCTTTAGATGAAATCTTTAAAAGTAGCACGCGACCTCAGTGGCCCAGTGAGAGGGAGCATTGTGTATTTGGCTGCGTTCACAGGGACACAAGGTGCCCAAAGCGGTGCAGGCGGTAACTATCTTCCCAGCCCACCCAGTGGCTCGGCTATCACCCCAACCGGCGGCTTCTGCCCTTCGTGTCTCCTTAAAAATTGAGGTGCAGGAAGGCTTAAACCAGGCGGGTGAGCCATTTCCACGTGGGGGAGGAAGTCTGTTATAAATAGAGGCCTGGGAAATCCCTTTCTTTTTTAGGGAAGAAAGCCAGTGTGGGCCTTAACAGCGCGCCCCGTCACTGGACCTTGGAAGCCCCCGCAGAGCAGGGAAGCCGTTCGTCCCCGCCACACAGCCAGCGGCTCAAGGGCCCGCAGCCGGTCCGCAGGCCCCCGCAGTAGCCTCCTCGCCTCGCGCTAGGCGGGCGCCGGGGGCGGGTCGGAGGCGGGGCCGCATCCGGGGGCGGGGCCACGGCAGGCGGTGCGCGGGAGGCGCGGAGGGAGGGTGACGCGTCGAGGGAAGCGGCCCACGGCGGAGGGAGGGGAAGCCGAGTCCTGGAAGCGGAGCTCCGCGCTGGGACTGGTTCCTTCGCAGCCATTTTCTGTCCAACCAAACAGCCGATTGGAGACGGGAGCCAACCAGGGCTGCATTGGAGGTTTGTGTCTCGCTTCGGCCAATGATCGCTCCTAAACCGACTCCACTTTAGCTCGAATGAAATGTCCGTCTCCTCCCGGCGCCGTCCCCGCCGCCAACGCCGCCGCTGCCGGGGGCACTCGCCTCCCTCCCGCCCGGGCCGGGCCGGGACCGGGCCGGCGCCTGCAAGGCCACTCCCGCTGCAGGCCGGGCCGGGGAGCGGGCGCGGGTCTGCGACGCCGCTCTTTGTGCGCTGGGCCGAGGAGCGGCGGGACGCGGGCCAGGCCGCCTCCCGCTCGCCGCCTTTGGGCTTTGGGCTGGAGGCCGAGGAGGGGGCGCCGAGGTGCTGTCGGACCCCTCTCGGTAGCACCCGGGAGGGCTCCATTTTGTGCGGGAACAAGCCCGGGGATCCTGGCCCGGAACCCCTACCCCGCCGCGGCGGCCGGGCCAGGGAAGCCCCTTGGCTACTGCCGCGGCGCAGGGGACCTCCGGGAGAGCCCCCTTCCCGCCCGCCAGGCAGGGCCTGGCGGGCCCGGCCGCTTTGTTTTCCCGCGGCATCCCGGGCGCAGCGCGGCGGGCAGGCGGAGGCGTTGGGTGCGGGGTCGGGGTCTGGCCGAGTGAGTCGGGTGATGCGCGCCGGGCTCCTCCGCCCCGCACACGCGGTGCTGACCGCTCGGCCGGACCGAGTCGTGCGTGGGCTGGGGCTGCCCGGTCCACCTCCGTGGGGAGGAAGCGAGGTCTCCGGGAGGAAGGAATGGATTTGGTTTACACGTAAAGAATGCAGCCATCTGGCGGCTTGCGGTCCCTGGACTTGCCCCGAAGGTGGAAAGGAAGCCTTTCGGATTGGACTAAGGTTTTAATCATCGGCTGTGGGAGGCGGGGAGGATATGCCGGGCCCTAAGGAGCAGTAGTCCCCGAGAACAAAGAATTACAGAGCACCCACAAACCATAACCTCGCCCAAAGTGCTGTAACAAGATAATTTAAACAAGGTTAGGTAGCAGGCGACCTTTAAAAAAAAATGGCATCCCACTAACCCACATGGACTCCGCAGTTGCAGTCACTGGGGTGGGATCAGCTCCTAGTGTGTAAACTAATGAGCAACATATAGTGATGATCAATATAAATTGCAATAATGAATAAGGATTTTATTTGTAAAGAATTGGAAGTTTAGCCAGCTTTCCTTACAAGGCAATTTTCCTTTCCCTACACTTCTCTTGTAGCTTTATTTAAGGATTATATCGATGCAAGACTCTGGTGGCTGATGCCAGTGAAAGAGGAAGGGGGGTGGAGGGAGGGACTATTGCTTTTCTTGGATACAAATTTGCATTTCTTCAAACACTGAACAGATGTATGCATTCCCTGGAGCTTTTACGTATATCATAACCTACCCTTAAGAAAATACACCATATGAGTTCATAGTGTTTTCCTTTAATGAACTGAATCTGAATATTTACTGAATCAATTATGTGGGTGAGTGATTGTGCTGAGGTGTGGTTCCCACCCCCTCACACTCCCTATTCCAAGCGAAATACATAAATATGTATAGCTCCTATGATTTAAACGAAATGTTCTAAAAAAATTTTAATTTTCTTTTTTTCCCAAAGCCACTCTTAAGGAAATAACACTTCTAGCTACAAGGAAGGAATTTTATGGGCAGTTTCATAGTTAAAAAAGAGGACAGTATTTCTAAAGAAATTAGACATTGCTGTTAAGATTATAACAGAAACCAATGTCAGGTAGTCTTGGCTGTCTGTACCATTTAATAGCATTTTATGTATTTTGAATATTATTTCTTTTATGGCCACTTTTTTAACATTTCATTTTTATGTAAGTTTAATGGCATTTAAGAAATTCAGTGGCTCCAATTTTTTCTGCCATTTACTAGATTTCATGCTTGAATGCATATAAATATTTCTTTTCCCTGTAAAATTAGCACTGAAGGGATATGTTTTTGTTTGCCCCCCTTCCCACCCCATTTAATTGTTTTACTTGAGAAAGGGGAAAGAGCAAATGAAAAAGGACTTTAACACTGTAATGGATTCTAATTTATTCAGCTGTTTATGCCTTACAGTGAGGCAGATGCAATTTTAGTCCAGAATGGTGATGCCGTAAAATTACAAATAAGAGTCTTAATTGATTGTGCTGTTTGTGTGTTCTCTAGGCAATGTGTATGTCCCAGTATAATCTGAAATGATATTTAAAGTGATTATATTCTGAGATAAAATTTTCCAGAGCCTCTAAATGACTCTGAAACTTTGTGAAAACCATCACCCAAAAAATCACATTGGCAGGTAGGGTGTTTTGGGTGTTAATATTTTAAGTAGTTTAAATGCATTGTATATATTATGGTTCCCATTTGGTGTATTGCTATGAATATTTATGATGAACATGACTAAGTTAAAGGTTTTGTTGGAAAAGTAACATCTTCCCACCCCCCATGAAATGAACTTCTTGTACATTCTCCAAAATAAATCTTCCAATTTAGCAAACATTTGTTGGGTGTCTGCCTTTTGCACTATTTTGTACCATGCACGCCAGTGGAATAATAGTAGGCAGAATTATAGGTGCCTTCTTTCATCTTACTAGGAAGAGAGCTTGTAGGCTGTACGTTTTTACTACTAACAGATGTTTTCCTTTTAGGTTGAAATTGGCAGAGATCAGACATCATTATAGAGAGGTGTTCTTAAGCAACACTGACAACACGGTTCTGACAGTATTTCATGATAGTAAGTATGTTTTGTCGTTTTGTTTTTAATTAGATTTGTCTAGTAATTAGCTGAAAACAAAATTATAACTGATTTTAACTGGAGATGACTGGTAGAATGAATGTCTTTCAAGGCGAGACAGAGTGCCTCTTTGCTAATTTCTGTTGCTTCCTTATTTTCACTTACATGTATTAAGTGTTTCCTGTGGGGTCTCTAAGTGCTTTAGAGGCTACAGGGTAAACACCCTGTCCCAGCTCTTACGAGGCCTTGGTAGACCTCTAGTAGACAGAATACTTAGGGGACAGTGTCTTGCTGAAGAGAAAAATGCTGGCTCTCAGTGCAGTCCAGGTGCAAGGGAGAGATGGTAGGCCTAGGTGGAGTTCTCGTGGATGAGTGCGTAGACCTCAGATCCAGCTTTGAAGATCAGATGGGATTTGGACAGGTTGGACGGCATGCTGTGGGGAGGTGGACAGATGCCATCACCGACAGCAAAGGCACGGAGGAGGAAATGATGTTTAGGGGTGAGAGTTGATCTGCATGTCTGAGTGGGGGCCTCACAGGATGGTGGGGTGGAGAGAGCAGTCAGATGGTCTGGATCCTGAGCCTGGGATCTGCTGTATCCGTCCTCAGACACGCCACAGTTTCTAACCATGGTTATCTCACTGCTAAAATGAAGGGGGGGGGAGCTGCACTTGGTGATCCTCAGGTAAGGCACATTCTACCATTAAGATTTTATCAGCCCTGAAGATAGAGTTTGATGGGCAAGAAACAAGTTTAGTTAGGTTCTGTGGGGAACTGCTTACGTAAAGCCTTGAAAATTAGGTGTGGATTTGATGCAGAAGACTTTTAGGAACCATTATAGGTTCAAGAGCAATGTTGTGTGCCGGTGAGTCGATGTAACTCATAGTGACCCCATGCAGCAGAGTAGAACTGCGCCATGGGGTTTACAGGAGCAGATTGCCTGGTCTTCTCTTCTGCTGAACCGCTCGCTGGTGGGTTTGAACTGGGACTTTATGGTTAGCACCTTAGCAGCTGAGTGCTTAACGACTGCACCACCAGGACTTCCCAGTATTTTAACAAGATTAGTCTTAAAACAGTATGTAAGGTGGGTTGGGTAGTAATCCACTGGAAATAGACAAGGAAGGGCCTTTCAGCCAAAGAACATAATCTGGAATTGTAGATACATTGCCTCGTAAACCCAAGGAGTGCTCACTGTGAGTCGGATCCGACTCCACGGCAGTTTGGTTTTATAGTCTGGAAACCTGAGAGAACAGATTTGGTAGAGCTTGAAGGAGACAGAAGAATCTCAGGTGGCTCTGGTATTTTTAGCCTGAAAGAGGGAAAGGGATGATGTGCCACAGAATGGCCGTGGCAAAACAGAAACACACCCCACCCTGCCCCCCTTTTTTTTTGCAGGGGAGGGGAAAGGAAAGCTTCATTTTCCCAAACTTTCAGCTTACAATGATGGGAATATTACACTAGACGTGTTCTACAGGCATGGCTTGCTTGAGTGGCAGCAGGGTATTAGTAGTAGATTTGGGATTTAGGAGACAGAATCGATTTCAATGACTTCATTAAGAGAGGAAGGGAAGAAATAAACAGTGATGAAACCAACAATTAGGAAATGGGTAGGAAAGAATAAACCAGGCAAGGGTATTGCTTTGGGAATCCAGGTAGAAGAAAGTTTCAAACATAAATGTGAGGTCAGCAGTGGCCGGCACTAGAAAGAACAGCCAAGTAGGATGAAGGCAAGATCATTGGCAGCTTTTAAGAGAGGTTTCAGTATTGTGTTGGGGTCAAACAGCACATGCTATGGAATTTAACTGGCAAGGAAGAGGGGTGTACGGACTGTGTTCTAGGTAAGAGCAATAGCTAAAAGGCCTGTGTGGAGAATCAATGTTTTATGTATCTAGGTGTATTCTTAATATATTTAATGAAGGAGATGAAGCCTGTTTATGGCAGAGTGAAGAAGTGGTAAGGAGGCCTGAAGGTGTATTACAAAAGAGGAATCATTCCATTATTTCTTTTTTTTTCCTTCTTTTTTTTTTTTAATTGTGATTTGGGTGAAGATTTACAGAGCCAATTCACTTTCTATACAGCAGTTCACATATACTTTGTCTCATGTCATTGACCACAGTTTACCACAATGCAACAGCTCCCCTCCCACTTCCTCCCCATAGTTACCACTTCCC
>NW_006921921.1:3410451-3411945 GCF_000298275.1 Orycteropus afer afer | reverse complement strand
TCAAGACTGAGAATTTAGAGGGGGCAAATTAAAGATTTAAGATTAAGGACTATAGGAAAAACTACCCGGAACCAATACTGTAAACCACTTGGCATCGACATTCTGGATTTCAGTCTGGTTCACTAGCTGGGCCATCTGAGGTACACAGGTCAGCATTGTGTATGTACCTCGATTGTCCCGCATGCTTCACGGGGTTGTGAGCATTGCATGAGATATTTGGAAAGTGTTCAGTGAATGTTCAGCATATTAAAGAGGGCACTGTTTACTGCATTTGTGCAACCAGTTATCAGTGCAGTTTAAACATTGCTACATCAAAAAATTATAGAATACAAATTTGTTAGCTTAGCCAACTGACCATTTCTTTTACATAATAATTTAGAGAACAGTATTATCAGTAAAAGTCAATAATTAGAAGAGTCATTAAAATTAATTGAATGGACTTTCGTTCCTTTAGAGCTCATGATTCATCATTTCACCCGTTTTTGTCATTATGGTGGCACAGTGTTAGTTAAAGCCCTCACCTGTTAACCCAAAGATCAGCTGTTGGAACCCAACAGCCCCTGCATGGGAGAAAGATGTAGCAGACTGCTTCTGTAAGATTTACACCCTTAGAAGCCCAAGGGGCAGTTCTACCCCTGTTCTGTAGGGTTGCTATGAGTCAGAATCGAATCAACGGCAGTGGATTTTTTGACTTGTTATTATCCTACATGCTCTTCCCCGCTTGTTGCACGTACGTGGATGAAACCCAACCGTGGATGAAATCCAGCACTTCAGCTTCTCTGTGCTTTCACTAGGCTGTAAATGTCACAACTGGACATATTGGTACCACTATAAAATTATGCTGTTGGCAGAGAATATTACATATACCATGGACTGCCAGAAGAACAAACAAATCTGTGTTGCAGGAAGTACAGCCAGAATGCTCCTTAGAAGCTAGGTGGCGAGACTTCATCTAATGTACTTTGGACACGTTATCAGCAGGGACCAGTCCCTGGAGAAGGACATCATGCTTGGTGAAGTGGAGGGTCAGGGAAAAAGGGGAAGGCCTTCAACGAGATGGACTGACTCAGTGGCTGCAGCGATGGGCTCAAGCCCAGCAAGGATTGTGAGGAGGGTGCAGGACCAGTGTTTCGTTCTGTTGTAATAGGGTTGCTGTAAGTCAGAACCGACTCAGTGGCACCAAACAACAACATAAATTCATGGTCTCTGATGTCAACTACCCACCAGCTGCTCCCTGGAGAAAGATGTGGCAGTCTGCTTCTATAAAAGTTTAAAGCCTTAAAAACCCTATGGGGCAGTTCTACTCTGTCTTATAGGGGTCACTATGAATCGGAGCTCTGGTGGTGCAGTGCTTAAGGCATTTGACTGCTAACCAGAAGATTGGTGGTTCAAACCTATCAGCCACTCTGCAGAAGGAAGATCAGGCAATCTACTTTGGTAAAGATGTACCACCTTGGAAACCCAGTGGGTGTTGCTATGAGTTGGAGTCAACTC
>NW_006921921.1:3404421-3410351 GCF_000298275.1 Orycteropus afer afer | reverse complement strand
TTGAGTCAGACCCGACTCATAGCGACCCCTCCTTGGGTTTCCGAGGCGGTATCACTACGGAAGTAGATTGCCCAACCTTCCTTCTGAGGAGTGGCAGTGATTTTTTTTTTTTTTTTTTCCCTAATGAATCGGAATTGATGACAGTAGGGTTAGGTTTTGGGCATGTCACCTATCTTAACACTGCCCAGCCTCCTATCCTTTTTCTCTCCCATTCTGTGTAGTGACAGTCATATATCTACCCAGCTGCAGGAATCCCAGCATTATCCTTGGTCCTTTGTTTTGTTCACGTTCAGTCACCAAATCGTGTTGATCTATCTGCTAAGAGTTCTCTAGCTTCTCTGCTTCTCTTGATCTCTGGTGCTGTTACCCTGTGCCAGACGCTGGGAAGAGTAACCTTCTTGCCTGAATTCATGTAGCATTGTACTCCCTTCCAATTCACACTCTATACTGGACTGCAGAGTGATCTTTTAGAAAGAAATCTGATTTGCAGTCTTCTGCTTAAAACCCTTTGACAGGCTTTTGTCCAAAAGTTACCACTTGATTTAGTCCCTGCCAGTCTTGTTCCAGTCTACCAGTGGTATATTTCTCTGTTTCCTCTGTGTTACGGATTGAATTATAAACGGTGCCCCCCCTCCATGTGTTGTAAATCCTAATCTCTAAATTTGTGACTATAATGCCATTTGGGAATGGGTTGTCTTTGATATGTTAATGAGACAGGATTAGACTGTGTCTTCAGTCAATTTCTTTTGCGATATAAAAGAGACTAAATGAGTGAGCAGGCAACAGAGATAGGGGAAGACTGATACCCAGCCACACAGATCTCCAAGGAACCAGGAAACTAGCTGAAGAGACAGGGACCTTCCTCTAGAGCCAACAGAGGCAGAAAGCCACCCCCTAGAGGCAGCACCCTGGATTTCAGACTTCTAGCTTCCTAAACTGTGAGAAAATAAATTCCTGTTTGTTAAAACCATCTACTTGTGTTATTTGTAATAGCAGCACTTGGTAACTAAGATACTCTGTCTAAACTCACACTCATTGCTGTCGAGTCGGATCCGACTCCTGGCGACCCCTCCTTGGGTTTCCGAGACGTGATCACTACAGAAGTAGATTGCCCAGTCTTCCTTCTGAGGAGTAGCTGGTGGGTTTGAACCGCCAGCCTTCTGGTTAGCAGTCAAGTGCCTTAGGCATTACGCCACCAGAGCTCCCACATACTCTGTCTGGAACATTCTTTTCCCACCTTTGTTTGCCTAACTTCTCATCTTTCAGTTTCGGTTTAAATGTCATTTCCTTGAGGTCCCTTTTACAGTAAGCTCACATAACTAACATGTTTGTTTTTCTTAGTACTTGGCACTCATAATTAGTTAATTATCTTTAATTATTTAATAGCTGTGTGTAACATTTATTGAGGACTCCCATTGTACTGTGCTAAATCCTTATGTGGATCATCCAATCTGTAAAGGAGCCCTCTGAGGTAAATTCTGTCCTCATCTTTAATGCTACAGATGAAAAAAACTGTGAGGGTTAACTTACTCCAGGTCACGTGGCTAGTGGTAGCAGAGAACTGAAGCCAGGTAATCTGATTCCAAAGCCTGTGCCCTGGAAGTGTTATTAATAGGCTGCCTTCCCCACCTCTTTGCCCCGTCCTCCAGGTTATGTAACATTTGTCTTTGCTGGATGAGGACAGAGACGTTGTCTGTGGTGTTGACTGCTGTGTCACCAGTACAGAGCACAGCCCTGATGAATATTAAGTGCTCTCTTAGTAAATATTTACTGACTGCCCTTCTTACAGTCTACAATCTGTTTGGTAAATTTTTATAGGAAATTTTAGACCGAGAGGAAACGATTGGGATTCATTTTCCTGTTAGTAGCAAGTTTTCCCCTCATTCCTTCTATGTATGAGAGTGGCATATTGTAAGCATCAAAAAGGTTAGGCTAATTTGTTGGTTGAAAGCCATGGCACTTCTGAGAAGCATAATGGGGTAAATCAGGAAAGATTCCAGGGATAACTTTGGGTTAAAGTATGGGCTGGGATTTTAATGGCAGAAAGATTGAGGAGAGGAAGACAGGCATGGGGAAATGATAGAAAAGCTAGCACTTGCAGAACCATAGAGACGTGCAGTTAAGTAGAGAGCATGGCACCAGACATGTACTGAGTCCCCCGATCAAACCCACTGTTACTGGGTTGATTCCAGCTCGGCAACCCTATAGGACAGAGTAAAACTGCCCCCTAGGGTTTTTGTTTTGTTTTCTAAATTTTTACTGTGATTTGGGTGAAAGTTCACAGAGCAAACTGATTTTCCACACAGCAGTTCACACACAGTTTGTTTCATGAGACTGACTGCAGTTCCCCACACCATGACAGCTTCTGCCCACTTCTCCCTGTAGTGACCTCTTCCCTGTGTCCTTCTTTCCTATGCATTCCTGCCCCTGAGCTGTTGCCCTGTGCAGATACCTCCCTTCTGTTCTCCCGTGGTTGGTCATTCTAAGGAGTGGATCTACCAGATGTAAATGTTCATCATTGCCCCATAGGATTTCCAAACTTATAAATGGCTTTGTAAGCAGACTGCCTCATCGTTCTCCCACAGAGTGGTGCTTGGTTTGAACTGCCAACCTTTTGGTTAGCAGCCCAGTGCATTAACCACAGTGCCAC
Organism: Orycteropus afer afer; assembly: GCF_000298275.1. Lineage (NCBI taxonomy): Eukaryota > Metazoa > Chordata > Mammalia > Tubulidentata > Orycteropodidae > Orycteropus > Orycteropus afer. Next base: position 3,407,701 of record NW_006921921.1, on the reverse strand, counting down.
CAGAGCTCCGTACCAAGTATATTCCAAAACCAAACCAAACTCAACTGCCATCGAGTCAGATCTGACTCATAGCGACCCCTCCTTGGGTTTCCGAGGCAGTATCACTACAGAAGTAGATTGCCCAACCTTCCTTCTGAGGAGTGGCTGGTAGGTTTGAACCGCCAGCCTTCTGGTTAGCAGTCACATGCGTTAGGCACTACGCCACCAGAGCTCCCACCAAGTACATTACTTGCCCAGAACTGCCCTTTGTAGTTTCCTGTGCTTTTACTTCATTCTGACAATTCTGAAATACTTTCATCCCCGTTATTTGAAGACTGAAGCTAATACAGTTAATCTTAGTGCTAATTCCATTGCATGACAAAATGATAATATGATTTAAACTTTTTGTACTTTTGTTTGTTCTGTACAAATTACTTTATCTCCTGTATCCATCCACCTGGTTATTTGAACAGTAAATGTCCTGCTCATCAGCTAATTTAAAGAGACTCATATCCTGTGGGCATTCATTCAGCAGACACCTTCTCTGACTTTTTTTCCCTTAAAATAAGTTTGTTTTCAGTGGTACATTCTGAAACAACCCCTTTGGTCCTGTCTCCTCCACTTTGGTCTCCTTTGTCATTGTTAGTTGCCTGTTGAATTGATAAGAGTTTTCAAGGCTGTGACCTTTTGGAACCAGATTGCCAGGCCTGTCTTCACTTCAGTATCCTTCAAACTGCCCACCTTTCTCCAGGTAGTCAACCTCTTAACTGTTTGCCCCCACGTACTCCCTTAGGGCATTGTAGAAACCAGACAGTTCACAGCGATCCTAACTGAGCTCTCTCATGGCTAATAAATCCATCATGATGTCTATTATAAGCTACTCTCCTACTAACAATAGCATTTTAAGATCAAAACCACATTTATACTTAAGTAATGTTTCACATGCGTTTCTGTTAGTTGTTTAAGATGGGGAAGGTGGTACTGTTACTTTTGTTTTATACAGCTACATAGTCAACTGGTAGGATGCTTGTTTTCAGGAATTAGTAGGAGAGTCACCTTCAGCTCACCAACTTTGTTGTTTACCTGTTGGAGGCTGCATGTTGTTGTTGTTGTTATGTGCCATCAAGTTGGACCCAACTCACAGCGACCCCTCCTTGAGTTTCCAAGGCCTTATCACTACGGAAGTAGATTGCCCAACCTTCCTTCTGAGGAGTGGCTGGTAGGTTTGAACTGCCAGCCTTCTGGTTAGCAGTCAGGTGCCTTAGGCACTACACTACCAGAGCTCCTAAAAAGTATCAATAAATGGGTATCCTGTGGTTTAGTGAATAATTAAAGGTATGTGTGGATACTATTCTCTACTACCTTAAAACAACTGTTTAAATCATTGAAATATATCTGTATCTACAATTAAATTAGATAACACAGTCTACAGATGCATGAAAGAAATGCCATGTTATTGAAGACTTTTGGAAACTAGCCTGGTATTTTAATATTAGATAAAAATCCAACAGAGATGGAAAAGCGTCCATGTGCTACACAGGCACTAAAATATTGTAATTAATAACAGTTTGAGCTGGGTCCTGGGCACTGATAAACATTTAGGATCAAGCATGTCCTCTTTCTTTGGCCTGAAAGCATTATAAATTACACTTAATTCCAACCTTATTTCTCTGGTTGTTTGGACATTTTGCTAGTTTAATTCAGATAGTACACATTTAGTTTGTCCATCAGCACACAGTCCTTCACTGTTTGGGATATTGCTGTTTGCAGAGCAGAAAGCTGGTAAGTGCCTGATGACATCCAGGACTTGCCATGTTGGGGAGATGGACTGGAGCCAGTTCAGGGCTTATGGGTCAGTTTTCCCCCTAGCTTTTCCCTGCTGGAATTTTTCTAGCTCTCAGCAAAATTAATTAACTAAACTTCTTTAAAAATAGACATTTTACGTCTCATTCTTGACTATGCTTCTAATTTTCCTTTCTTTTATACACATATCTCTAATCTCCCTGACCCCTCTTTCCCCCCTCTTTTTTTTAATCAGAAAGGTGGAAGGAAGAGAAAACGAACTTTTGACTAGAATCAGAAGTGACGTGTCGGTTCAGAACACAGGTGGCATGGGTACAGAATCGTGTAGGGAATCTGTAGGCTTCCAAATCATGCGACATTTTGAACCCAGACAGTCTCTGTTTCAGAACTTCTCTGACAGCAAAGAAAGTTTGCACCAGGAGCAAAAGGGCTGATAGAAATAACGGGCCTTTGCAGGAGACCTGGAAGTGATGGATACGAATGACTGCCAGTTGCTGCTAATCTGATTTGGGCTTTGATTGTCGTTCCCCAGGATAAATTAGGCTGCAAGTCAAGGTTGCCTATCCTATATTTGAGGATTATATAATTGAAAAGAAAGAAACATGTGTTTGAGAGTCATTTCCTTGTTTTCTTCCTGGTCTTATCACTTATGGAGGGGAGGTCGGGAATTCTTAAAGTTGGCAAATTACTGAAAGTTTTCCAACTGGTGAGATAGAAATGATTCCTTATAGTAAGCTGAAGGTGATGAGAAATTTCACTGGACCATCCTCCGACAGTTGTTAAATATTGACTCTATTCTGTTTTTAATGGAACTTATTGAAAAGCTCTTTTCCCTCGCAGATGGATGGTGACAGTTCCACAACAGATGCTTCTCAACTAGGGATTTCTGCAGACTACATTGGAGGAAGTCATTACGTTATACAGCCTCATGATGGTAAGAAGGCCACAGGGAGACACAGATTCACAAGTAGAAACAAATGAGAAAGTGGAAATTTTATTAATGTAATGTTCTAGGCTACTTTTTTTCCTAAAAATTGGCAATATGTGTCATAGTTCAGTGAGAGTCTATAAAAATATTCCATGCGATTTTCATTAGAAGTAGTCCTCAAAAGAGGGTTGAGTTCTAGAAAAAGGATTTTTCTACTATAAAACTATGCCCTGTTTTACTTGTCTAGTTTCTTTACAAATGTTTTGTTGCTATCCTATTCAGGTATTAAATATAACAAATTCTTATTCATTTGACATGCTAAGTAGTTTTAGAGAGTGTGTTAAGTTAGTTATTATATTTCCAGTACTTATGTATAAACTGATTTTTGTTTTTTATTCACTGTAAGTTTGAACTATCTCAGGTATTAAGATGGCAGTGTGAAGCTGGCCTGTCAGAAATTTTTTTTTTTTTTTTTTTTGGCAGCCTTTTGATTTGTAGAATTAAAAAAAGTAAAATTAAGATATGTTTTTGTAGAGGGCAATTTTTTTTGGTAGGGAGGAGTAGTTATTC
>NW_006921921.1:3367740-3404181 GCF_000298275.1 Orycteropus afer afer | reverse complement strand
AGAAACTAGTTACTGTACTGAATTGTTCATGGCAAGTTTTTTGTCACATATATATATTTTTTTCCTACCACAATAAAACAAATTTAAAAAAAAAAAAAACTAGTTGCTGCATTAATAGTAATCCAAATCAGTCAGTAATATTCAAGACCTCTTTTTCCATTCTGTATAAACCTAGCTTTGAAGAGACAAAAATCTAACAATATTCAAACAGCCTTGGTTTGTACTTTGTGAGTTTTATAGCTATGTCATGCAACAGTTGTTGATAGAGTACCACCTTTGTGGCAGGTGCCATACCAAGTCCCACAAGCTGACCCCTAGCATCAAACAACAAATATCAAATAAGGGAGTTCAGAGATAGAATTATAAAATATGTCAGAGAAAAGACACAGAGAAGCACTTGTGGTATTTTGTGGAAGGGAGGGATCACTCCTGAAGGTACCGTGGAGGTGTTTTTGAGCTTCCTGAAGAACAGGTTGGTAGGTTTTGAGTAGGCAAAGTTGAAGATGAAAGTATTCCGGGTAGGTTGATAGTAATGAGTTGGCTCAGTTTGGGTCCTGACATGATTATGAAAAGAACCATTAGCCTAACTCATTCCCAAAAGGATTAGGAAATGAACTAGCTTGGTTCTTAGTCTAAATTGGTCCAGGTAGTTTCTATATCTTGAAGTAACAATTATTAGAAGCTTTAAACCTAAATTATTTTTCTTTAGATACTGAGGATAGCATGAATGATCACGAAGACACAAACGGCTCAAAAGAAAGTTTCCGAGAACAAGATATATACCTTCCAATTGCAAACGTGGCCAGGATAATGAAAAACGCCATACCGCAAACGGGAAAGGTAAAACGCAGATGAGAAGCTTCACTAGGTGCTTGGGTGAGGGAGAATTGGAAAACCACCTGGATACATACTTAAGAATACAGTTAGCTATTGGTTTTTGTCACTCAGCCTTTCAACAAATGAAGTATTTCTTTCAATTCTACATACTTAGTTTCTGAACTGTGTTCTATTTTTAGTTCTGTCATATCCCCAAATGCTACTCCACCTCAGATTTATTGGGAGCAGATAAAATTACAATAATCTTTTTAAGGAAATAAAGACCTCTGGTGGTACAATGGTTAAGGCATTGGACTGGTAACCAGAGGTCAGTGTTTCGAATCCACCAGCTGCTCTGCAGGAGGAAGACAAGGCAGTCTGCTCCCATAAAGATTTACAGCCTTGGAAACCCTATGGAGGTCAATATGAGTCAGAATCCACTCAATGGTAGTGGGTTTTTAAGGAAATAGGTGACTGTCAGAACTCTCGGACTTGGACATAAGTTTGTAATTTTTATAATATTGCAGTAAAATTGGGTGATAGTAGTAGTAAGGTTTTTTTTTTAAGTCTTTGTATTTGGAAACAATTGGTTTTTATATAATTATAGTTATTAACTGTGCCTTTCAATTCAGTATGATCTTTTTTTTTTTTTTTAAGTAGTTTTGTGGGAACGCACTAACCACATGTGGCTGTTGAGCTCTTAGAAATGTGGTTAGTCCAAACGGACATGTGACACAGATGTACACTGTAAAATAGGTTTGGAAGACTTAGTCTGAAAAAAAGTAACATCTCAGTTTTTAAATTTTGATTCTTTGTTGAAATGGTAACACTTTGGTAATATTGGGTTAAATAAAATAGATTATTAAAATTAACTTTACCTATTTCTTTTTTCTCTAATGTGGCTACTAGAAAATTTGAAATTACGTATGTAGCTCCCATTACTATTTGCTCACCTGCCTTTATACAAACGCAGCTCATAAAGTGGACACAGAGGGAAAAGTGTTTCAGCACGGATTCTGAGTGTCACTCCTGGTAGAAGTGACTTTGGAATTGCATGGTTTAAACCAATAAGAGCTTCACTTTCAGACCTTGGACTCTTAGGAAAGAATTGTTTTTGTATCAGATGGCAGTTGTGTGCTTCTCCATGTAGGTTTATAAAGAAACTCAAAATCTGCACCTGGCACTCTGTCTCTTCACTAGTAACAACATTATCATTTCACTCTCTTCTAAGACTCAAGTGAATTCAGTCATTGGTGCATGCCAACTTCCCCCCGCCCCATGGAAACGCAGGGGCACAGAAGTGACACTTTTCCTACAATGTAGTATGTACATATACAACAGGTTCTCGGGCACTGGGTTAGTAAGAGTTGTTATTTTGCATGGAGTAGTAAAGACAGCCAGTGGTTGCTATTAAATTTGTACCGGTATGCATTTATATCTTTTTTCTGTGAATAGTTGTCAAAGCTTTGCTCAGTTGTATTCAAATTTTTATTCTGACTGAGGGTTGCAATTTAAAAAAAAAAATTGTTTTTGTTGAGAATATACATAGCAGAACATAACCAATTCAACAATTTGTAAACATACGATTCAGTGACATTGATTACATTCTAAAAGTTGTACAGCCATTTTCACCATCCTTGTCTGAATTGTTCTTTAGCAATTACTCACTACCCCCCAAGTTTCCTATCTAAACTTTTGAGTTGCTGTTGTTAGTTTAACTCCATATAGGTGGCTCTTAAAGGAGCACAGCACTGATGGCAGACCTTCTTTACTACCTAAGCTAAACTACTGTTTGATTTTAAGAAGACTTCAGGGGATATTTTTGGTTTATGGCTTGAAGATTATGAGGGTTAGAATTTTGATAGCCATGTTGTGTTACTATTATTAGCATACAGTTCAGAAATTAAAGGTTAACCAGTCATAAACTGGATAATGCAGTCTTTCTGGGCAGCTCTGGTGGCGTAGTGCCTAAGGCATTTGACTGCTAACCAGAAGGCTGGTGGTTCAAACCCATCAGCCACTCCTTTGAAGGAGGACTTGGCAATCTGCTGCCGTAGTGATATCACCTCAAAAACCCAAGGAGGTGTCACCATGAGTCGGATCTGACTCGATGGCAGTGAGTTTGGTTTGGTTTTGATAGTCTTTCTGAGCAGCATTTTATTTTTGTGGGTTATTAGGAAGGTGATAGTTATATTTCCTGCAAATTTACCTATGATTTTTCTCTTCAGATTGCAAAAGATGCCAAAGAATGTGTTCAAGAATGTGTAAGTGAGTTCATCAGCTTTATAACATCTGAAGCAAGTGAAAGATGCCATCAGGAGAAACGAAAGACAATCAACGGAGAGGATATTCTCTTTGCCATGTCTACGTTGGGCTTTGACAGTTATGTAGAACCTCTGAAATTATACCTTCAGAAATTCAGAGAGGTAAGCAGACTGTCTTCCATTGCACTTTAAAAGAATATCTGCTACTCTAACTTTTTGAATGTGTTGTTATATTATGTGCCACTTCTCAGAATATGTAGTCATTTATCTTACCACACTAAGATACTCTTTTTTCCCTTCTTACTGACAACAAAATAGTTATGTAATGATCAAACACATGGACTCTGGATTCAGACTAGCTGGAGGCTAAATCCCAGCTCCACTACATTTGAACGCTATGACCTTGGGCAAGTTTAAGTACTTTGAGCCTCAGTTTTCTTATCTTAAAGTGAGGCTAATAATAGTACCTACCTCACAGAGGTACTGAGAGAACTAAGCGCTGTTTACAGATTGAAGGTTTGTGGTGACACTGTGTTGAGCAAGTCTGTTGGTGCCATTTTTCTAATAGCTTGTGCTCATTGCATGTCTGTATCACATTTCAGTAATTCTCATAGTATTTCAAACTTTGTCATATTGCTGTTGCACACTTAATAGACCACAGTGTAGGATTATTGTGTTTTGGATTATATGTTTATCTTAATGTACTTTTTGATTATATGTTTATCTTAACGTACTATGAATATTGAATATAAAATTAATGCCCTCTTACCTCCTTGTACATTAGAAATGATTATGGGGTATGGATAATGGAGTCCGCCTTCAGCTGATACTTGGATATGGTAAAAAGGGGAATAGAATTTGCCCAGCAGAAACACAGGCTTTTATTTCAAGCCCTGTGTGTAGAGTATTAGGGGCTTAGGTAGAAAACCTGAGCTCCAACCAGAACTACTAAAAGAACAGAAGATCTGCATTTGAAGACAGGATGTACAGAAAAAAAAATGACTGTTTGGAAAAATGTTGAGCAAGCAGTTAGGCTTTGGGTGCATCAATGCAGGAAAGTCATGGTCCATGAGAGAAACCCCTTCCAGGACTGAAAGTTAAAGGAAGCCAGCAAGCATAGGCTTGTATGCTGCTCGCTGGTGACCACCTGGGTCCACTTGAGTGGAAATGGGGGAAGTGCAGCAAAGAAGAAATGGGCTGAGTTTGGTACTCTTTGACCTAGGCCATGGAGGCTGGGGATGAGAGGAAGGGCTGGCTGGTCTGAGACACAAGGAGTTGTGAACCTACGGGCATTGAAATAGTCCCTGAGGATGTGAGAGAAAGTGCTGGCTGGTGTGAAGTGAAGTGAAGAATGTGACTCCCAAACTTGAGAGCTGGAACCCATGACCTAGCTGGGATGGCTAGGGCTAAGCTGACCAGAACCCGACCAAATGAAGAGGAAGGTGTTTGACACTGAGCTGGTGTTATGTTGCTCCAGTTTGATGGCTTGTGCTGGGCTGGACTTAGCTTGTTTATGGATGCAGATGCCCAAAATTTCCAAGCAGAACATAACATTCTTCAATGAGAAAGGAACATGCTTGTCTCCTCACAGTACTGGTTTGATAGGGATGGGCAAATTTGATAGGGATGGGCAAATGGCTGTCTAAAATGGAGGAAGATAAAAGGCATGAAGTGGCTGGCTTATACCTTTCATGGGTGTGGTTATTCTTAAACTGATGGTGAAGGGGATGTTAATTTTTTAAGTACAAAAGGGATAATAGCTAGAAAAGGCAGAGGGTGGCCTGTGGTGTAGTAAAGTAACCTGGTGAGGCTTTTCTAGCCATAAGTCTTTGTAAACTCTGTGGTGGAATTTGCCATGAGCAACTGAGTAGCTTCTGGTTGTTAAAGTTATCCACCTGGGGTATTTCTGTTGAGAGGGGCACAAAGCAGTGTTCTGGGAAGCTCGCTCTCTCTCTCAGCTGTACAGAATTCTGATACTGGGATTGGTTAGTTTGGCTACTCTGCCAGGCTCAAAAGGAGCCCTACTAGAGGCAGAAGGAGTCTCTCTGATTGCTGGCTGAGAAAAACATGCTCCTGAGAAACGCAAGAGACATGCACTGCTGAGAGACAGATGCAAGAGACACACGCTGCTGAGAGACAAACACGAGAGACATGCTTTGCTGAGAGACAGACGTGAGAGACATGCACTACTGAGAGAGTGATCTGCTACTGAGACAGCCGGCTGCAAGAGACTGAGTGCATTTCTGAACTTGAATTGTAGTCTGGTGCTTCCCTAAAAAACCCGTAATTTGTGAGTTGTGTGTGGCCACTGCAGCGAATTATCAGACCCAGCAGAGAGGTGGTGGGTGCTGCCGAAGGAATGATTGGTGGAAGGGCTGGAGGGAGGCAGCATGTCAGGCCTGGGAGGAATAGGCCTTGGGCTCTACTGATGGTGATTCCGTCTTCCTCTTCTGGGGTTAAAGGAGGTCAGAAGATAAGCCCTCCTTGCCTCTTTGGCAGCTCTTAAGTCCTTTCTGTATAATAAATGTCTTTGTAAGATTTGTAGATTTGTAAGCTGAATGTTTATGGTATTTTGCAGACTTCATCTATAAGTCCAGCTTTATTATCCATTTGATATGCTGTAAAATAGGATAATTTGTTTTTAATCCATAAATATTTTAGGTTTGTTGGGTCATAAGCTAACACTATCTTGCAATGATAATTGCTTATAGAAAGATAGCATTTTGAAGAACCTTTTCGTGTAATTAACCAGAAATCTTAATACTCTTTAATAGCTCCTCATCTTAGGCATCTCTTTGGAGAACAGTTTCATTGACTACTAGAGACGACTGGTCTGCTTTTGTTCCCCCAGGCTATGAAAGGAGAGAAAGGAATTGGTGGAGCAGTCACAGCTACCGATGGACTAAGTGAAGAGCTTACAGAAGAGGCATTTAGTAAGCAGTGTTATGATAAATTTATGCAACATTTTTTCTTACAGGTCATGCTGATTATTGGCATTGGTGACTGCTAAATGTCCATAGTGGTATTTCTGGACTGTCAGCATTGAGTGTTTGAAAAAGTACTGTGTTGTATAGTTCTTATTAACTCATGCCATTATATTTGAAGTCAGTGAGTGATAAGCTTAGAAATTTTAATCCTGCGGAGAGTTCTTCACTGATCGTCTCACTTCCCACGTTGTTGTTATGTGCCGTCAAGTCAGACCCAGCTCACGGTGACCCCTCCTTGGGTTTCCGAGGTGGTATCACTATGGAAGCAGATTGCCCAACCTTCCTTCCGAGGAGTGGCTGGTGGGTTTGAACTGCCAGCCTTCTGGTTAGCAGTCAAGTGCCTTAGGCACTACGCTACCAGAGCTCCTGGTTTTGGGTAGAAATTTGTGAGAGAGAGGAATGAGAATTGTAGTTTGTAATATAAAGATTTCTTTTTTAAAGACTATGTTGTTATTGAAATAAAAGTCTAGGTGATTGTATTTTTCATAGATATAAAATAAGTGCTGCATATAAACTTGGTTTATGTAATTGTTGCTTCCAGCCAGGCTTCATGGGGTAGCTGTAACCATGAAGCAGAAACTCCATGTCAGTCTTTTGCAGATTTATACAGATGTACAATTAGGTTAACTAAAAGTACATTTTAGGGATATGCAAGTTCATGAAGTTGAAAAATGTGATAGAGAAGAAAAAAATGTGCTTTTGGGGAAACATTTTGAAAAATGGAAAATTAGGAGTTTTTGATTTTGCCAAAGATTACATTGATAAATAGCAGAATTGTAATGAGACATTAATGGCTGAGAGTAGGTGCAGTTCTTTTCTGACTTTTTATTGTGTGTCTTTTAGCTAACCAGTTACCAGCTGGCTTAATAACTGCAGATGGTCAACAACAAAATGTTATGGTTTACACAACATCCTATCAACAGGTACAGTACCTCCTTTGTATTTTAAACTTGAAAAATTTCATTATATCATTATTTCAGCACATTACTATTAAGGACCTGGTAAAATAAAGCAGATTGTGTTTTCTCAAAACCCCTAACTCTTAATAGTTAAAAATATATGACATGTTTATGTTTGCATAGATGATTTTAAGAAAGATACACAAGAAACTAAAGTAGCTGCCTCTGGGTAGAGGGAAAGAGATCTGGGTGGAAAGGGGAGTTCTTTTTCACTGCCTATCGTTTTTATTCTTTCAATGTTTATAACATATATGTTAATTTAATGCTTTTTTCCTTTAAATCCATGTAATTAAAAATTTGTTCTCAGATTTCTGGTGTTCAACAAATTCAGTTTTCATGATCTGAGAAAATGATGGAACAGAGGGTGTGAAGCAGCGAAAGAGACTGTACTGTTCCGGAGCAGAGACATTGAGGAAGAAGTGACTGGTGAAGAGATGTCTCTTTGTACATTAAATAGCTGTAATGTAGCTTCCTGATGCTTGACTAATTGAGGTGTTAATTCTGACTTGAGAATCTTTTTCATGGATGATTTTAAAGAAAAATTTGGATTTTAAAGGTATTAAAGTATTTTTGTTTTGTACGAGAGTTTGTTGCTCTGTATGAATCCTGTATGCATTGTATATTGCGATTTATTACTGTCGAGAGATTTGTAGACAGTTTCTTATTTTCATATTGAATCATGTTACTTTTGTAATTCAAGTAAGCAGCTGGGTTAATTCATGATGTTTATACCCTTTTAATAAAATATAAGGGTAGAGTTCATTTTGAATGCAAGTTGCCTTTATTATAAAATTGAGTTTGTCTTGGTTATACAGTATCTTGCATGATAACCTAGCTAGATTTTTAGCTTTTGATGTATTTATTAAAATTGGAAAAAAAAAGTTTGGTTTTTTTTTTGGGGGGGGGTGTAAAACATTCTTAGCGTAAGTACCATTTTTAAAAAAATGTAATTGAAAAATTAAGTGTGAGTGCAGGAGCAAAAACCGTCTACCGTATTAAACTTGGTGCCCGTTAATGGTGTTCACACTGCCCATCGTGCCTGACGAACAGTCGTAGTTGGAGGTTTCTGTTAGACTAGATTTGGTTTTGAGTTATGTGAGTGGTGCAGTTCCTTTCAGTTTAATGTAATCCCAGTGCTCTTGAAATGGTGCCCCTTTTGTTTTGTACCTGCTTTTTACAAAGCATATCTTCAAATACTATAGTATTTGAATTCCAGAAGAGGAGTTTTATAGTCTGATGGTAAATATCCTCGTTTTACTTTTTTTATCAAAATGTCAAGTTTCCTATTATACTATGGGAACCAGGAAACATCAGGCTCATTGTGTGTACAGACCTTTTGCGTGGATGAAGAATGAAGAACAGAGTGAATGCTATGAAATAGAAGCCACCATCTTCTACTGTGCTGTCTTGATCTTTGCAATAAACTAAACTTAGATAATGTAACTTTGTATAATTTAGTAGTACATACTTGAGTTGTTCCTTTAAGGTGAGGATGTATTTTCTCTTTTTTTTAATGTGTGAAATTGAGTTGTTTTATGTATCACCAGTGCCACTGTATAGTTCGGGTGAATGTCATCTTTGAAAGACACTCAAATTTGTAAGGCAGAAGCAATTTCCAGGATATGGGCTGGAAAGAAACATTTACTTTGGTAGAAGGAGCCTTTGCAGACATATTTGGGCTAATCTGAGGTTAATTACTTCTCTCACCCCTCAACTCCCATTTGACAAATAATCTTCATTTAGAGAAAATTCAAATAGGCAAATAAAAGGGAGGTGGGAGTAAGCAAAACCAACCACCATCCTACTGTGTTAACATAGTCATAGTAGCACATAACATCCTACCAATGTTAATATTTTAGTAACTAATAATTTGTCCTTTTAATTTGCTAAGTATCTTTTTTTTTATATATAAAAATTGGCTGATACTGTACATACTGTTTTGTAACCTGCTTTTTTTTTCACTTAATATATTGTAAACATCTTTCCAGGCCATTGCATAGTCTTCTGTATTATTTTTGTGGCTTTATTACTCTTGATAGTTGAACCAGTATGCAATCCTATGTTGGACGTGTCAGCTATTTCCACTTCATTGACTTTTGGGCACATCCATGACTGTTTTAAAATACATCCTTAGATAGAATTACTGGGTTAATGTGCAGAATTTTATTTTAAGGCATTTGATACTTTTATGTTTTTGAACTATATCCCTTTTGATCCAGGCAGTATGGTCACTATATATAACTGATCAAAATCACTTGGTCTCAGACAGATCCTTTCTCTAAAATTAGTAGATTGTGCTATGTTTGAGTATATATTCAAGATAAAACAGCAAATACTAAGTTTAGGAAATACTTGGTGAAAAGGAATCTGGCCTTTTTAAAATTATATAAGTATAAATACTCTAACTCACTGCCATGGAGTCGACTCCAACCCATAGAGACCTCTCCTTGGGTTTCCGAGGCAGTATCTCTACAGAAGTAGATTGCCCAGTTTTCCAAGGAGTTCAAAACCGCCAGTCTTCTGGTTAGCAGTCAAATGCCTTAGGCACTATGCCACCGGTCCTAAAGGAATACTAGTTACCTTTAATACTAATTGAACATAGTTATAAGGGCCCAACTAAAAAGGACTTCTAGAGCAATAGCCATTAGGCATGAAAAGTAAAATAGTTTCTACCATTTGCCAAGACTGAACTCTTAAAATGTTAGATGGTAAATATACGTCTACTTTTCCTTAGGAAAGTTGTTGGTTCTTTTATCAACAGCCCAGAAAGGAATATTTGATGCTTTCTGTGATAAAATATGCCTCTTGAGTCATTCAAATAAGTGATAACTGGATATGATCTATACCAAAAGCTAGTCTATTTCAAATATTATTTCTGGTCTTCTTGAATTAGTCAGTTCACATAAGCTAATAATTCACATATATTGACCGTATTAAAGTGTCATATAATGTGATTTTGAGGAAAAAAACGGAACGACATTCCTAACTTTGTGTTTGAAGCTGTACAACACTGAAAAGTAACTGTTCTAATCTGTGGCTTTTAGAGCTGGAAACATTACCTTTGCTTACATCACCAAGTTTAGCTCCTTGTTGGCCGTGTCCCAGCCACCCTGATATCTTGGCTCCTTGTTGTCAAATACTTTGCATCACCTAATCCTCCTGCCATGACCTTAACACATCTACTTCTCTATGCCTCGATATTCTTCCTCTGCCTGGATCACTTCCACTCATCCTTCAGGTTTCAGCTTAAACTTCATCAGGACAGCGTTTTAAACATTTGTTAAAACTTACAAATCACCACATAGAGAAGTAAGCACCACTTAAAACTGAATGGCTTGTAACTCAGCCTGTCTTGCTGGCCCCTGAGGTCATTCTCTGGAGTATGCTGCCTTTTGTACCGGATTTCAAGGATTTCTAAAACCGTAAGGCAGATCCGTTAAAATCATGTACCACACAAATGGCACTGGGATGGATTCTCTGCTCTGGATTCTGGCCATTGCCTTTACTGATGAAGAAGCCTAGTAATAATACAGCTACAGCTCTCCTAGACTTTATTCCAGAGACTGTTTCCTTTTGCACTTTAAATAGACACCTATGCAAGTAAATGTAAGAACTCCTTTTCCAAGGTTAATGCCAACAAGTGTGCCAAACAAGATTAAAGTCTGTAAAGTAGGTGTTGGCACTGTCTCTAGAAGGTTAATGGTCATGCATTAGTTTTTGGGGTGCAAATTATATGTTAATAGGTAATTCCCCCGTGTTCCACAAAATACACTTAAGATTATAAAATTCCAGTATTATGGTGTAAGCTTTTCCCTTTTAGGTATAACATTCCTTGGATATCCTAAGAGCAAGTAGTAGCAGGTTTGTGTCTTCCTTTTGCGACCAGATTTCCAGAGCCCAGTTTTAACGGTACTTCTGAACCTTGAACATTGGGTAGTTGCTACGCAGAGGTAAGTTACCACAGGCGATACCTTTTAGGTAGGACAGGTACTCCAAGGGGCTCATTGATGCATCTGTAATCTCACGTTTACAAGAAACCAAATCTAAATCCTTTTTCAGACGAAAGCACAGTCATTAATCAACACAAAGAAGTAATATTTGACCTAATAGCCATTTAAGGAAATAGCACAGTCATTCCTGACTTTGGAGGAAGAGTGTAACTTTTAAAAATGGTTTCTTCCTGTAGATATCCAGCCTTGTAAGTAGCAGTCCAAGGCTGGCGGTTCAAACCCACCAGCCACTCCTCGGAAGGAAGGTTGGGCAATCTACTTCTGTAGTGACGCTGCTTCGGAAACCCAAGGAGGGGTTGCAATGAGTCGGGTCCGACTTGACAGCACATAACAAGTAGCAGTCCTCCACACCAAAAAAGTGCTGTCTTGCAGGACAATGCAGAGCAGAGAACTAGGTATCATGTAAGTCTATATACTACAAAGTACCATTTTGCCTACTCATAACAAGGACAAAGTGAAAGAACAATCTAGACTTGTGTTTCCAGGAGGTACCCTCAGTGCCTCCGTTTTTAGGGGAAAAAATGCTGAATAATACATTTTTAAAAATGGAATATTAATATAAAAAATATTTAAAAACGTATCAGAGTTGCTATCAAAGTAAGGACTCCGCAGAACTCCAAAAATGAAGTAAAATCAGGACACGTGAGGTGTAAGCCAGTTCTCAAACGCTGTGCTTGCTCCCAGGGTTTCTGTTGAAGTCTGGAGAGCTGAACTTTGATAGCAGTACAGTGAGCACCAGAAATAAAGCCTAAGGAGAAGGAATCCTGTCTGTCTCAATTTTGGTACTTGGTGAAAGAGGAAAAAGTCACCACCATCCTCAAATGTGTAAAGTAACTACAGGCCAGCCCTCAAAGTGGTTTGTGATCTGAAATTATAGAACCTTCAAGCTGATCATCTGAAGTGGCCCCAGGTTGGTAGCTCCTAAAAAACAAATTCAAGGTTCTCCAATCCATTCAGTTTGCTTCGAAGAATACCTGTTTTCCAAGGAAAATAGTTTAAAATATCTCAAGAGAAAATGGTACAAGTGAAAAGTAGAATATACTACATTCACCCACAAAGGCATTAATACTGGTATAACACAGGAAAAATGAATGATGTTTAAAGAAACAAGCAGAAAATATGAACGGACTACACACAGAACAAACAAGATCTGTTAACCAAGTAGAACTTTTAAGGAAAAGAAATATAGTAATTGAAAATAAAAATACAACAAATAGAGAAAGGAGAAAAAATAATAAAAGGGCAAGAAGGCTGGGAAAGTGGACAAACAAAACTTCCCAGGACAAAAGACAATTTTTAACTAGGGGCTAGAGATAAATCCAAATACATGTGTAATCACAACAGATATAAGTGGACTAGACGATGTAGTTGAGATAAATTTCCTCTGGCCTTACGTTTTTGGTGTGTCTCTTGCAAACTTGTAAAATATAAAGCCAAATAAATATCTAAGATCAAAGACTAACCAAAGAATTGCTGTATTAAGTAACAACAAAAGCAACAAGTATTTACTAGAGATAAGAGTCACAGCATAATTATAAAAGGTTCAACTCAGCAGGAAGTTTTAACAGTTCTAAATTAGTATGCATCTAATAGTCAAAAGAAAAAGCAAGTACAAGTTCAAAAGAAAATGAGAAATCCTGTCATGGTGAGATCTTGAGATTCTTCAGTAAAGAGAAATCAAGTACAAACTAAATCAGGAGATCTGCACAGTGTGCATGCACACACGTGCACACACACACACAAACTCCCTGCCATTGAGTTGATTTCTACTCATAGCAACACCCAAGGCTGTAAATCTTTATGGAAGCAGACTGCCTCATCTTTCTTCCATGGAGCAAGTGGCAGGTTTGAACCACTTACCTTTTGGTTAATAGACAAATGCCTTAACCACTACACCACCAGACTAGTGAGATTTAATGGAAATGTATAGAACACTAAGGAACCCTGCTGACATGGTGTTTAAGATCTTGGCTGCTAACTGGAAGGTTGGTGGTCCGAGCCCATCAACCACGCTGTGGAAGAAAGATGTGGCAGTCTGCTTCTCTAAAACTTCCAGCCATGGGATTCCTATGGAGCAGCTCCACTCTGTCCTGTTGGAAAGAAGGTTGGGCAATCTACTTCCACAGTGATATTGCCTCGGAAACCCAAGGAGGGGTTGCTAGTCAGGTCCGACTCATAACAACATAATACAACAACAACAACTCTGTCATACAGGATCACTATGAATTGGTATTGAGTCAAAGGCAGTGGGTGGCATGGTTTTACAGAACACTATACTTAACAAGGGAGCTCTGGTAGCATAGTGGCTAAGACACTTGCCTGCTAACCAGACGGCTGGTGGTTCAAACCCACCAGCCACTCCTCGGAAGGAAGGTTGGGCAATCCTACTTCCGTAGTGATACTGCCTCGGAAACCCAAGGAGGGGTCACTATGAGTTGGGTTTGACTCGACGGCACATAACAACAACATAACATACTTAACAATTGGGGAATACGCATTCTTTTCAAATACACATGGAACATTTATGAAAACTGACCACAGATGGTCATAAACCTAGTCTCAAATTTCAGAACACTGAAATCATACGGGGTTGATTTCTTTGGCAAAATGAAATTAGAAGTAAAATATTTTATTTTTGAACAATTAGAACTCCCCTGGGGGGACCTCACTGACACTGAGTCAATTCTAAGTCATAGCAACCCCCACTGGGTTTCCAAGACTGTAAATCTTTATGGAAGTAGATTGCCTCATCTTTCTTCTGTGGAGCAGCTAGCTGGTAGATTTGAACCACTGACCTGTTTGGTTAGCAGCCAAATGCCTTCACCACTACACCACAAGAGCTCCCCTGGCATTTGGAAATTTTAAAATCTACTTTAAAAACAGCCAAATAGTCAAATATTCAAACCTCTATAAGCATTTCTCAAGAAAAAATGAGAAGGCACAAATAAAGCAAGGGAAATGAGAAAAAGGTCCTAACTATATCTGTTGAGCAGACTAAGATACAAGGGTAACATGGACAACTTCCTATGAAAAAAAAATGAAACTAAGATGAAATTAATAAATACTCAGAAAATTTCCTTCAATTTCTCAAAACTGACTCAAAAATAATATAAAGTACTAAAGATGCTACCATTTGTTTTAAAAAAATGAATCAGTAGCTAAAAAGTCTCTCACAGTAACCACATTCTTTTAAAAACTAGTTTTAATCTTAAATGAACTCTTCCCGAAAATTGAAAAACTCATTTCATAAGGCCATTATAACCTTGATACCAAACCCAAACAAGGTCGATATGTGACTATTACAGGCTGATTCCACACATGAATACAGGTGCAAAAACCCTAAACAAAGTACAGTATTGGCAAATTGAGTTCAGCAGTTAAATAATGTATGCATACACACATCATGATCAAACTGGGTTTATCCTAGGAATTAAAAGGCTGACTTAATATTAAAAAGTAGACTGCCATAATTTAACAGATTTAAAGAGAAAATCATTTAAATAGATGCAGAAAAAAACAATACAACCCAATATTCATTTATAATAAAACCAATCAAGCCAAACCTGTTGCTGTCGAGTCAGTTCCGACTCATAGCAACCCCATACGACAGGGCATATCTGCCCACAGAGTTTCCAAGGTGCAATCTTTAGGGATGCAGATGCTGAGTCTTTCTCCCATGAGCAGCTGGCGGTTTGAACTACTGACCTTTCAGTTATCAGCTGTATGCTCAACCGCTGTGCCATCAGGCCTCCTTATAACTAACAGCAAAGCAGAAATAGAAGAACCTTCTTTAAACTGATTAGGGCCATTTATGGGAAAAAAAATATTGAACAGTGAAATATTTCTTAAAATTCTTTTTTAAAATCAAGGCTAAGACAAGGAGGCTCACTATCATCACTTCAGGTCCTAGCCATCACAGAAATAAATGAAACAAAAATTTTAAGGTATAAAGATGAGAAAGGAAGAAATTGCTATTATTTGCAGATGATATGAATATAAAAAATTCACAAGAATATCTAGGTTTATTAGAACTAATAAAAGTGTCGCATGGTTGCTGGATTCAAAATGCATACATAACCTTCCCAAAACCCACTGTCATCGAGTTGATTCTGATTAGGACAGAGTAGAAATGGCTCATAGGGTTTCCAAGGCTATAAATCTTTACAGAAGCAGACTGCCTCATCTTTTTCCCATAGAGCAGCTGATGAGTTCAAACTGCTGACCTTCTGGGTTAGCAGTTGGGCACTTAACCACTGTGCCAGATCCAAAATTAATATATAGCAATAATATTTCTATAATCACCAACAGATTAAAGAAGTGTTAACAACAACAATTTACTACAATGTTAGAAAACAACTCCTAGGAAGAAATCTAATATAAGACTTGAAGGGTTTATAGAGAATATCATTAAAGTTTATTGAGAAGCATTACAGAAGATCTAATAAATGGAGAGGGATACAATGTTCTTGGTTAGGAAGACTCAATAACTGAAAAAGTGTCAGTTTTCTCCAAGCTGATTAACAGGTTCAATACAATTCCAAAAGAAAATACACAAACTGGGAGAAGATGTATGCAACACATTGAACTGACAAAAGGATTGGTGTCTAGAGTACATCATCATATGACTCAATGAAAAAGACACACAATCTAATAGAAAAATGAGCAAACACATGACTAGGTATTCACGGAAGAGTAACCCATAACACATGAAACATTAAGTAAATTAAACCCACAGTTAAGATAACACATATTAACCACTCAATTGATAAATATTAAACATAGTAAAGACCAAGTGTTTACTAAGGTGTGGAGCCATGGACTCTCAGCCACTGCCAGTGGGAGTGTAAATGGTGCAAATGCTTTAGAAAACAATTTAGCATTACTAAATCAAACCTGCTCCTGAGAGCAGCAGTTCTCAAGTTGTGGGTCTCAGAGGTCCTTTCTTAAAAATTATTGAGGACTCCAAAGACTTTCTATCTATGTGGGTTTATCAATATTTACCACATTGGAAATTAAAAACACAAAAATATACAAGCGTACACTCCATTAGCTGTGACTGTGATGTCATCATACATCTG
Organism: Orycteropus afer afer; assembly: GCF_000298275.1. Classification (NCBI taxonomy): domain Eukaryota; kingdom Metazoa; phylum Chordata; class Mammalia; order Tubulidentata; family Orycteropodidae; genus Orycteropus; species Orycteropus afer. Next base: position 3,388,067 of record NW_006921921.1, on the reverse strand, counting down.
GAAAGTATTTAAACTTGTGAAAAAATAAGAGTGACCAGGACAAATAATGTCTTAGTATTACTGTGAAAATAGTTTTGTCCTCACAGACCCCTCCGAAAAGGTTTCAATGTCCTCAGGGGTCTCTGAACCGCACTTTGCAAACAGCTGCCCTAGAGCAACTCTTGCCCACGTGCACCAGGGGACACGTGCGTCAATCTACTCATTCTCAAGTTCATGGAGCACCACCATGTGCTGGGCACTGTTCCAGACACTGTGAATGCAACAGAGAACAAAACGAAAATCCCTGCCCACACGGAGCTTACACTGTAACTGGGCAGAATGTTTATAGCAGCACTGTTCATAATAACAGAAAACTGAGAATAACCCGAAAGTTTGTAAATAGAACAGATAAATAAATTGTAGCATAGTCACCCAATATCATACAGCAGTGAAAACAAATGAAATACAGTAACATGCATAAACATGGACGGGAATCTCAAAAACAAGGTCAGAAAAAAGAAGTCTCAGAGTACATACAGTATGTTTTCATTTATGTAAAAGTTCAAAAATAGGAAAACTAAACAATGTATTTTTTAGGGAAACATATATAGATAGTAGAATCATTAAAAAAAAAAGGGAATTATTAACAAAAATTTCTGAATAATATTTACCTCGGGGGGAGGGCAAGGGAAGACACATGGGGCTTCCAGGGAGCTAAGCATGAAATGTTTTCGTTCTTAAGCTGATGGCCGAGTAATTGTGTGATAACTTTATTTTTCAAACTGTATGTATATTTGTGTACTTTTGTATGTATTAATTTCACCACAAATATTACTAAAAGAATAAAGATATAAAATATTTAATACATCCTTTCATCAGAACAGAGAGAACTCAGTACTTCAGCTACTGCTGTGCTTTGCCTGTCAGCTAATAATTGTAGCTGGTGGGGAAGAATCACGTGATCAACAGGAATGGAAGTGAGTATAGATCATTCCTCACAGAAGTTACCCAGATTCCCCAAGGGTCAAGATCCAGAAATAAGGCAGTTTCATAGTATTGCTCTGCCAAGTTGGCTCAGAGTCACTGGCATGATGACTCAGTTAACTGGATATTTTGCTCAATGGGTGTAATTATTTGTAAAAAGCAGAGAATGAAATGATAGGTGATGCAAACCTCAAAACTGACACACACCACCCTCTTTGCTGAAATCTGTTGACTTTCAAAAGCACAAATTCTCTTGCACATTACAAATGCATTTGTATGAAATATTCCAAAAATACAGAAAGTACACGGTTATATTGACTGTTTCTCCACATTGATCAATAACAGGTGCCAGGTTGGTCATAAAATTGTGATAACAATTTTGCAATCATGACCTTTTGCCAAGGTCATCATTGCCAGTGCCATTTTGCAGATTAAATATGACTTAGTTTAGGTGCATTTCTCCTGACTCAGGGAATTAGCTAGGGGTTCTGAAAAAATTCTGGGGGTGGGTGGGTGGGGAGGATCTTGAAACACTCCATCCATCTTCTACCCAAACAGGGATGCTACAGCTGTTATCTCGCGGTAGGGGACGGTGGGGGTTAGTGCAAGCAGTAGACTAGGCCCAGCAGCAGGACATGGCCAACAACCCATTCTCGGGGAATAAAGAAGAAGAAAGTGTATTCTCCAGAGCCAATGTCCCCATCTGGATCTAAGCATCTCATCAGAAATTTCTAGAAACTGTAGATATTTAAAAGTCCTAGGCAGGCACAGGACCCAGAATCTTACTCATATTTAAGCTGATATGGACGATGCCACCAGGGGGTGCTACACTGCAACGGGTGCTACACTTCCTTTATGGATTCCCCATCAAACAGTCAATGTGCTTGGTAGCTAGCAGAGAGGTTGGAGGTTCAGTCCACCCACAGTGCCTTAGAAGACAGGCCTTGTGATCTGTCTGAAGAATCACGCACTGAAACACTGTGGAACGCAGATCCACTCTGACACACACAGGGTTGGAATCGACTGACAGCAACTCCTTCTGTTGTTATCAAAACCTCTAAGTAACCCCCGTGGGAGCTCTGGTAGCATAGTGGCTAAGACACTTGCCTGCTAACCAGACGGCTCGCGGTTCAAACCCACCAGCCACTCCTCGGAAGGAAGGTGGGGCAATTCTACTTCCGTAGTGATACTGCCTCGGAAACCCAAGGAGGGGTCCCTATGACAACAACAAGTAACCCTTAGCTTGCCAGTCATGAACATGACCTTTGGCCCAGCCTTCTTCCTGTGGCATCTGTAGCTACACTGTTCCTTCCCCTATGTTCTACCCTTTAAAAATAATAATAAAAACCCTCTCTTGCAAGCTACTCTGCCATTAAGTGGCATACTCACACTTTTGTTCTATTCTATGGGAATTTTAATGCCTGGCTTAGTAACCCTTTCCCAATATGAAATGGAGAGGTAAGGAGGGAACGCTTCTCAGATTCTTAGAGGACTTCCACTCTCTCTCCCTAGCTAGGAAAATGCCAGGAAGGAGCATTTACTTAGCTCTCCACCCTGCCCCATACTGTTGGAGGAATGGATAATCCTCCTGGTCAGAGCTGGACATTTGTTGGACCATGATTTACTCTGTGTTCAACGAACAAAAACCAATTGCTCCCTTTTCTTTTTCACCTGTACATGCTCAGACACAAAGGGCTCTCCTGTGCCTTCCTTGAATCTTATGCTCAACATTGGTGTATTCTTTTCCCGTTTCTTGGTAGCAAGGAGACCAGGAAGGAAGAGTGGGCAGAACAGGAAGCCATGCTCCTCTTCTGTTATAGCTTCCATATCTGATATGTTACCAATTCATACTTTCTGTCAGGGGTTAAATATGTAAGTACCCTGATGCATCTAGGCAATTCATAAAAACTTGTTAAACCAACAAAACCAAATCAGTAGATAAGTAATACTTCTGTAGCCTCCACAGGCTCACACCCAAGGTGGCATCACTACAGAAGTAGATTGTCCAGTCTTCCCTCTGAGGAGTGGCTGTGGGCTTGAACCGCCAGCCTTCTGGTTAGCAGTCAGATGCCTTAGGCACTATGCCACCAGAGCGCCTCTGTATTCTCAAGACTTTAGAATTTGAGACACATGGCAGGAGTGGTAGCCACACTGCAAATCTGAAGACCTTAAAGTACCATGCTCTTACTGAATTCAATTTATCCAAAATACTAATGTATAAAAGAATTTTACACTCAGTTTCAGATGGCCTTTGTTCAGATTCATGATCTTTTAATGGACCCACAAGTGGATATTTTCCTGATTTTAGTTCTGGAGACAACAGAAGAAAAGCAAATTGATACCAATTAGATCTAGAAATCTGTTTTGAACAAGGATGCTGATTCCTAGGATTCTGTAGCCTTTTCTTTCTTCACCCAGTTTACAGAATTTGTTTTCCCCCAGAATGTTGCAGTTTATGTTTATATTTCCAGGAATGATCAAAAGTAGCCTTTTCTAGAATTACAGAGATACAGAAGTATAGGGACTCACAAGTATAACTAGATGACTTGGAAGGGAGATGTGCCAATGTCATGTTATCTTACAGCAGTGGAAGAATCCTTTGTCCCACAAGCTTAGAGATGACAGCATCAACCTGACTCGACGTGTAACAGAAGCCAGTGCTGCTCTTATCCTGGTCTTGCGTGTTCTCTAGCAGTTCCCTGTATTAAATAAGTAGGTAGTTTTTTTCTGTTGTTTTGTTGTTGTGTGCCATGGAGTCGATTCCAACTCACTGTGACACTATAGGGCAGAGTAGAATTGCCCCATAGGGCTTCCTAGGCCGTAATCTTTATGGGAATAGATAACTAGATCTTTTCTCCCATGGAGTGGCTGGTAGGTTTGAACCACTAACCTTTCAGTTAGCAGCTGAGGTCTAACTGCTGTGCCACCAAGGCTCTGTAGGTTTCTTTCTCGTGCTAGACAACTGCCCATGGTTTCCCCACATGGAAATCAGAAAGATTAACTTTTGAAAGATTGTTAGGTCATTTTATTGATTGAAAAAAACAAAACAAAAAAAACACCACCAAACTCCCTGCCATCGAGTCAAATGCGATTCATAGCACCAACCCCCAGTGGATTTCCAGGGCAGTCAATCTTTATGGAGTAGATTGCCCCATTTCCTTCTGTGGAGCAGGTGGTGGGATTTAACCACCAACCTTCTGATTAGCAGTCAAATGCCTTAGGCACTGATCCACCAGAGAGCCTTATATTCCTGATCAGCTAATGTTAAAAATCATAATCCAGCAATACCCACCAACCTCATTAAATGCTCCTATCTTTTCAGAACAGCATTCTTAAGACCTATAAAAGCCTATGTTAGATGTTCTTCTTCCCACCAAATAAGCATGCAGCACATCACTTGCTTATCCCAGAACTTCTCTTAGGAACCTAACGAACAGCAGGGTAGAGTAAGATAGGGTGATGGAGTTACTTCCCCCACAGGCTTGTCAAATATGTTTGAATCTCTTTCCCTTTCAAAGCCTCCCTCCCATTTTGACCCCCATTTGAGTGAGGGGTGTAGAGAGGTATAAAGGTGGGGATTTTCTTTACTTGTTCAGGGAAATATTTCAGTACCAGCTAAATAGCTGATATAAAAGGGATATAAAGAGCTGGCTGCCCCAAAGCCTTCGCATGTGGCAGAGGGAAAAGGATAATGCCAACCAATCGGGGCACATAAGTTTTTGGCTGCCATGATGGAAGACTTAACAAAGGACAGCGGGGGCACAAAGAGGAGGGTCAGATCTACCTGGAGATGAAGTACGTCATCATCGGTGGGCAGCATTTGACCTGGATCTTGGAAAAATAAGTGGAGGTGAAGAAGGGACTGAAGACAGGAGTAAGTGCGGAAGGAAAGACAGAGAGCAGGGTGTCACAGAAACTAAAACACACAGAAATCTCAAAGGAGTGGGTAAACATTTCAAATGACAGGATTTAGTTCCATGAAGGAGTTCCTGGGATTTGGGAAATAGGTTATGGCTGACCTTTGAAAAAGCCACTTTAACGAGCAGTGGGCAGAAGCCTGGCTGTGAATTAAAAAAGGGTGAAAAGCATACAGAAAAAAAAAAAAAAATAGAAAAAGAAATGAAAGTCAAAAAGTGGTGGCAACTACTCCTTAGAGCCATTTGCCTTTTTCACTTTTAAGCCTCCTAGTTCAACTATCGTTAGAGAGGCATCTTCTTTCTACGGGAAAATGATTCCCAATTACAACCAACTAACTCATAAACAAGTTTTTAGACACAATCTATTCTCAATTTAGAGAATGCCTACATTCTTTCTTAAAATGAGTACTACAAATCATGTTTCTACAGATTGACTCTGACATCACTAATTTTCCTTTCATGTACTCCAAAATAAATAGCATTTGTAATTGTTTAATATCATAGAAAAGGTGCTTTATTTTACATATCATTGGTACACAATACATAAAACCATCTAAAATCAGTTCTTGGAAAACACAACAACAAAGTCTATTTTGCAATCTACTTGATTTATGATTAGATGACTACAATTATTTTAAATACTAATAATCTCTTTATAGCCAAAGTTACAAATGATTTTTATGTTACAAATGCTGCAGCTTTATTTTTTTTTTAAAAAAAGCATCTTTATAGTTATAGTAGACCATATCTCTAATCAGAACATATCTTTGCTAGTGTACAAGTCTTGAAAATGGGTGAACAGTTTTGCCTTTCCATAGACAACTATGTTTATGTAATTGGGTCATGGGGTAGAGGGTGACATGTGGTAAGATTATTTCTTTTTTAAATTTCAGATAAAACTGAGTTTATATTTGCCTTATTTATAATTAAAGTTGCCAAAGAAAGTTTACTAAACTAAAATGAAGCCCAACAGTATTCTAGAAAACGTAATTTTAAGAGCATGCACATCAAAAATATTTTTTACTACATATGTGAACGAAAGTTTTGCAGAGCACAGGAAGAGAATGTGGCATAAAAGCTTGATACATCTGAATTCCTTAACCAACTGGAGGAGTAAAGAAAGTAATTTAACTCAATGTAAATCTTCTTATGGAAAATATATGTATGATATGGCCCACTGCTATATAACAGGAAGATGCACAAGTCCTAAGAAGCTAGAAGCACTTCTCTTTATTTGTCCCCAATCCATACTACTCATGAACATACAACTCCAAGATCTCTTACTACCTACTAGTGTCAAAGTCACAGAGATTTCTCAATGGCATCTTTCAGTCACCAATCATTTTTCAGAGAGATAAATGTGACTGCTTAGTGTACAAATGCCCCCTCCCCCCCAAAAAATGACAGCAGAATCTGGGCTAATTCTCAAAATGAAAACATTTATTATTTTAACAATCCTTTGGAATAGAAAGACCGTCCTTCCCTCTGGAAAGTAAGTTGTATGTTAGAACCATAGCTTCATATTCACCTCCTGGTCTAGAAAAGCAGAGGCATTTAAGAAAAGTAAACCAAAGGCTTGAAAATACTCAATAGGTAGAACTCTGACACTCGAACAAATAATCTATCCTTTGCTTAAAATAAATTTATTCCTTGTCTTTCAGAGAAGTGCTTCAATTTTACAATGAAAAATACTGGGTTGGGGGGTGGGAAGAGAAGTGCTTCAAGATACAAATTGCTAATTAATGCAGAATAAGGAGTTCAAAGCCAGGCTTTTTCTAATAAAGCAAATGCATCATTAAAATAATTGGGCTTAAAATATGTATTTACTATAACTTCCCATTCTTTTTTAACTAAATATACACATACATATGACAAACCCTAGCATTTAATATGTGCAAAATTGCTTACCATTTATTTTAACTTTACCTTTGGTTAAGTATTTGTTTAGCCTATATCAGACACATTATGGAAGCTACACAAATGATTACAAACATAATATTGAGGTAAGTTAAAAGTCTACTAGTGCAAAAGCAAGCATATGCTAAAAGCCAAGCATATGAGTTAAACAAATGCAGGATGAAGCTCTCACCAAGGGACTTGCTGGAATACCTGGAGAAGCTCCTTGTAAACATTGTTTATAAAGTACAAATTATAGGTTAAGGATTCATACAGCCTCAAAAAAAGGTATTCTGCCAACACCATCGTAGTGCATTTATTTTACCTTTAGAGTTCAGAAACCACTCACTGCGTGTCTCATCATTTGTGTTAAGAGTTTGCATATTTTCAAGAGAAACCTCACGAGACACATTAATTACAAATACTGTAGTATAAAAATCCCAGTTCTTTACAAAAATTATATATTAAAATATTCTATACATTTTAAATTAGTAACTGGAACACACATATATATCTGTTCTGCACAATTAAGTCCATCTTTGCTGAGGGCATTGTACATTAAGTCTGAAGACATAGCTACTCAGTCAACCTAAACTGGTGTCAAGTGATGTGGCATAAAAGAATAGACCTGTGCCCCTGCAGTTACTGCAGCTCTTAGCTTGAAATATCTTTTCTGCAATTATTGCTCTTGTATATTTCCAGATTTGAATAGGCAGTGAAATTATGAAAATTCCTAAAGGTTTAAAACATATTACCACTAACAGAGTGTTCATAATACCTATCTGTTTTATCTTTAAGGTTGTAATGGAACCTGAGTAAGCAGTCTAATGCTTATATTTCAGTTGTAAAAAAGTTTATACAACTTCAAGGTAAAAACAATGCAAAAATAAAACATTTAGAGCATTTACAAAATCTTACAAATGTTTAAAACACTATTTCAAAACCTGTATCCTGTTAAGGTGCTTCTTTCTTTCTGCAATAGGAGGACATAAAGTTTAATTCTGAATTTTAAGTTAAGAAGTTTTAATTTCAGCAAAAGCAAAATTAGGATGATTAAGACAGATGTTAAAATGTTCAGGATGTATTTCACTTCTTATGAAAATAGATAATTTTAATGTTGAAAGGGATCTTAAAGGTAAACTCTTTTAACTGCTTCATTTACTAGTGAGAAAACTGAGGGCCAGGTAAGCAAAGTGCTTTGGTCAAAAATACATAAAATATATTGGCCTGATAAGAATCAGGACAATCCATCATTCTTTTTGTATTTTATCATGATCTTTAGAAAATAATAAAAATTCAAAAGGAGACTTTCTGAACTTGCCTCTTTAAAAAAAAAAAAAAAACACTTCTTACACTTTGTGCTACTGTAAATAAACAAAAAAGAATAAAATGCTCCTAAAATTAGTATAAGTATTATTTGATAGAACATAGTTGTTATCAGATGAGAGAATACTTAAAGCTAGGACATTTCAATATAAAGAACATTTACTATATAAGAGCATAATAGACAACAGCCAGTTACTAGAATCATCTAGTAACTCTAGGATGACTGAGTTACACGCCTTTATAAAAGATATTAGGGTAATAAAGCCTTCTGGCTTTATATATACTAATATATCTATCTATCTATCTATCTATATATACACAAACACATATATATATCTATATATATGCTAATTGTCAGAGTCTTTGCTTCTTTTCTATTTTTATTTGGATCTAGAATTGAGCAAATACATTTTAAGAACAACTTACAAACTCAAATTCATAACTGCTACAGATACAATCAGAGAAGACTCTTTTAAATGACAAATCTTTGTAACTAGTTACTAATAAATAATCATAACAACAGCTTCAGTAAAAAGCCAGTTCAACTTAAAGGTGCTTTCTTATTGTTACCTTGAAGCCATCGAACTTGGGTAGCTGGTCCATATCCCTTTTCATTCTTTGCTGATATCCTGAACACAATGGCAGGCCTGGATGTGTAATCAATATGTGCATTTGCAAGTTGCCCCGCAGTTACTATACATGATGTTTTAAGACCACAATAAATCCTCATAAACACAAGTTGACTTGGATTATCTTGTATCTGTGCCGTACGGATAGCCAAGTAGGCTGAGTATTCCAAAATATTTCCAGATGGTGAAGTGGGAGGTTCCCAGGAAAGGTGGATACCCTCAACATTCTTGAAGGGGGGGAAAAAAAAAAGGTTCTAAAATTTTGTCTATTGTCACCTGTTAAGTTGAAACTAAGAATAGAAAATGTTCCTTTTTGCTAAAATGTTTCCATATGTTGGTGTATCTTTGTTAATTAAAAAAAAAAAAAAAACCTCTAGCTTACTGGATCTAAAATGTTTAATTCATGCCCATTTTTCAAAAAACACAACTATACTTAAATGTCTGCCTGTAATATCCCAATGAACAGTAGAGGATTAATTCACAGTACAGTAAAGCGTTAACTCAGCAGGCTTGGAGTAGTCAAACTGCACATAGCAAAGTCAAGGGCTGACTCCTGATCACTCCGATCATTCCAAGGGATTCCTCTAATCCCTTGGAATATCCTACCTGATAAAGGTGTTGTATCATCTCAATAACTCTAGTATAACTGAATCATACGGCCTTTATAAAAACATTGGCGCAACAAAGCCTTCTGCCTTTATATATACTAACATATATGCATATAGGGTCCCAGGCCACACCAGATAGTTTATGCTAACAATGTGATTTATGGTGAACACCTGTTTTTGTTTATGTTGAGCCTTGGGTCACATGGTATCTATCGGTTTGATCTCTTTGGAGGGAGTGGGGCTAGAGCCCAAGTAGCTAAGTCAGTCACACAGGTGTTCCCTGCCTACATGACTGATGTCCCATAAAACCAAGTGAGCTTCCCTGGTTGACAATAGTTTGTAAATGTTGTTACACATCATTGCAGGGAGAATTAAACTCTGTCCTATGACTCCACTGGGAGAGGAGAACTGGAAGCTCATGCCTAGTTTCCTTTGGACTATGCTCTATGCACCTTTTTCCTTGGCTGATTTTAATCTGTATCCTTAAGAAAACATTAACCATGAATGTAACACCTTTTTTGGGCAGATGATATTTCTATATATGTATCTGTATATGCTATAAGAAAAGAAAACATTAACTGTAACTATAACATCTTTTTTCAGTACTGTGAGTTTTTCTAGAAAATCAAACTTGATGGTTGTTTTGGGGATCCTGACATATCCATCAACGGCTCCTCTCTTCCCTGAAAGCAGAACTTCTCTAAGGAGAGGCAGAGACTTAGGATAAAATGTAATCTAAATAATAGTGTGTCTATTAAGACTGTCTAGCATAAACTTTTTAGGAGCTCTGGTAGCGTAGTGCCTAAGGCACTGACTGCTAACCAGCAGGCTGGCGGTTCAAACCCACCAGCCACTCCTCGGAAGGAAGGTTGGGCAATCTACTTCTGTGGTGATACCTCCCTGTCGGGTCTGACTCAATGGCACATAACAACAGCAGCATAAACTTTTTAGTTCTGTAACAACAGAACAAATCTAATATTATGAAACATATCACATTTCCCTACCTTTCTGTGATTTAGATGCTGTAATTCTGCTTGAAATTTGGTCCTTACAAATATCATGAGTGATTAGCAAAAATATATTCTTTAAACCTTTAATCCACCCCTTTTTGGAAAACTTTCATTTCATCAGATATCATTATGAACCTCTAAAAAGGCAGTTTTACTTCATGTACAAAGTTTCAAATAATTTAAATCACCAACAAGCCTTGACCGAATGTCTCACCTTCGAAATTCTGACTGCAGACGGAGCTCCGGGAAAACCAGGAATGCAAGTTTTAAATTCACTAATTTTGCTGAAAGGGCCTATTCCACAACCATTGATTGCAGCAACCCTGAATCTATATCCTGTGCCTGGAACAAGATCTTGTTTCTTAAGTAAACTGTAGTCAGGCACATCTGCATTTCCTACCTGAAATAGAATAGATGAGTAAGTCAAAGAAAAGTTGCAATTAATTACTTTCTTCATTAAACAAATGAACTTTCATGGTTCTAGTTCACATTTACTTATTTCTCTCTCACACACAGGGAATGAGCTCTCCAATACAGAAGCATCTAAGCCTATAAATCAAGGATTCTTATCCAGAGAAAAAATGCCATTTTTGGTTAGAATCACTGATTACAAAGAGAAATGTAAGGGAATAGCATATGAACAGTATGAAAATAAAAAAAAAAAAAAAATTGATGACTGCAGTAAGTAAAGTGACAACTATCCCATCCCCATGGAAACTTAAAGTAGAAATCTCAAAAGATTTACTGTCAAATAATAGTTTCGGCAAGAACAAATCTCTTTGAAGTTATACAAGCAGCATGACAATGAGGAATGATAAGCAAGTAGTAATGGAGCATTTTAAAATTAATATTCACCAAAGAAGATACACAAATGGCAAAGAAGTACATGAAAAGATGTTCAACGTTATCAGTCATTAGGGAGATGCAAATCAAAACCACAATGTGATACCACTTCATACCCATTAGGATGACTATTATCAGAAAAATGGAAAATAACAAGTTTTAGTGAGGATGTGGAGAAATTGTACTGTGGGGGGGAATGTAAAATAGTACAGCTGCTGTGGAAGAGTTTGGCAACTTCTCAAAAAGTTAAATACAGAATTACTGTATGACCTAGCAATTCCACTTCTAGCTACCATACTTTTACACAAATAATATATTATAAGGTTATTTTTGCCAACCATACCCTCCCCCAGCGAGGTGTTTTCATAAGCGTGCTGCTGTATTAAATGGTGTGTGTATGTGTGTGTATAAAATGGAGTATTATTCAGCCATAAAGAGAAATGAAGGTCTGATACATGCTATGACACGGATGAACCCGGAAAATATGCTGAGTGAAGTAAGTCACTCGAAATAACAAATATTGTATGATTCCACTTATATGAAATATCTAGAATAGGCAAATGCAGAGAGATAAAAAGTACCTGGGGAGAGGGGGGAACGGAGGATTACCGCTTAAGAGGTACTGAGTTTCCATATTGGATGATGAAAGACGTTTGGAAACAGATAGTAGTCATATATAAATACAATAAATGTCACTGGATTGTATACTTAAAGTGATTTAAATGACAAATTTTTGTTATATATGTTACTACAATAAAAAAACAATATTCAACAGACACTGAATAAATATTAAACTTAATAATTAGATTACATAATTGAGGTAGGAATATCATAAGATTTACAATTGTCAAATAATTTTCATACACTCTCTTTAACTCTCACAACACTCGATCTCAGAGGTTCAGTCAGTCACACTGCTGAGTGAGAGAAGTAGTATGTATGCAAGTTCATTTACTGGTTAGAAACTTTATGCTGTTTTTGTTTTTCCTTTTGGGAAAAGGCAAGTAGCTACTAGGCCCTTAAATATGAATATTTCTTTATATATAAAGTTGAACTATAGCCAGAACTTTAATTAGGCATATTACTCACAAATTATTAATACTTCTATTTTTGTCAAGGATTAGAAAAACTCAATATTAAAAAGAGGGACATCAATTAGAGAGAAGCAACTCAAACAACGAGATAGCATCTTACTCCAGCAGTAATAGCAAAGTTCAAAAAAAAAAAAAAAAAAAAACGGAATACAACAAATGTTAGCAAGGCTGTGGAATTATAGGAACTCTCATCCACTACTGATGGGACTGTAAAATGATATAAACACTGGAAAATAATATGGCACGTACATAAAAAGTTAAAAATTAGAAATACCATATCATCCAATAATCCTACTACTAAGTATATATCCTAGAGAAATAAGAGTCCTGGCATGGACAGAGAAATGCACAGTTATGTTCACCACCACAGTGTTCACAATAGCAAAAAGAAACAACATAAGTGCCCATCAACAGATTAATGGATTAACAGACTATGGTACATGCACACAATGGAACACTATGCAACATTAGAGTAATGATGAATCTGTGAAATACCTCATAAGATGGATGAACCTGGAAGATATGCTGAGTGAAATAAATCAATTACAAAAGGACAGATATTGTATCACACAAAAAGAAACATTCTTTGATGGTTACCAGATGGGAGAGGAAAAGAAGGAAAATTACTAACTACAGAGTTGTTGTTGTTGTTGTTATTTGCCGTCGAGTCGGCCCCTACTCATAGCGACCCTTCCTTGGGTTTCCGAGGCAGTGTCACTACAGAAGTAGGATTGCCCAACCTTCCTTCCAAGGAGTAACTACAGAGTAGATATGTATTAATTTGGGTGAAGAGAAAGACAATATTCAATGAGGAGGTGTTTTGGTTACCTGGTGCTGCTCTAACAGAAAATACCACAAATGGGTGGCTCCACCGAACAGGAATTTATTCTCTTACAGTTTAGGAGGCTAGAAGTCTGAGTTCAAAGTTCCAGCTCTAGTGAAGTCCCTTGACCTTGGGCTTCAGCTCTCTATCCTGCTCCCAGCCCACTGGAGCTGGAGGCATCTCTTCACTCAGCCAGCTGCAGGCTGCTGAGGCTAACAAGGCCAAGGTTGACAAGTAAAACGGCACAGTTCCAAGATTATCACACAACATGGCAGGCCATTGGTTCAAGTCCAGGAAGATCAGCAGACAATATGGCAGGCTGCTGAATGAAGACTTGCCTACATGCAGAGTCCAAACATGCCAAAAAGCTGCAGAAAGTATTCTCAAAGCTTCTTCTTACACACTGGAAGCAGACCACATCCCTAAGGCAGCTACTCAGCTGCTCCAGTAGATTCCATCATGGAACTGATTACCGCTCTCATCATGGGGAATAACTACATGCAACTGTCCAGCCACTCAAAACCAGGCCCAGCCAAGTTGACACACAACTTAACTACTACAGGGGGAGATCACACATGACCAAGGCAAAGGAAGGCACTGAGAGTTGCACAAGAGTAAAAGACAACAAAGGCAAATACTATTATTTATACAATCTTGCAGTAACAGTACTAATAAGCAATAATTTATGAGTAGATACATAGGTAGACATGCAAGCTGAATAGATGTGGGAAGGTGAATGGGAGTATACCCACAAATACATATATATACATATAGTGGAGGATATTTCTATTTTTTTAAAAAATTTTTACTGTGATTTGGGTGAAAGTATACAGAGCAAATTCATTTTCCATACAGCAATGCATACACATTTTGTTTCAAGACATTGACTGCAATCCCCACAATGTAACATCTCCCTGAGCAAATACCGCCCTTCTGTTCTCCCACGATTGATCATTCTAAGGAGTATACCTACTCGATATAAATGTTCACCCCACATGCCTATGTACTGTTTGGCTGGAAGCCACGGGAGTGAGTTCAATTCCAGACCTGAAGGGGAAGGAGTCTCAAGGGTCTCACCAGGCTCCATCAGACCAGTAAACCTGGTGTTTATGATTTTGAGTTTTGTTCCACCTCATTCTCCCATTCTATCTAGGATCTCATGTACTGATCTCTTTTGGAGTGGTTGACAGTGGTAGCTGGGCACCATATAGTTCTGGTCTCATGGTCATAAGGCTGAGGTTCGCAGGTCCACTAGTCCCTTGAACTAATTGCTTCCATGTGTCTTTGGCTTTGTCCATTCTTCTTTGCTCTGGATGAGGAAAGATCCACTGTTGCATCTAGATGGCCAATTCCAAGCTTTTAAGAGCCTAGTTACTACTCACCAAAGCAGGATGTAGAACAATGCTTTTATGCAGTATGTTATGTCAATTGAGCTTGATGTCTCCTGTGACCATGGTCCTGAGTCCACAGGTCCAACAACTCGCTCCATCAGGGTGGCTGACTGTGCCTAAGAAATTATCATAGCTTTGCCCACTGTTAGTTCTAGTTATATGGCCATTCTTACAGCACATACAAATATGTATGTATGTAGAAATATCGTCTGCCAATCTTATATATGATCATGGGTATATTCCCTTTTGCCTAGACATATCTCATCATTCAGCCTATCTATCCATCTATTAACCCACAGATTAATGTTTGTTGTCATTGATAATGCAGTATTGCATATGTAAAAGGGTTTATCTTTATTGTGCACTTCTCTGTCTTCCTTTTTCTTAGTGTTGTTGTGTTGGTCACTCACTTTTGGTATACTGCCTTTCCCTTCACCCAAATCAATACTTGTCAGTAGAGGATATTTCTACATATGTATCTATTATATGCTGCACAAATGTTGTTGTTGTTATGTGCCTCAAGTCGGACCCTCCCTGGGTTTCTGAGGCAGTATCACTACGGAAGTAGATTGTCCCATCTTCCTTCCAACGAGTGGCTGGTGGGTTTGAACCGCCAGCTTTCTGGTTAGCAGTCAGGTGCCTTAGGCACTATGCTACCAGAGCTCCCATGCTACAAGTAAAACCATGGATACAGTACGGCATCCAGAGGGCAAAGTTCTGAAAAATTCTTAGCTGTAACCAAACACCTTGGGGGACGAGTCACTGGGCTTGGGGGCTTAGGCTTGGAGGTTATCTAGGTCAACTGGCACAATATAATCCACAAAAACAATGTTCTACATCCTACTTTGGTGAGTAGTGACTAAGGCTCTTAAAAGCTTGTGAGCAGCCATCCAAAATGCAACTATTGGTCTCTCCCCGTCTAGAGCAAAGAAGAGTTAAGAAATTCAAAGACTCAAGGCAACAATTAGACCAAAGGGCTAATGGGGCACAAGAACCACAGCCTCCATTACCCTGAAACCAGAAGAACTAGATGGTGCCCTGCTACCATTACCAACTGCTCTGATCAGGATGGCAACAGAAGGTCCTGGAGAGACTAGGAGGGGAAAAAAAAGTAGGAAAAGAAAAATCAAAATCATAAAAAAGACTAGACTTACAGGTCTGATAGAGACCATGGCCCTTAGACACCCTTACAGCCTAGAACTGAACCCATCCCCAGGGATCATTTTTCAAACAATAGACAAAGCACATAAAGTGAACAATAATACGAGCAAGGAGCATAGTCCTCAGAGCAAGCAACCACATGAGACCAAAAGGGGAGCAACTGTCCAAAAACAAAGTTCAGAAGGCAGGAAGGAGCAGGAAAGAAGGATGAGTGGAAAAAGGAAACCAGGGGGGAAGTGGGAAGAGTGCTGTTTCATTGTGGGATTGCAACCAATGTCACAAAACAAAATGTATACAAATTACTGAATGGAAAACTAATTTGCACTGTAAACTCTCACCCAAACTATACTAAAAAGTTTGAAAAAAAATTTAAAAACCCATAATTATGATTTAAAAAAGGGGGGGGTACATCAGAAGTAGTATTTGAGAAACTAAAATATAATGATAATGATATATTCTCCATTTTTGTAGACCTTCAAGAAACTCAAAATGGATATCCATTGCCTTGTCAATTCCCTCCCAGGAAGTCACCATCCCAGAAAAAAGTAAGTCTTATATGCTTTGGACCTGTTGTCTACTGCATAATTCTTTAAGGGCCGTTGTCTCACATATATTTATGAAGTCCTCTTTAGGGGCATCAAGGGAAAATTAGATTGCATTCAGTAGAATGAAGAGACTTTTATTCTATTAAAATCTTTTAAGTCATGAAATCAGTAAAATAGAAAATATTTTCCAGTTTAAAAAAAAAAAAGATTCTATTCTCTAAACATACTGGGCAACAAAATTAGAGATTAAAAAGAAGCAACAACAAAAAAAACCTCATTCATACTGGCCAGACTAGACTAAACCTCAGAATACTGCCCAGTGATTGTATAAATTTTTTAAAAGTACACGCTTCTTATATATTCCTTTAGAAAGAGTCTTTAAAAAGAATACAAGATAAATAGGTATACCAAACAAAAAACCAAACTCACTGCCATCGAGTCAATTCCGACTCACAGCGACCCCCTGTGACTTTCCAAGGCAGTAAATCTTTATGGAAGCAGATTGCCCAGTCTTCCTTCTGCAGAGTGGCTGGTGGGTTTGAACCACCAACCCTCCGGTTAGCAGTCAAATGCCTTAGGCATTACGCCACCAGAGCTCCTTAAATAGGTATACAGAACTCTTCAGTTATGGACTGTGAACAGATCCCAATTTCAGTCATTCAAGTGAGAATCAGGAATGTAAAAAATCTCATTTTTGAGGCTTAAAACTAGAAATTAGAAAATGTATCAATAGCTACCTTTGAGATGCTTTGCTTTCCTTTTGGCAGCAAATAAAACTGGCTCACCAATGCTGTGTTATTTTTAAAAATTCCCACATCACACCACTGTCGTTCTCCTGCTTTCACTGTGGCCACTGGATTTGAAGGAGTATCTTTCTAATTTTGGACCAAAAAAAAAAAAAAAAAGTTTATGAAGATTCTTACTGAGCATGTATGAAATTTTAAGAGCTAATAAATTCATGCAGTGATTTATACATAGGTACACAAATAAACACATTAATAATAGTTCCTAAGTAAATAAAGTCTTAACAGAATAGGTCAATTGTCAGGGAAACAGGGAGCTAATTCAAACACAGGGGTGACGGGCATTCTCCAAGTCAGTAGCTCTGTACTACCAACCTAGCTGGAGTTAGCATGCTCTCAAATGAGTGGTATGTCAAACGCCAACTGTTTTATTCAGAGACTCTCTTAGAAAATGTAATCCTATTTGTTATGACATTACAACTTGCTCCAAATGAGCAAATAAAGAAAAATTCATTCCAAGCTGGCTCATGTCTAGATGCAGAAACAGCTAGCAGAAACTCAGTGATCTCTGTACTTGAGATACCTGTGATTCTCCACACCTAAAAGGAGAAAAAATGTTCAAAACTAAAATGCAGTTTGCATATACTTTGAGCACATAAATTCACTACAGAGGAACAGATTGAACAGTTTTACAATTTTTACCCTGCTTTAAAACAAACAAATTTCCTCTACCTTAAGTTACTTTTAGTGGTAAGTGAATTATACTTATCCCTGGAACTAACCTTTTTAAGCCATCTTCTTTATAAATGAGACACTGTTTCCAGAAGCTCAAAACAAATGTGCACTTCAGTTATTTATTTCTGTCTTAAATATATAACAGCAGAGGTACATGCTTATAATTCACATTATTTGTTATTTAGGCTATCATACATGACAAAGTGAGGTAACCAGAAGTCTTTAAGAATTTTAAAAAAAAGTGCTTTAAAACTTTTCATTTTTTAGGTTGCAAAAACTCTTTTCAACTTTTATAAACAACTGGCTCCTACTGAGATCACAAATATCATTCTGGCTGATTCATTGCAAAACAGATGCTAAGAGAAAAAAAGTTCATTTGAATAAACTTTCCCTGAGAAGACTCTATGAACAACACTAGGTCTTAATATTCTGGAAAGATGAAAGCAAATATATAACCAAAATCCACACGACTGAAAGAAAACAAAAATTATAGACAATTCTTAAAGATTCCAAAAAGTAAAGATTAGGTCAAATAAAAATTCTTGCACAAAGCAGTAAAGATGAAATGGCTGGAAAAAAAATCTTACAAAATGTTTACATATTAGCCTTATATTTATCTAATTAAGACAATCTTGGTATATTTGTGAAGCACACTTCTAGCATTTTAAGTTTGGTGCCACGCAGACCAATTCTGATCTTCCATAAACCACTCTTGGTGTCAACGTCAGAGATTATGGGCTACTTTATATGGATGTCTAACTCAGTATTACAATATTCTCTTATGCTATTAAGAAGCTGGCAATAGTGCCATCCAAGGTTTATGCTCTGTAACATATCCTATCATTTACTCTTTAAACTATGAATGTAATGGATGTATTTTATGTGTATATACACATGCACACACATGTATTTCCGATTATAAAAGTACTATGTTTTCAAAAAAAAAAAAAGTACTATGTTTTCAGTATAGAAAGCATAAATAAGACAATAAAAGTTACCTGTGGCCCCACTACCTGAAGAGAGTCATCTAATATTTTGGTGTGGATGTGTGTGGGTACAGGTGAGAGTGTGAGTGCATGTACTGTACATATTTTTTAACCAAACTGGGACTACAGTATGTATATATTATTTATATCCAGCTTTTTTCACTTAATATTATATTGTGAATATTTTCCTATTCAATTGTTCAATTCTAAATTTATGTCAATTTGTTACTAAACAGGACCTAAGCCATTTTTAAGAATTTATTTAGAAGTTGTTCAGCATTTAAAAGCACATACTCATATGCAAACATGCATCATCTCCAGGCCATGGACTTACAGAAAGTGGGACTGTTGCTGCAGCAGAGGTTTCTACACGGCTGATCTTAGTTGCAGGCAGTGCACATGTTTCATCAACTAAAAATAAAGTAAGTCAACACATAAGACTTGAACAAGCACTTATCAGACACATTTCAATGTAATTTATAAATATACAAAAATAACCAGAGGGAGAAAACCACAATAATTAGAAATATGAACCTCTAACGTAAACTAATTCATCAAGTTCATCTTGTAAATGAAAATTTACAAAATTATAAAGTAATTAAGCTAGAACTGTTAATCCATAGTCTGGAACTAATCTTTTCTAAGGAAAAAAAAAATGCTGAAATTTATTCATGTGCTAATCTAAATATTTTTAGGTAAGGCAGCAGAGAACATAGAGTGATTTTAATTGAAATACTTTATCTGCTTATATATGATTCAATCCAAGATGAAATGCAATTCCCACCTAAGACAAATAAGTTGATGAATTTCTATACATAAATGTCTCAAAATACAGTATGTGAAACACATTTCAAACCTTCAGATTTGGTACTGAATGTTGTTAGTGAAGTTTCATCTTTAACAACTGCCCCATTTGTACTGGATGACTCAGTTTTAATGGTCTGCTGGGTTACCATAGTTTGTGCGCTGGAAACAGTACTGGATACAGAAGTTTCAGGGATTACTGTTCTTAAATCCAGGCAACTACTTAGAACACCTACATGTGCTGAAGTGTGAGGACCTGCAATTAAAGGGAATCAATTATTAATAAAACACCTACAGATAATGATTGTGTTTTATAGTTCGTCATACAATTCTTGGCACTTTCAGTTTTAAAATCACAAATATGAGTATCTCAATTAGCATTTATATATATTATTAAATTTTTAAAAAATGTTTTTAAAATAATAAAGTACATTATATCCATAACAGATGTCTACCATCTCAGCTCCCTCTTCCATTCTAAACACTGAATCACTGTTCTCAAACTCCATACTAAATCATGGATTTAAACATTGTCAGCAAATAGCCTAGCCTCATCTTAGAGGAAAAACGAAATGGAGATCATCAAGTATGAATCCTCTTAAATTTCTGTCTATTTCCACCCCAAACTAGACAAGTATTTATGATAGTGCCTATCTTCCCCATCTTTTCTGTGTCACAGGATGAGCGGATCTCCCTCCCTCCTACTTTGTGAGTCTCTTTCATCAATCTCCTCTTTTTCCAAGGCTGGCAGGCTCTTTTTCCTTAGTAGTTTCTCACTCTCAGTCCATAAACATAATGCCTCTCCAGCAAACAAACACACCTCTTTCTTGACCCCACAAGTACCTTCCAGCTA
>NW_006921921.1:3366053-3367270 GCF_000298275.1 Orycteropus afer afer | reverse complement strand
CCACATATTCCTTTCTGAAGCTGTTTCCTTCTATGAATTACATTCATTCATTCTGCATATTGAGTGTTTATTATATATCAGACAGAGGTCTGGTGGTGCAGTGGTTAAATGCTTGGCTGTTAACTGAAAGGTTGGTAGTTCAAACACACCAGCCACTCCGTAGGAGAAAGATGTGGCAGTTTGCACCCTAAATATTCTAGTCTTAGAAACCCTATGAGGCATTTCGTTCTGCTCCGGTCTATAGTGTCACTGTGAGTTGGAACAGACTTGACAGCAATGGGTTTACCATCTATCAGACACATTGTTCTTGTTCTATAACGGTGAAACAAAGCAGACATGGTTGTTGCCTCACAGAACTTACAGTGGTAGAGAAAGACAAACACACAAAATTAAAAACATATGGTCACAAACTGTGATGTCCACTATAAAGGGAAAAAAAACACAGTAATACTCTTTTTTAGTTCTCTACCTAACCCTCTAAAAGCTTCTCAGCTTCTTTAGCTGGCTTCTCTTCTCGAAACACCTCTTTAAATATTTGTTGTTATATGCTGTTGAGTTGGACCTGAATCATAGTGACCCCTCCTTGGTTTTCCAAGGCGGTATCACTATGGAAGTAGATTGTCCAACCTTCCTTCCGAGGAGTGGCTGATGGGTTTGAACTGTCAGCCTTCTCGTCAGCAGTCAAGTGCCCTAAAACTCTTTTTTTCCCCCTCTATATATTTTCCTTGTCCATTCACAAACTCACTCATTCCTCAAATACATATGTCATAGATACTGTGCCATGTGCTATAATATAAACTCCAAACTCACTGCTGTTGAGTCAGATCTAACTCACAGCGAGACCTCCTTGGGTTCCCAAGGCGATATAACTAGAAGTAGATTGCCCAATCTTCCTTCCAAGAAGTGGCTGGTGGGTTTGAACTGCCAGTCTTCTGGTTAGCAGTCAACTGCCTTAGGCACTATGCCACCAGAGCTCCCGTGCTAGGAATCTAGCAGTGAACAAAACAGAAAGCATCTCTGATCTTGTGGAACTTATGTTTTAGGTACTCTTAACTTCTAAATGTGCATTTCCAGCCCAGAACTGTCTCCTAGACTTCATACCTAGGTATCCATCTGCCTATCCAAAAACTTCCTCAAGTGCCTCAAAAACAGAAGTGCAAAGTTGAACCTATCTTCCCCAAATCAGTCCTTATTCTTATATTTCTTAAGAGTATAAT
>NW_006921921.1:3363089-3363708 GCF_000298275.1 Orycteropus afer afer | reverse complement strand
ACATACAGGTAACTGAACCATAAAAGTGGTCTGGCTTCAAATATCCAAAATTGCTGCTCTTTTTTAGTTACCTGCTTTTTATCACTTTCCTCTTTCCACCTTTATTGTTAACTATTATAATTTCTCATGGCTCTATGGACACTTATCCCATAACAAGCTCTATACAGTGGTGACAGTGCTACTGTTAGTAAATGATGATGATCATGGCCACAACCATTTATGAAGCATGTGCCAACTTCATATATATTTTGTATTTCATTTAATACTCAAAATAATCTAAGTTGGATAATATGATTCTTATTTTATAGATAAAGAAACTGAGGTTCACAGAACTTAAGTAACGTACCCACAGTCAGGAAGCCAGTAAGTAACAGAGCTGAAACTTGAACTTAGGCTTATTTCGTTCCAAAGTCTCCATGTTATAATGTCAATAAAGTGCTCTTTGCTTAAATATCAGACATTCAATCTACTTAGAGTTTTATAAAACAAAACTAAGCCTTGAAATTTCTCATTAAACATGGTAGCTTAAATACCTATCTTTTAGGAGATTCTGCAAAAAAGCCAACTCAAATGATCACGAAAGAATAAATATGCCCCTACACACACACACACACACACA
>NW_006921921.1:3355606-3356610 GCF_000298275.1 Orycteropus afer afer | reverse complement strand
AATTCTATTCCATATGTCTAGGTGTTCAACTGTATCATAATAGTAAAACAGACAAGTTTCAAAGTTGAAAATCAATATAATTTACCAGGAATGAACCATCAAATCATAAAATTTCTTAAACCACACCTAATCAGAGACTTTTCTGCAGCGTGTGTGTGTGTATTTTAAAGCACAAGCATACCTGCTTTCTGTAGGCATGGAATTACGTTACCTTGCACATTCGGTGCTGCTGAAGAATCTGATGATGCAGCCTGGTATGGCAGGTCTGTACTCAACTGCAAAAGATAGCCCTCAATTGTAGGCACTTCATCCCATTTGACATGAAAAGAGTTAGTAGTGGCTTTGATCAGCTGTACTTGTGATGGTGCTGGTGGTTTCTCTAAAGAATGATATCCATATTGTACACGTAAGCATCAAATTTATAACAGCTTGCCTGCATACTTTGTGGGGACAGGGAACTTTAAAAACATCAACAATAAATATTTCCCCTGTATACCAAGTGAGAAAAATTGTACTCAGATAAACATAGCTATAATAAGTCAAATGAAAATAGTTTGGGGTTCTGACTCTACTTATTTAATTCCATATAGAGATGTATCTATAAGCAAAACAATCTAGGTCCAAACTACTTGAGTCATAAGATTCAGAAAAAATGTTTAATCCTAGAAGCAGAAGGAAAATCCAAATATTAAATAATTATAACTACATTATTTTACCTTCTTTATAATTTTTAACTTTTTAAATTTTATGATCCAGTTTTTAGCCAACAGCATATATCTTAGAAATACTGTTAATGTCAGCAGAGATGATTTGAATATGGTATTTTGGAAAAACACAATTTCTCTAAAGTTACTATCCTCTTATCAATACTTGTAAGGAGCACTGGTGACTAGTGGTTAAGGCATTTGGCTGTTAACCAAAAGTTCAGTGGTTCAAACTCACCAGCTGCTCCACAGAAGAAAAATGAGGCAGTCTGCTTCCATAAAGATTTACAGCCTTGGAAA
>NW_006921921.1:3338011-3340224 GCF_000298275.1 Orycteropus afer afer | reverse complement strand
TTGGGTTTCCGAGGCAGTATCAGCACAGAAGTAGATTGCCCAACCTTCCTTCCAAGGAGTGGCTGGTGGGTTTGAACCACGAGCCTTCTGGTTAGCAGGCAAGTGCCTTAGGTACTACGCTACCAGAGTTCCCCTAACCATGGGAGTGAGTTCAGTTCCAGAGCTGAGGGGTAAATAGGGGCCAATAGTCTCAGGAGTCTCACCAGGTTCTATCAGACCAGTAAACCTTGTCTTTTTTTTTTTTTTTTTTTTAATGAATGTGAGTTTTGATCCATATTGTTCTCCCACTCTATCCAGGATCTTCTGACTCTCCTGTACTGAGCACATGTCCTTCTCCAGGGACTGGAACTTCCTAACAAAATGACCACAGTACATGAAAAACAAAAAAGAAAAAAAAGATTTCTATATCCAGCCATACTGTCCATCAAATGAGGGTACAATCTAGACATTCTCAAACAGAAATTAGGGGAATTTGTGAAAACTAGACCAACTCTCAGGAAATGCTAAAAGGAGTCCTTCCAATAAAGAACCCAGAACAGAGAACAACAAATTAAAATCAGGACACATGACATCAACACTTAAAAACCAAATCAGAAATAGATGCTCAAAATAAGCTCATAAAACATTGTACAAAAAAACAAGGGAGTCAATCTGCCTATGACACCTATGCAAAAAAGCAAACAGCGGGAATAGAAGTTCTAAATACAAAACATTCAAATAGAGAGGAAGATAGGACAGCGTCTTTATAGAACTGACTGTTCAAAAATTAAAGAGACAAGAATTCACTTCAGGGTAACCAAAAAGAAAATTAACAATCCCCCTAAGCAAACCCAGAAAGAAGAAGAACATGGGCTTAGTAAGCACAAAACCAGCAGTAAAGAAGAAAAGAGAAGAAACACTTGATAACAAAATAAGCTCAGCACAGAAAAACACTTGGACCAAGGAAATCACCAACAACACAACAAAAAACACAATAGAATGACAGCAATAAATTCATACCTATCACTAATTACACTCAGTGTGAATGGACTAAATGCACCAGTCAAGAGAAAGAGAGTGGCAGACTGAAAAAGAAAAAGAGAGCCATCAATATGCTGTCTATGAGACTCACCTTAGACATAAAGATAAAAACAAATTAAAAAATTAGGGGTGGAAAAAAAAATACATCAAGCTAATGGCAACCAAAAAAGAGCAGGAGTGGCAATATTAATTTTTGATAAAATAAACTTCAAGGTGAAAACAGCAGAAAGGACAAAGAAGGACACTATATGATGCTAAAAGGATCAACTGACCAAGAAGACATTACCATAAATAGACTCCAACAACATATCAAGATAATAATCCATTATGACCAAGTGGGGTTCATATCAGGTATGCAAGGATGGTTCAACATTAGAAAAACAAGCAACATCATCCACCATATAAATAAGAGAAAAAAATAGAACCACATGATCATATCAATTGATGTAAAAAAGGAATTTGATAAAATACAATACCCATTCCTGAT
Organism: Orycteropus afer afer; assembly: GCF_000298275.1. Classification (NCBI taxonomy): domain Eukaryota; kingdom Metazoa; phylum Chordata; class Mammalia; order Tubulidentata; family Orycteropodidae; genus Orycteropus; species Orycteropus afer. The sequence continues at coordinate 3,338,717 of NW_006921921.1, read as the reverse complement.
CAAAACTCTCAGCAAAACAGGAATAGAAGGAACATTCCTCAACATAATAAAGGGCATCTATGCAAAACTCAGAGGTCAATTTATAGCAATAAATGCACATATCAAAAAAGAGGAAAGAAATAAAATCAAAACTCTAACTCAACAACTCAAACAACTAGAAAAAGAGCAACAAAAACGTACAGTATCTAGAAGTAAGGAAATAATAAAGATCAGAGAAGAAAGAAACAAACAGAAAACAGAAAAAAGAGAAAATCAACAAAACAAGAAGCTGATTCTTTGAAACGATTAACAAAATTGACAAACTACTGGCAAATCTAACAAAAGAAGAAGATGCAAATAATATGAATAATAAATGAAAAGGGCAACATCACAGCAGAACCAAGTGAATTAAAAAAGATATTGACAGAATATTATGAAGAACTGTACTCCAACCGATTCTAAAAACACAAAACCTACCTAAACTATCCCAGTCAGAAACAGAATACTTGAATAGATCCATAACAAAAGAAGAAATTGAGCAGGTCATAAAAAAAAAGCTTCCCACAAGAATTTGCACCGAAAACACAATTAAAAAAAAAAAAAAAAGATATTACAAAAAACCTCAGGAGTCATCCCTTCATGCTGCTCTGTCACCTGCCACACCCAATTCATCAGTTAGTTTTGTCAACAAGAATTCCAAAATACATTCTGAATTTATCCATTTCTC
>NW_006921921.1:3335819-3336751 GCF_000298275.1 Orycteropus afer afer | reverse complement strand
AACAAGAATCAAGCTCCACCTCTTGGAAGAGAGAGTATCTACAAATACTATTTCTCCCATTCATTTTTAATTATGGGACAGAGAGGTGGTGACATTTAAAGTAAATCTCAAAAGAGAGACATTATTTGAGTATTTATTTACCTAAAGGACAAATTTTTATTTGTTAAATACTCTTACCTACCAGTATCAAGATACCAGAGATCCTTGCAGCAAACTTGACTATTCAACGCTTTTTTGTAGCCATCTCTTCCACTCCAAAAATATAATCGAGTGCCAATTCCAACAGCACAGTGCCCAGCTCTCGGTCTTGGTCTTGAATTTTTCTTATCTTCCTGAGAGTCTGATACTAGGGTAGTCCACTCTGCTGTATCTAAAAATAAAGAAATATACCTATCTATTGTTCTTAAGCAACAAAGTAACAAAAATTATTTTCTTAAGCAATTTTAATTTAGTAAGTAACTCTTAAAAGACTCACCCAGATTGAGGTAAGAAAATGAACTGGTACATCTCCATTCACAATCATAAGGTGAAGTCTCAATATTTTCCCCCTTATGTGGAACCCATCCACCAAAAATGTACATCCTGAATAATAGTAAAAAACAAATGAGAGCATAAAGTAGCCAATATTAAAAAAAAAACAAACAAACAATTTTTCCTTGTTGGATCTGAAATGCTAAGTACAATGGACTTATTTGTTGACTCAAAGCTTCAGGACTATTCATTCATTTATCACTGTCAAGGGAATGGAAATAAGATGACCAATAAAACAATGTTTGCCTTTAAGAGTTCACAATTTTATGAAGCAATACAACATCATAGTTATTCTCTCTGCCAAGATATTTGAAGTGGGGAATATTTCAATTACAGTACATTTGTAAATCAATATTGTCTATAATATACTAAGGGTATAAAAAAGATGCACAAATGATCTG
>NW_006921921.1:3330593-3331674 GCF_000298275.1 Orycteropus afer afer | reverse complement strand
TGAGTTAAGTGTGTCAAGCTTTCAATGGAAGGTATCTCAGTTTGACATCTCTCTGCCTTCTGCTATTCAACATCTACTCTGTGCAAGCACTCTGAGGAATGGAAAGAAGACTAAGAGGCAGCATAAGTAAATGGCACATTAAGTGTTTTAGCTCCATAGGAACATTATTTTAGCTTCAGTAAACACAATCAAACGTTACTAAGTTCACTGATCTATTGCCAAAAAACTAGCAACATCACTTTTGTGTTGATCTTTCTTAATATGGTTAAAAAGAAAACAGAAAAACCGTACTTGTTGCCTATAACGTTGGCTGTGTGAAGGCTTCGTGGAAGTGGCACTGCCCCTTTAGTCTCTGGTTTGGACCAGGACATGGTTTCTGAAAGTAAAAAATAAATATATTAGCAACCTGATCTAGTAACAGCAAGTGACCTTACGTTACAGTTAAACAAGACAAGACTATAAAATAAAACAAAAATGTTTCCAGATAGTTATTTAAATTCCATCTTAGACAAACATTTCTAGCTGACCTAAGTTGCCAATCACATAAATTTATTTACATTTGAATGTCAATATTTATAATGAAGGTATCTTCAGGGTGCCATCAATTATTAATTGCAATCAGTGATGATGATGATGATGATGATGATGACGAAGATAGTCAAAAGTAAGAGACACACCTACCCTGTAATCATGCTTTCCTAATATCCCAGAAACAGTTACCCATCAGTTTTTCACTGACCAGCATAGAGCATTACTAATGTTGTTATTACTTATAAGTAGGGTAACCATATAATTTATCATTCCCAACTAGGACACTTTTGAGAGTGAAAGGGGGTATTCTTGTTAATTACGTGAGACAACAGGCATAAATGAGGACCATCTCAGCAAAACAAGACATATATATGTACCCACCCTATAGGGAGTTACCATCATCAATCTAACATTAGTTTGTTCAACCTAACTGATCAGCAACCACTCATATCATACTTTAGCTGCCTGAGATTATACAACTGCTAGTGATAAAGTGAGGAGCTCTGGTAGCGTAGTGCCTAAGGCACTTGACTGCTAACCAGAAGGCTGG
>NW_006921921.1:3327311-3329741 GCF_000298275.1 Orycteropus afer afer | reverse complement strand
TACTAGGCATTCTTCTAAGCACTGGGGACCAGTAGTGAACAAAAGATAGAAAAAAAAAAAAAATCCCTGCCATCACTAGCTAATACTCTTATTGGTAGTTTTAAAGTTTAGCTGCAAATTTTCTGAAACCCTTAGCATCAGAAGGTGGGGTCTGTATCTCCTCCCCTTGAATCCCGGCAGGCTTATGACTACTTCAGTCAAGAGTATGGCAAAATGACACTATGTGACTCCCAAGGCTAGGTCATAGAAGGCTGATGTAGCTTCACTAGATCTTGGCATCCAGAACCACCATTAAGAGGTTCAACTACCACAAAATCATCATTCTGGAGAGACCACATGCAGCCAAGCAGGGTGACAGTCCCAGGTAATCTTATCCTTCAGGTATCTCAACTGAGGCAGCAGACATGGGAGTGACCATTCAAGCCTCCCATTTGTACACTGCCTGAATTCCTGACTCAAAGAATCTATAAGCACAATAAAATGGTCGTTGTTTTACATTATTTTGGGGACAGATTCTTACATGACATTAGATAACTAGAACAATCACTACTGATGATATTTTGGTAGCCATCCTTTCAAATCTCTCTCTCTCTATGGATATCCTACCCACATGTGGATAAAAGAAATTGTTGTACAAAAGCTACTTCGCAACTTCTTTTATGTATTTAAAATTTTACTCTATAGTAATGTCCTATACAGATTTTTTTAGTTTGTAAATTGGGATTGAACATGTCATCTATAATATGGATGTTTTCAAAGTTTTGAGCAAAATTACTTTTATAAGAGCTTATTTCCTATCAAATTATTATCCAAGTTTGAGTGCAAAACTGAAACATTTCAGGACATATAAAATCTCGTAGTTTAGGTTTTTCATTGTTTTAGGGGAAAATTATTCTAAGATGTCCAGGAAAAATAAGAAGGCCAAGAAAGAATACAATGGAAAAAGAGAAAAACAGTCATACAAACAAACCAGAAATCTATATTTACATTAAATCAATGGTGACAGATAGAGTTGTGAGGTCTGACCAATCACTAAAAAAGAGTTATAAAACTTAATTTCTTAACATTAATAATATAGAATAAAATTCAAGAATATATAAAGCACAGAAAAAGAGGGTAGGCAAAAGAATGTTAAATGACAGTAATTTATTCTCAAGTATGATAAACCATTTAAAATGTGTTAATTTCTGAGCAACTGAGGGAAAACTAAAATTAGCATGTATAAGTTTCAAATCTCTAGAGGGAAAGAGCCAAAGAAGAATAATACATCAAGAAAAAGTAAAAAAGGAAAAAATATGCAAAGATTAGAAAATAGAAAGCAATTAATAAGATTAAAAAGAAAAAACACCATAAATGATATCAAAGGAAAACAGGACAATTAAAATCAGTGTACATCACAGAAAAAGATCAAATCTCATTAACATAAGCTCCTACAAAACAATGTGGAGCAAAACTCAAAATCATAAAAAAAAAAAAAAAAAGTGACCAGGTTTGCTGCAAGAGCCTGGTAGAGCCCCTGAGACTATGGCCCCTAGCTGCTCTTCAGGTCTGGAATTGAACCCACTCCTGTGCCTTCCAGCCAAACAAAAGACAAGCATATGAGCTGAACACTTCCATTAGGGAGGTACAGTCCTTGGAGAGATCAATCATGGGAGAATAGAAGGGCTGTGTATGCACAGGGAGACACCTTGGGGGACAGGAATACATGGGAGGGAAGGACACAGGAAAGAGGTGGCTATGGGGAGGAAGTGGGAGAGCTATTGCACTGTGAGAGATTACAGGCAATGTCACGAGACAAAGCAAATGTGAACTGCTGTATGGAGATGAATTTGCTCTGTAAACTTTCACCCAAATCACAATACAATTTAAAAAATATGTATCTACAAGCTCCTACAAAATCAGTACAATAATGATCAGCCACACATAGGCATAGGCAAAAGGATATAAACTGACAGTTGACAGAATAGGAAATAACAATTATATAAGTATGTATATATACACATACATACGAATACACACACACATGAAAAATGTTCAACCTCATTACCTATAATAACGTAGCAAAGGCAGGAAAAGGGAGAAAAAGCATCAACAAAGCTGAGTAGTTTTTTGGGGAAAAAAATACAAAGGCAGGAAAATCTTCCGTATTATAAGACAGAGCCTTGAAGTGGAAGGAATTAAGAGTAACAAAATAAAAGAACCCTGAATTCACCTATAAGCTATTAAAAGAATGATATTAAAATTATTTAACAACAGATACAGTATTGCAAAAAGGGCAAGGAGGCCACATGTTCTGACCTCCTCTAATCCCACAAGAGGAAGACAGAATCACCATCAATAGCCCAAGGCCTATTCCTGCCAGGCCAGACATTGCTGCCTCCCTCCAGCCCTTTCTCCAACCGTTCCTCCCAAAGCACCCACCACCTCTCT
>NW_006921921.1:3325959-3326533 GCF_000298275.1 Orycteropus afer afer | reverse complement strand
AAAAACAATCTCCAAAAAAGATAAACTTCTAAGACTACATTTTCTGACCACCATATAATAAAAATAGATTATCAACAACATGTTCCACTTGCAAATTAATTTTTAAAAAAGAGAGGGGGATATCAAATTACTTTCAGATTAAAGAGGGAATAAAAATGAATGAAAATAAGAGTACTATATATCAAAACCAGAGCTTTGAAGTAAAAAAATATATATATATACATGGAAACAAATGAAATGGAACACTAAAGAAAGATCGATATCCTAGGCATTAGTGACCTGCAATGGACTGGTATAGGCCATTTTGAATCAATCGTATGGTCTACTACTCCAGGAATGACAAATTGAAGAGGAATAGTGTCACATTCATTACCATAAAGAATATTTCAAGACCTATCCTAAAGTACTATGCTGTTGATAACAAGATAATACTCATATGCCTACAAGGAAGACAAGTGAATACTACCGATATTCAAATTTATGTACCAACCATTAAAGCCAAAGATGAAGAACTGAAGACTTTTACCAATATCTGCTGTCTGAAACTGACTAAACAAGCAATCAAGATGCATTA
>NW_006921921.1:3323628-3324743 GCF_000298275.1 Orycteropus afer afer | reverse complement strand
TGAAGATAATTCAAAAAGGGTTGCAGAAGTATAATGACAGAGAACTTGCAGAAATGAAAGCTGGATTCAGAAGAGGACATGGACTGAAGGATGTCAATGCTGATGTCAGATGGATCTTGGCTGAAAGCAAACCAGAAAGATGTTTATCTTTTCTTGGCTATCCAAAGGCATTCCACTGTGTGGATCATAACAAATTACAGATAACATTGCAAAGAATGGCAATTCCCAAACACTTGATCTTGCTCACGAGGAACACAGACCAGGATGCAGTTTTTTAAACAGAACAAGGGAATACTGAAAGGTTTAAAATCAGGAAGGGTGTACATCCAGATTGTATCCTTTCCCCATACTTATTCAATCTGTATGCTGAGCAAATAATCTGAGAAGCTGGACTATACGAAGAAGAATGCAGCTTTAGGATTGGAGGAAGACTCATTAACAACCTGTGATATGCAGATGCCACAATCCTGCTGAAAGTGAAGAAGACTTGAAGTACTTACTGATAAAAATTAAAGACTACAGTCTTCTTTATGGAATGATTACACCTCAACATAAAGAAAACAGAAATCCTCACAAGTCGATCAATAAACAACATCAGATAAATATTTGGAGATAAGACTGAAGCTGTCAAAGATTTCCATTTTCTTGGATCCATAATCAACACCCATGGAAGCAGCAGTCAAGAAATCAGATGTTGTATTGCACTGGAATGCAGCTACCCTGGCCAACTGCCAAAGGAGCAGTGAGGCCCCATTTTCTGACCTCCTCTAACCCCACAAGAGGAAGACAGAATTACCATCAGTCGCCCAAGGCCTATTCCTATGAGGCCAGACATGATGCTTCCCTCCAGCCCTTTCATCAACACTGACAGCAATTGTTCCTCCTGCAGCACCCACCACCTCTCTGCTGGGTTCGATAATCTGCTGCAGTGGCCATAGAGAACTCACAGATTATCGTGTTTATTAGGGAAGTAACAGGCTACAATTCAAGTTCAGAAATGCACTAAGTATCTTGCAGCCGGCCATCTCACTCAGCAGCCGGCAGTCTCAGTAGCACATCGCTCTCTCAGTAGTGCATGTCTCTCATTTCTCTCTCAGCAGCATGTGTCTCTCATG
>NW_006921921.1:3321556-3322558 GCF_000298275.1 Orycteropus afer afer | reverse complement strand
ACAGTCCTTCTTCTTGAAATTAGCAGAAGCCTGATGGAAGAAAATGGATTAGTGACAGAACTCTGGAGAGCAATGCACATTCAGAGTGGTGCTGCCATCTTTGAGCAGGTACAGGTGTTTGTTTCCTACTCAGGTCAAAATGCCATGAATGACATATTTGGTTGCTATGCAACACATATGTGATCCTTGTTTAAGAGGGCAGTTACTAAACCATTTTGAATCAATTCAAAGCCCTGATCAAAACTTATAGGATATGGTCACACAGTGCTCAGAGGAAAATGTATAGCTTTTATTAGGAAATAAAACAAAAAATAAACTAATATGCATTCAAAGCTAAAAGCTAGAGGAAAAATAGTGAAGAAATGGAATAGAGACAAAGAAAATAAATGAAAAAGAAAATAGATAAGCTATAAAATGGCTTTTAAAATAGCAAATCTGACTAGAAAAATGGACAGGTAACACAAACATTTGAAATGACCTTTTTAGTTAGCAGCCAAATGGTTTAACCATTGTACCACCAGAGCTCCTATATAATAGCAATAAACAATCCAAAAACAAAATTAAGAAATCAATTTCATTCACTACGATATCAAAAAGAATAAAATATTTAGGAATAAATTTAACAAAATGAAAGCAAGGTTTGTACACTGAAAAACTATAAAACACTGTTAAGAGAAATTAAAGATGATCTCAATTAGTAGAGAGACATTCCATGTTTGCAGATTAAAATATCCAATATTAAGATGGTACTTTTTTCCAAATTGATGTATAGCAGTCAGCAGTTCAAACCCACCAGGTGCTCTGCAGGAGAAAGATGAGGCAGTGTGCTTCAGTAAAGATTTACAGCCTTGGAAACACTATGAAGCAGTTCTTCTCTGTCCTATAGGGTCACTATGAGTTGGGACTGACTCGATGGTAATGGATTTGGTATTGCCATTATATAGAAATACAACTGGTTTTTGTATATTGATCTTTATGTCCTGCAAGCTTGCTGAATTTATT
>NW_006921921.1:3304245-3314631 GCF_000298275.1 Orycteropus afer afer | reverse complement strand
AAAAAAAAAAAAAAAAAAGGAGGCAATGATTAATGGTTTGAAAAGAAGAGGAGAGGATTTATTTTAGAAGTATTTGCTAGATTGAGCTAACAGCTTCCTGTGTAAAAAATAAAAATTATGGCCTTCAACTGATAGGCATATTTTTGCCACCAAATTCCCTAAGAAACCTAATTATAAAATAACCATCCAATACTTTTCATAATCATTTATGATCTAACTAAAATACATTACAGTTCAATATATGCAAATATACAGATATAAGCAGTTATATTCATACCAATTTAATAAGATTATTTTGGATTAGCATAGGCAAAGTTTTGAAAATGATGTTTTCCAGGGAGTAAGCAAAACACGCATGAGGACAGATTTGCTTACTGTTTAGGTATAAACATAAAACTAAGATTCATCCCTTATAATAGTTTGAGATGGAAGAAATCAAATGTTCCCAATTTAAATCATAAAATAAGCATTTGGTCTGAAAAAGAGTCAGCATACCTGGGAACATTATTGTTTGAATCTTCACTTTCATTTGCCAGGCCACCAAACAAATAGCATTTGTTACCATATAAAGAAAAGCTATGTCCAAGCCGAGGACAAGGAGGTAAACCAGAAGAAGGGGGTTGGGGTCTCACTTTCTTCCATAACCAACGACTTGCCTGAAAAAAAGCAAAAATATGCAAAGATAAAATCAGGAAAGCACTCCTATCCTGTCAAGAGTGCAACATGAGACCATAAAACAAACAAAACAAAACACTGCTGACAAGTTGGTTCCAACTCACTGCAATCCTACAGGATAGAATAGAACTGCCGCATAGCATTTCCAAAGCCATAGATTATTATGGAAAGATAGCCACATCACTCTCCCATGAAGCAGTTGGTGAGTTCTAACCACTGACCTTTTAGTTAGCAGCCCAGCGCTTAACTACTATGTCACCAGGGCTCCTTAAAATCAGAACAATATATTTTAATCCAAATCTAACCATAAAGCTCTATTTAAAGGCATTCTGGGGACAAATGACAAGTAAGCAGCTAACTTCTGGAATTAAAATAAATGTTCTAACAGAAATTCAGCCTAGTTTTCCATATTCACAGCTTTCCACAATAGCAAACTAAGATAATAATAAATTCTAACAGTTCTAAAGTGTTTACTAAATGAAAAGCAGAAATAGTAAATAAAACTTTAATCAAATGTAATTTATGTATTTCTACTTTCTGAAATTAGAGATCTGGTAGCGTAGTGCCTAAGGCAGTTGACTGCTAACCAGAAGGCTGGCGGTTCAATCCCACCAGCCTCTCGGAGGAAGGAAGGTTAGGCAATCTACTTCCGTAGTGATACTGCCTCGGAAACCCAAGGAGGGGTCGCTGTGAGTCAGGGCCAACTCAACAGCACATAACAACAACTAACAACTTTCTGTAATTAGGGAATCCATGAACAGTATGCATTTTTACCTTTAAATAAACATAAAGTTCATTTAACAAACTTAACTCCGAAACTTATTCTCTGGTCATTGATTATTTTCTTTATCTGAAGCTATTGTTGAAATGTGTTGCTTGTAAGTAGGTACAATCTATGCATGTATGCCAATTAGCAGATATCCTCATGATCATGGCCCCAAAATCATGTACAGTTCAGAAAGTAAAGTCAACTAGAGCTGCCAATGAGTCTAGTTTAATCAGACAGTCAAGTTTAGAAAGGATATATGAATCCATTACCCTTCTTTTATATGTATTATCAAGAAAAAAAAGGTGATTATTGGCGTGATGGTAACAATTTCTATAAAAGTAAGACAGTGGTTCAAAGTATGGTCTGGGGACCAGCAGCACTAGCTAGGAATGTGTTAGCAAGATCAATGATCAGTTTTCCACCACAGATCTTCTAAAGAGTCAGAAACTCTAAGGGCAGAGCCCAGCAATCCATTTTCACAAGTCTTCCAGGAACTTCTGTCTTCAGGCTGAAGTTTGGAACTACTGTACAAAGATACAAAAACCTACATATACGTACCATTGATACTAAGTAATAAATGTCTTAACACTGTAATTGTAGCATTAAGTATTGAAAAAAACTTCCTTTAGAAACTTTTAGCTTTTTAATGAAGAGGAAACATTTCCTTTGAAACTGTAAAATGTGAAGCCCACACCATTTTAAATGTTAATGAAATATTTTGCAAACTTTTGATGAGTTACTGAAGTTTCAGATTGAGATCATTAAGTTGAAATACACTTACCTGCAATTCATATAAGTCGTTGCTGTATCTTCCATATTCAACCATTCCCCCAAATACTAATATTCTGGTACCATCACAGACAAATCCATGGGCAGCACAGCCTGGAGGGATGTCTCCTCTAACAGCTGGTAAGAACCACTGATTCGTAACTAGTTGCCAAAATAAAATGAAAACCAATTATAATAAACAACAGCTCCCACCTATTATGTGGCATGTACTTCATATCTATCATCTGTGTCAGTGGTTCTCAACTGGGAATGATTTTGCTCCCCAGGGGCCATTTGGCAATGTCTGGAGTCATTTTTGGTTGCCAAAACTAAAGGGAGTGGAGAAGAGCATTAGGGGAAAGTGCTACAGGCATCTAGTGGGTAGAAGCTAGATATACAGTTCAACAACTTACAACGCGCAGGAAAGCCCCCCACAACGAAGAATTACCTGGTCCAAAACGTCTGTTTGAGAAACCCTGATCTTTACCATTTCTTTCAAAAATCCTGCTAGATGGATATCATCATTTCCATTTTATAAATGAAAAAATGCGAGGCTTACAATGGTTTAGTAACTTTAGTCCTGATCCTGGTAAACTGGCAGGGCAAGATTCAAACCAGGTCTAAGCCAGGGCTTGTACACTGTATTAAACTGTCAAATAACTTTTGAACTTTACATGCTAGGGTGCGGGGTGGAGAAGAGGGCAAACAATAAAATCTTCCTTACTCCGCTTGTTCACCTTTAAATGGCCACTATGATTAAGTTATTTTGTCAAAGAAAGAAATTTATTGATGGGGAAATAGACTCAAAATTCAGCAATTAGCCTTACACAAAAAGAAACATGACAGCTGGAGCAATTGCAAGTGGGGAAAAATGAAATGCCAAACTCCTTTCTATGCCTCTGTAGCCAGAGGCACCTGGAATTAGCAGTAGAGCCCAGGCGATGACAGTTCTTTCCGAGGACCAGTTAAGGAAAACGCTCGCGAGCGAGCTTGGGCACCCACCGCACACACCCAACTACCTACCTATGCAGAGGAAACGCCAGTCTCCCCCACGAACCACTTCCCCGCCAGTTTAGAGTTACCAATGGGGCAAATCTTAATTGCCACCTGCCAAATACGGAGCTGTATTTGGGGCGAAAGTACCAGAATGCCTCTCGTTTTACCTCGTCAACCCCCAGAATCTCTTCCTCCTAAGGAGTTTGAAGAAAGGCAGGAGGAGCTCTGGTTTTGAGCTGGTTTGGTGTTTTGCAGGGGAGGAATCCCTGCGCCCTGGAGTAGGTGAGAGTGCGCGGAAAGGCCCAGGCGGATAGCAGCTCTCGCTCGCTTACGTCCGCCAGCAGGGCTGGGCGGGGGTGGGGGTGGAAAGGGGCGCGGCACCGCCTGCCAGAGGGCCGGCGCGCCCCGTTCGGGGTTCGGTCCCGCCCAGCTGGCCTAGAAAACGGAGCTGCCACCCGAGACACTGAGGGACCGCAGCCGCCTGGCCGAACCGCGCTCCCCGTCGCCTGTCCGGGGAGGCAGTGACTGCAGAGGTCTGGGAGCCGGGCAGTGACAGCTGTCAGGGCCGCGGCTGCCTGCCTCGTTTCCCCTCCCCCCCCAGTGGCTCCGTAGGTTCGGCAGAGGAACCGCCACCGCCGCGCATACCAGTGTTGTAGACGTGCAGCTCGTCCGCGATGCCCTCGTTGCCCCCTCCAAAGATGATCATCAGCTCCCGGATGGCCACGGCCCGGTGTCCGTGCCGGGCGCGGGGTACTGGCCCCGTGAAGGAGGAAACCCGCCTCCAGTTAAGGAGGCTGGGAGCAGCCATCTTCCCAACCCCCGCCCCTCTGCCCACAATGCACTGCGCCCGCTGCAACGCCGCCGCTCCGGGGGAGGGCGGGGACCCGCCTCCAGCTGTACGGCGGGAGGGCGTCACGTGACCCCAGGCGCCCGAGGCGAGCCTGGGGGCCCGCTAGGGGGCTAGGAGTCTAGGCGCTGGAGACTCACTCCGGCTCTCCGCCTTCTCCACCTCAGGCGTTACGGCCGCCTCAGGTGAATTTTCGGGTGGGGGAGACTTTTCTTACGGACCAAGTCCCCCTCTACACCCAAAGCCCTCGTTTTGTATCTTCGAGAGAAGGTACTGGACAGCGTTTTCCTTCACGGCTACATGAGTAAGCATGTATGATGTTCCAGGCTGCGCTGGGCTGGTCCCAGGGAAGGACGTGGGATGATAAAACGGTGGATGCCTCGGTGTAGCGAGGAGTCAGACCCTTTAACCAATTAACACACAACGCGAGGAAAGCTCAAATGAAGGTGCGAAGTGCTGTGAACGCAGAGAGGAGGCGGGAGATCTGTCTTGGCAGACCCGGTGAGGAGCACGCCTGAGGGGTGCTGAGGCTCCAAGGTGCTTGAGAGGGAGAGAGGGCATCCCGGCGTCGGTGCAAGCGAACTGCGAGAGTAAAGGCGGGGAGCGTGGACGAAGAGCAAAGCCCGAAAAGGCAAACTGAAGCCAGGAAGTGCAGAGCCAAGAAGTTTAGAAACAGTGAGCAATGAAAAGTTTTTTTTTGCTTCGTGTTGTTTAAGCAAGTGACAGTTATACGTAGATTTGTTTTACTACTAGTTAACATTGGAGAGGTATCCATTCATTGCCAAGCATTTAGATGTGTTAGCTCATTTGATCCTCCAAGTAATCTCCTGTGAAGTGGCTACCATTGTTACCTCACTTTGGTGGATTGGGAAATGAGGCTCGGAGAGGTAAAGTAATTTCCCTATGGACACACAGCAGAAAGAGGTTAGGACTAGGATTCAAACAAAAGACTTCTAAATCAGGAGCCCCTCCCTGAATCATTGTGCAATACTGCCTCAGGTAAGTCATATGTAACCTTCTTAAAGCCCTTGTCTTGTGTTCAAGGGCCTCAGATGGCAGGAATGGTGAAGCACTCTTCAACTACAAGAAAGGTTGGCAGTTTGAACCTACCCAGAGGTGTTACAGAAGATGAGCCTAGTGATCTACTTAAGACACGTGAGATGGCCTTGAGTCAGAACCAACTCCACTGGCAATTAACAATAACAACATTGTCTTCTGTTCCTACACAGAATCCCACTAAAAAAAGATAAAATCCAGCAGAGAGGAAAAAGAAAACAATTAAAAATCCCTACCTCATTTCAAGAAAGTACCAAAAGAGGACCACACACAATGTACTATAGCAAACTTCCTGAAAGTTTTCCTAATCTCTTTTCCTCTTTTCAAGGAGCTCTGGTGGTGCAGTGCCTAAGACATTTGATTGCCAACCAGAGGGTTGGCAGTTCAAACCCACCAGCCACGCTACAGAAGGAAGACGGGGCAATCTACTTCCGTAAAGATTTACTGCTTAGGAAACAAATGGGGGTCACTGTGATTTGGAATGGACTCAATGGCAGTGGGTTTGGTTTTGGGAATCTCATTTTCATTTTCTATCATATCTAGTTCCTTCTAAGTTCCTCCAACCTAAACATGCCTATTTACCTTCTCACCTATCTAAGCTTTCTTTTGAGAGATGGTTCATTATCTTTTTAAAGTACTTCTCACTGTTCTCTCCAGCTCCTGCCTTTCAATTTCCCCTTTTTCAAGTTGACTCCATTACCCCAAACTCATAACAAGGACAAAGAGAATTTGAGCAGGGAAGGAAGCTGGCTGGTGAACAAAGGAAAAAGATTATGAATATGTATGCATTAATACTTGTTTACATGCATAAGAAGGGCTTTCAAATGTTCCTGTTATAAATATTTTATGAATTTGCACCAAAAAAATTGAATTAAATCAGTAAGTTTTTCCATAAAGCCAAAGTATTGTATTTACAGGACTGTATCCTGAGGGTTTAATGTTAAAAATATCTTTACTTTTAGAATAGTGGTACAAGTAGATGTAGATTGCAAATCCTATGTTCATCCCCAAGTATAAAAAGAATGATACATGGAAAATCTGGGAACCATTTAACCAGGGGAAAGGTGAAGGCAAAATATTCCTAACACAAAAAAAGATGGCAAGTTATAGCTGGTGTTTTAGATAAGGAACTGCAGTACAGTGGAGGAAGGGCTTTTTCTAATGGGAAGGAAATATTAACAAGAACAGTTTTGATTCACCTCTTCTTAAACGAGGAAGTCTAGAATAAGTCCCCAGTTGTCAAGAAAACTACCCTTAAACTTTGAAACCACAGTGTCTTAGTTCTCTAGTGTTGCTATAATAAATAGCACAAGAGGATGGCTTTAATATTCATGAAATTATTCTCTTATAGTTTATGAGTACATGGGAATCAGACTGACTACATCTGTGGCAAGAGGTGATGGAGAAGCTCAAAATCTTTAGCCAAAACAAGGCTAGGAGCTGATTGTGGAACAGACCATCAATTGCTCATATGCAAGTTCAACTTGAAGTTGAAGACAATTAAAACAAATCCATGAGAGCCAAAATATGACCTGGAATATATCCTTCCTGCATTGAACACCAGTGACCAAAAACCAGAAGAATTGTAGGATGACATCAAGAATATCATCCATAAAGAATGCAAGAGGTCATTAAAAAGATGAGAAAGGAAGAAAAGACCAAAATGGATGTCAGAAGAGACTCTGAAACTTGCCATTGAGTGGAGAGTAGCTAAAGCAAGTGAAAGAAATGACAAGATAAAAGAGCTGAACCAAAGATTTCAAAGAGCAGCTGTAGCGGACAAACCCAATTACTATAATGAAATGTGCAAAGATCTGGAGTTAGAAAACCAAAAGGGAAGAACACTTCAGCTTTTCTCAAGCTGAAAGAACTGAGGAAAAAATTTAAGCCTCGAGTTGCAATATTGAAAGATTCTATGGGCAAAATATTAAATGATGCAGGAAGCATCAAAAGAAGATGGAAGAAATACACAGTCACTGTACCAAAAAGACCTGATCAATCTTCATCCATTTCAGGAGGTGGCATATGATCAAGAACCAATGATATTGAAGGAAGAAGTTGAAGCTGCACTGAAGGAGTTGGCGGAATACCCATCAAGATGTTTCAACAAATGGATGCCCCACTGGAGACACACACTCAGCCATGCCAAAAGATTTGGAAGACAGCCATCTGGCCAACTGACTGAAAGAGATCTATATTTGTACCCATTCCAAAGAAAGGTGATCCCATAGAGTGTGGAAATTAATGAACAATATCATTAATATTGGATGCAGGTAAAATCTTGCTGAAGATAATTCAAAAACGGTTGCAGCAGTATATTGACTGAGAACTTCCAGAAATGCAAGCTGATTTCAGGAGAGGACATGGAACAAGGGATATCATTGCTGATGTCAGATGGATCTTGGCTCAAAGCAAGGAATACCAGAAAGATGTTTACTTGGGTTTTATTGATTATGCAAAAGCATTTGATTGTGTGGATCATAATAAAGTATGGGTAACACTGGGAAGAATGGGAATTCCAGGACACTTCATTGTACTTATGAGGAACTGTACATAGACCAGGAGGTTGTTGTTCAAACAGAACAAGGGGACACTGCATGGTTTTAAATCAAGAAGGGAATGTGTCAGAGTTGTATCCTTTCACCACACTCTTTCAATCTGTATGCTGAGCAGATAATCCAAGAAGCTGGACTATATGAAGAAGAATGTGGCATCAGGATTGGAAGAAGAATCATTAACAACCTTCAATATGTTGATGACACAACTTTGCTTGCTGAAAGTGAGGATGACTTAAGGCACTTACTGATGAAGATTGAAGAATACAGTCTGCAGTATGGATTATATCTTAATATAAAGAAAAAAAAAAAAACCCTCACAACTGGACCTATAAGCAACATCACGATAAATGGAGATAAGATTGAAGTTGTCAGAGACTTTTCTTGGTTCTACAATCAACGCCAATGGAAGTAGCAGTCGGGACATCAGAAGATGCGTGGGCAAATCAGCTGCAAAGGACCTCTGTCAAGTGCTGAAGAGCAAAAATGTCTCCTTGAAGACTAAGATGCGCCTGACCCAAGCCATGGTATTTTCAATCACCTCATATGCATGTGAGAGCTGCACAATGAATAAAGAAGACTGAAGAAGAGTTGATGCTTTTGAGTTGTGATGCTGGCAAAGAATGCTGAAAGTACCATGGACTGCTAAAAGAACTAACAAATCTGTCCCAGAGGAAGTGCAGCCAGAATGCTCCTTGGAAGCAAGAATGGCCAGAATTTGTCTTACCTACTTTGGTCATGTTGTCAGAAGGGACCATTCCATGGAGAAGGATGTCATGCTTGGTAAGGTGGAGGGTCGACAAAAAAGGGATAGGCCCTCAACGAGATGGATTGACACAGTGGCTGCAACGATGAGCTCAAGTATAGCAAGGTCCTGGCATGGGACCAGGAAGTGTTTCATTCTGGGTCACTATGAGTCAGAGACAACTTGACAGCACCTAACAACAACAACAACAATAACAGTTTAGGGTGCTGGAAGTCCAAGTTCAGAGTGCCAGCTTGGACTTCAGCTCTGCCTCTTATTGTAGGCCTATTGGAGCAAGCTGGAGGCGTCTCTTAACCCATGCAGCTGCTGACTGTTGAGGCTGATGAACTCAAGATTGACAGGTAGAATGGCACAATCCCCACATCAGTAGGCAACTTGACAGGCCACTGGTTCAAGTTCAGGAACTGGAGATGAAGGCTTAGCCAAGTGCAGGACCCAAAATGGGCCAAAAAGCTAGAGATCTTTCCCAAAGTTTCTACATATATACTGGAAGCAGGCCACACCCTGCAGGTAACTTCCCTTCAACTACTTAGCTACTCACAGCAGATTCTACCATGGACGTGATTACAATCTCATCACAGGGAATAACTCCATCCAGCTGCCAAGCCACACAAAACCATGGCCCAGCCAAGTTTATACATAACCTTAGCTCCCACACAGGAATGGAAGCAACTAGCTAAGAGGAGAGTATGTTGTTAGTTATTGTTAGGTGCTGTTGAGTTGGTTCTGATTCATAGCATCTCTATGAATGAAACACTGCCCAGTCCTGTGCTATCCTCACAGTTGTTGTGGTTGAGCCCATTGTATCAATCCATCTCATTGAGGAGCTTCCTCTTTTTTTACTGACTCTCTGCTTTACCAAGCATGATGTCCTTCTCCAGGGACTGTTCCTTTCTGATAATATATCCAAAGTAACTTAAACAAACTCTTACTGTCCTCACTTCTAAGGAGCATTCTGGCTGTACTTCCAAGACAGATTTGTTGGTTCTTCTGGCAGTCTATGGTATATTCACTGTTCTTCACCAAGACTTAAAGCTATCAATTCTTCTCCAATCTTCCTCATTCATTATCCAGCTTTCACTGGATATGTGGTAATTGAATATACCATGGCTTGAGTCAGGTGCACTATAGTCCTCAAAATGACATCTTTGCTTTCTAACACTTTAAAGAAGTGTTTTGCAGCAGATTTGCCCAAAGCAATACATCATTTGACTTCTTGACTTCTGCTTCCACGGGCACTGATTGTGGATCCATGTAAAATGAAATCCTTGACAATTTCAATAGTGTCCAAAACTGAAAAACCAAATCCATTCCCATCAAGTCAATTCCTATTCATAGTGACCTCATTGGACAGAGTAGAACTGTCTCAGAATTTCCAAGGCTGTAGATGTTTACAGAAGCAGAGTACCACATCTTTCATGGTGTGGCTGGGGGATTTCAAACCTCTGACCTTTCAATTAGCAGCTGAACATTTAACCAATGCACGACCAATGCTCTTCAGTAGAGTGTAAAGTGTGTGTGTATGGCGGAGGGAGAACAATTTAACAGGTGATGCAGGAGGAGGTACTCATACAGTGGAGACTGAGCAGTCAAAGAGGCCAAAAGGGAGCTGTGAAGGAACAGGGTTTCATAAAGGCAGAAGTGGTTATCAAAGCCAAAAAGCCATAGAGATAAGAACTGAGTTAGATAAGCCAAGTTAGATAAGGACTGAGAAGTGTCTGCTGGATTTTCAAATTAAGAAGTTACTTGTGGCCTCAGAATACTGTGTGAAGAGTGGGAGGTAGGAAAGCCAGAGGAAATTGAAAAATGAATAGCAAATAATGACATGTGAATAACATTTTTTTTTTTTTTTTTTTTTTCAGAATCTCCACCTGAAAGAAAGAATAGTAGTCAGAGGGTACAGATGGGTATAGGCTAACTTGTTATTTCAGGTGGATTTGACATGAATGTAGTT
>NW_006921921.1:3221582-3303980 GCF_000298275.1 Orycteropus afer afer | reverse complement strand
TAGGCACCTGTTGGTAAATGTCTTGGTGTGTGTGTTTTCACCACAGTAAAGGAGGGGAAGAAAAAAGAGCTCCCAGTGATCAAAGCTGGAACAATCTGTACAACACAATAAAGAATGATAGTATTGGATTATAACCCAAGGAATAAAATAAATATTCAGACTCCATACTGATGTAAATGAATGAATGGATAAATAAATTGGGAAGAATGGACAAATCTTTCTTACAGAAGAATTCCAGTGACTAAATGTAGAAGAAATGAGGGAAATGGAATATCACCATTGTTGTTGTCATTAGGTTCCATTGAGACACTTCTGACTCATAGCACCCTATGTACAACAGAATGAAACACTGCCCAGTCCTGCACTGTCCTCATGATCCTTGCTATACTTGAGCCCATTGCTGCAGCCACTGTGTCAATCCATCTTGTTGAAGGTCTTCTCTTTCTCACTGACCCTCTACTTTACCAAGCATGATATCCTTCTCCAGGGATTGGTCCTTCCTATAACATGAACAAAGTATGAGAGAAGGAAGTCTGGCCACTCTTGCTTCATTGATAATTGCTGCAGGCACGATTCACTGATGAATGCCAAAACTAGTAGGTAAAACTTTTCCTAGAAACAGTATTCTTGGATAGCCTCAAAGTATCTCCCTGCAAATACTTATTAATTTGTGTGGTGATTTTAATATATGTCTCTAAATTCTTTGGTACTTCTCCCTCCAGGAAGTGGAGCTCAATTCCTTTGAATGTGGGTTAGATAGAGTGGCCTGCTAGAATAGAGTATGGAAAGGAAAAAAATAGTAACTTTACAGTAGAGACACCTGGCAGACACTGCCTTAAACAAATGATTAAAGTTACCACCACCAGTGATTAGTCATGCTGCTATCATTATATGGTGCAATGAGAAGGGCACTTCATCTCTGTGGTATTCTTTCCTAAAACCCATAACTGCAATCTAATCAGAAAATATCAGACAAACCCAAAGTGAGGGGCATACTACAAAATACCTGACCAGGACTTTTGAAAAGTGTCAAGGTCATAAAAGGGAAGGAAGGACTTTTCTCCTTGTCCAGAGATTGGAGACAAAGGAGACATGAAGGAACCCTAGTGGCACACCCACTGCCACACAACACCTAAGAAGCCATGGTGGCAAAATGGTTAAGTGCTCAGCGGCTAACTGAAGTTGCTGGTTCAAACTCGCACAGTGGCTCTGAAGGAGACCAAACCGAAACCAAACCGCTGCTGTGGAGTCGGATCCAACTCATAGCGACCCCTCCTTGGGTTTCCGAGGCAGTATCACTATGGAAGTAGATTGCCCAACCTTCCTTCCAAGGAGTGGCTGGTAGGTTTGAACTGCCAGCCTCTGGTTAGCAGTCAAGTGCCTTAGGCACTAAACTACCAGAGCTCCCCTGAGGGAGAAAGACCTGGCAATTTAAGATCCCTTAAGGATTATAGCCTAGAAAACCCTATGGAGCAGTTCTACTCTGTCACGTAGGGTCACTATGAGTAAAAATCTACACAACACACAACGAGACATGACAATCAAATGCATTGTGGCATCCTGTAGTGAATTCTGAAACAGAACAAGGGCATGAATGGAAAAACCGGGAAAAATCTGAATAAAGTCTAGTTCAGTTAATAGTGTTGTATGGATGTCAATTTCTTATTATGTACCATGGTTATATAAGGAGCTCTGGTGGTATAATGCCTAACGCATTTGACTGCTAACCAGAGGTTGGTGATTCAAACCCACCAGCCACCCCACAAAAGGAAGACTGGGCAATCTACTTCCATAAAGATTTACCACCTTGGAAACTCATTGGGGGTCGCTATGAATCAGATTTGACTTGATGTCAGTATGTTTGGTTGTTTGTTTACCATGGTTATATAAAATTAAAATACTAGGGCAAGCTAAATGAAGGGTATACAGAAACATTCTGTGCTAGCTTTGCAGCTCTCTGTAAATCTAAAATTATTTCAAAGTAAAAAAAAAATTCAAGTACAGGAAGGAGTTAGCTCAATAAAAAAAAAAAAAAAAAAACACTGCTGTCGTCAGATCCAACTCATAGGGATCCCTCCCTGGGTTTCTGAGGCAGTATCTCTATGGAAGTAGATTGCCCAACCTTCCTTCCGAGGAATGGCTGGTGGGTTTGAACCGCCAGCCTTCTGGTTAGCAGTCAAATGCCTTAAACACTATGCCACTAGAGCTTCCAAGCTCAATAATAGAGGAATGTTTCTTTTGTGAGACTGGAGGGAAGGGAGCTATAGAGAAACCTGGAAAAGGAGGGGAGCAGGAAGCTGAGAGTCATGTATGATGGGCTCAGTTTTCCCTGAGATACAAAAGGAAAGGTCGTCTGCTGAGAGCCAAATAGTGATTGTGGGATAGATAGGGAGGCAGAATAGGGCAAATGAGTCTGAGCAGGGGCCGACAGAAGAGTGGTATGATTCCCTGAAACCCATCACAGGGCTGCTCCTGTTGGGTTAAATTAAGTGTGCCACTATCTAGTCACTAGCAGAAGTTTTATGTTTACTGTTTTGCACTTTTCCCCCTTTAGATTTTCCTAAACAGACTTTTAAATTTTGTTTTAGGATGCTTTAGTTTTGGTTATAACTAACAGTGAGCAGAGTCTTGATACATGTATCTGGTTACAAATGCCGCTGGAAATAATAGGTTGCATATTTAAGGTTGCTAGTGTAGTTACCTCACACAATAACTATTTAGTTAACTTTTTACCATAAAGGCAGGCTTTCAGAAAGTTACAACATTTTTGGACAATGACTCCTTCATTTTCGATAAAATGATTTTTTTTTTTCCCAACCTGAAAACATGCTAAATTAAGATGTTATAAGATGTGATGTTTGACATTATAGTTCAGGGAAAGGCACTTTCATCAACTTACCCAACACATCAGTTTCTGATTAGAGAATTTCATATGGAACCATTTGAACTTGACACCATATTAGGGCTGTGGAAACTCAAATTGTACCAAGTGATCTTAATTATCAATAGGAAAAATTACAGTTGCCCCGTGACCTTTAGAAGGTTTTGTTAAGGTATGAAAAACTCTCATGCTGTCAAGTAAAAACTCTCTTGCTGTCCCTACTATATAAAAAAATGGGAAAAAAGCAAAACTATCATTTAGTGTACTGTAACTTGAAACATTAGAAACACTAAGAATTAATGTGTCAATTCTTTTTACAAAACTTACCAAGAGTAGTTGGAATAGTGCTTGTCTTTTTCAGTTGTATAGCACACCTTTTCTATGCCGTGGTGAATTGCTACACTACTTTCTAAGTTGGTATCAGCTCGCAACATTTTATACTTTGTGCTTTCAAAGTTATGAAATATCTCTGAGAATTCCTTTAATGTGAAATTTTTCTCAATATTCCTTTGGAATACTTTCACTTTTTCCATCACAATCACTGTCCTCATTTATGCTCATAAATTCATCTTTACTAAGTTCTCCAGCTGCATATCAGGGTCTCTTGAATTGCAGCAGTCTCAACATTCCCATGGCTGGTATTTTGTCTGTAGCTCCATTTACCTTGGATTTGAATGCCACTCCCAGCATTTTTACTTTTTGTTTCTTTAGTACACTCTCATCTTTGTGGGCCAGTTCTGTCTCTCAATCACCCATTTTTGTAAAATGTCACATGGGTTTATCACTGGGAGACAAGGAAGCAGTACAGCTATATGTTCTGCTGACAGTGATCAGTAACAAGAAGACTTTAAAAGACTTCGGAAGAAGTCTTCTGAGACCAGAAGAACTATATGGTCCCTGGCAACCACTGTCAGCCACTCAGAAAGGGATGAAAATTGGAGATCCCAGATAGAGTAGGAGAAAACTGTGGAACAAAATTCAAAAACATTAAAAATAACCAAGATTACTGGTTGGATAGAGACTAGTGAAACTTCTGAGACCGTGGCCCCTATTCATCCTTCAGGTCTGGAACTGGACTCACTCCTATGGGTTGACTTTCAGCCAAACAATAGACAGGCTGATGAGCTGAACAGTTACACCAGGGAGATGCATTCCTTGGAACAGTCAACCACGGGAGATGAGAAGGACAGCATTTGCTCAGGGAGAAAGCTAGGGAGGCAGGAATACATAGGTAAGAAGGACACAGAGAAAAGTTAACCATTGTGGGGATTGTAATCAGTGTCACAAAACAAAATGTGTAGGAACTGTTGAATAGAAAACAAATCCGCTCTAAAATTTCACCCAAATCACAATAAAAAGTTAAAAAAAAAAAAAGTGGTGTGATTGGTCCCTGATCATGATTTACATCTATTATTTTTACATAGTGATTTTGTGGATTGAAAAGCTAGCTGCAAAGTTTGTACATATGCCATTACTCACAGTTACAATATCGTGGTAATGGAAATTTGAACTCTGTCGTCGGGGCACTGGTGTTACTTAACTAAACATAATTGGAATCTATGCTGTTGTCATGCAAAATGAGGGTTAAGCTGCATTTTTGCAATGCCTGGCATATAGTTGGCATTTAATAGTAGGTGGTTTTATTTCTATCATTATCATCATTTTTATTTTATTACTATCTCTACTCCTCCTCCTCCTAAGCTACAGGCCACTGAAGAGTCAGCCCTAGAGGGAGGGGCTGGTTCTGGGAGGCGGCAGACAGTGTGTTTCCAGCTGACAGTGCAAATTGCAATGTCCAAGGGATACCTTGATTTTGATTGAGGACTCAGGCCAAGGGGTTATTGGCAGAATTCTGAGAATGGGCTTTAGCGATTGCCAGCAAGTGGGAAGAACGCATGTTAGAGAGCCTGGGGAAAACTGTTTTTGAGGCAGGGGGGCAGAAGGTGTCTGAGAAAGAAGTCTGTTCACGGATTGCAGGGCTCCAGCCCCGGGTCTTAGCTAGAGCTAGGGCCCAGGCATGGAGAAGACAGTTGGCAAGAGCAAGGCAGGGCTCTGGGCCAGGTACCAGAACAGGGAACTGGAGACAGAGATGAAAAAGAAATGAAAAACAGTCATATCCTGTGGGCAAGAGGAACCAGATGCTGCAAGGATCAGGTGTAAGAGCAAAATGCTGCAGCTCAGGGGGTAGCAGGGAAGAGCCCAGAACATCTAAGTTCAGGCCAAACAGGGGTCACCCACAACTGAAGCCCACCAGGCAAGAGAGAGGGAGTTCAGGCTGCTGTAGTTGTACGTCTTACCCTATGTACGTGACGTTGACTCCCAGTCGTGGGAAACAGAGGTAATAAATGGAGGCTTGCCAGCCTGAACCAGTGTAGTAATTTATCTGCTACTATAGAATGCATTTTCCTTTCCTTCCAGTCACTTTTATCAGTCTTAACAGATTTTATTAAAGACCTTCTCTACAAGGTAATACACTCAGCCAAGATGAGCCCAGATAAACATTGATCTCCAGCAACTAAGAGATAAACATGGAAAAATAGTGAATACCATATACATACTGACAAATGATACTAGAAATTTTAAATGCATGTGAAATGCAAATCTATCACACAGGATTGCATTCAGCTGCAAATAACTGAAACCTGAGCACAGTGACTTAAGAACACAAGGATTTATTTTCCTTGCATAGAAAACTGCCATAGGTGGGTAGTTTGGGGCTGCTACGGTGACTCCCAATACCATCAAGGACTACAGTTCCTCCTGTGCTCTTACTCTGCCGTCCTTAACATCTGTAGAGCTTCTGAATTAGGTAACTCCAGGGGACCTTAATCACATTTGTGCTGGGATATTTTCCATTTGATTATACAGACCCTTCCATCCTTCTTGCAACTGCTCAGTGTGCCTTGGGAGGCTGACCTGTATAGAATCCATCGTTCGAGTTCCCTTGACCTGTGCCTGCCAGGTGTATTTGACCAATGCGAGGCACCACCAACAGGAGATTGTGTAGTTGGGGTAATCTGTCCTTTGGTCTTCTTTGTAAGAGTCACTACAGATTGACTGTATCCTTGTGTTACCAGCCACAGCTCCTGTTGGGTAGCCCTTTCCATACAACTTCTTTCCCAGTCATGCTCACCACTCTTTCCCTTCTCCTTCAGGACCAGGAGTGGCAATGGCTTCCTGCTAACCTGAGGCCACTGGACCATCTCTTTTCCTGAACA
This sequence comes from Orycteropus afer afer, assembly GCF_000298275.1. Lineage (NCBI taxonomy): Eukaryota > Metazoa > Chordata > Mammalia > Tubulidentata > Orycteropodidae > Orycteropus > Orycteropus afer. Next base: position 3,297,881 of record NW_006921921.1, on the reverse strand, counting down.
CTAACTCCAAACACCAAACTCACTGCCGTCAAGTTGATTCCAACTCATAGCAACCCCTCCTTGGGTTTTAGAGGCAGTATCTCTAAGGAAGTAGATTGCCCAGTCTTCCTTACAAGGAGTGGCTCATGGGTTTGAACTACCAGCCTTCTGGTTAGGAGTCAAATGCCTTAGGCACTATGCCATCGGATAGTGCCTTTGAAGAAATTGTCTATCACCACCCCATTTGAGTGAGCCATCTGTGTCCTGCCAGGACCCTGACTGATTCCACACTGCAGTCTCTCTGCACAGCCATGTGGCCATGTTCAAAAGCCCAGTGGGGGCCTTTTATCATCAGGTCTGCAAATGGCTACTCCACCCCCAGGCATTAGGTTGGACTTCAGACAGGAAGAAAGGGCAGAGGCATCAAGCAGCTGTCTGCCAGGATAGCAATCTAGGAAGCCCCAGACAGCTGACTTTGCTTACTTGCCACTCCAACTGCAGGGTGTCTGAAAAGATGAGTGTTCTCAACTGTGCACATTTCCCCAAATAAAATTATATTTTTATTAGAAAAAAGGAAGGGGAGAAAGCTTACTAAGGAGGCCACCAGCAGTGTGAGCAATATCATATAACACATTTGGACTTTTTAAGTTACAAATAACTTACTGTTAAATTTCTTTCCCTAGTTCACAACTTGGGGATTCTTCATTCAACAGTAATAATAACTTGCATGTGTTCAGACCTTACTGAATGCTTTACATGCGTATGTCTTTTAAGCTACACCAGAGTCCTACAAGGACTTCATAGATGAGGAAAACTGAAGGTGAAACCTTTAGTAACTTGTAAGTAAAATGCCTGAACTAACACGTCTGCCTGTCTCCGTGCTCATAACCACCACACTGTCAGAGTGCCATTGATATCCATTCCTGTTTTCGTTTCTTTCCCAGGGAAGAATCTGTGCATGGAAATCTAGTTCATGGATAATAAGACTTTTGCATCTTCAGAGCATGACAGAAGAAACAAACAAACAAAAAAAAGTGGAACCAGGTACTGTAGGAATCAAGGAAAAGATGTACAAAGAATAATGATCAGAGAGATTTGGGTCCACGTCAAAGCTAGTATGAATAGCAATAGCAGGCAGAGTCTATGAAAACTACATAAGTATTATGTCAATTTTGAATCCCCTCTTGAGTGCTTTGGTTGTCATATTGTTGTCATACTTGGGTGCTTTGGTTCTCATACACTTACACTGGGTCAGGCATTCTGCTTGGTGAACCAGACTTGCAAAGGAGAAGACATGATATTTAGAGAAAACTGGAATGGACAGAAGGAGCCCTGGTGGCACAGGGGGTAAGGCATTTGGCTGCCACCCAGAAGGTCAGTGGTTCAAACCCACTAGCAACTCCACAGGAGGAAGATAAGGCAATCTACTTCCGTAAAGATTTACAGCATTGGCTGTAACCTTATGAGGCTTGCTCTGAGTTGAAATTGACTCAATGGCACTGGGTTTGGTTTGGTGGGAATGGGCAGGAGTCAGCATCTCAGCTTGGGATGCTGTCTACTATGATGCTGTGGAGCGTGTCTGAGAGATTGCCCTGCTGCTCATGAGAACACATTGCTCCAGAAGGGCAGTGGCAAGCCCTGAACCATGAAGTATTGATCATATTACTGCTCATACGTGTGCAATGAGGTTAGGAGCAAGAGTGCTTAGAACCCAGCACCACCCTGTGCTGCCAATGAACCTTCTGACTTCCTGTAGGTGATCCATGTAGAAAATGTATTTTTGCTGCAGCCAAAAATAGATAGCATTACAACTATGGCTGCAAGCTAAAATGTTGAATGGATTTGTGGTTTAAAATAACTTGCTGGGAGTAAAGAGAGAAGAAGAAGAGTGCAATGTCAAGATTGTGCCAAAGAAAAACAACACATTTGCTGGACTGTGTGAAGGCTTTAGTGTAGGAATATATAGTCAGCAATTCTACACAAACAGCCACTTGATGCTGAAAGATGACCAAATAAAGAACGCAATAAAAAAAAAAAAAGGTTTTGGCTACTGTTTCCTGGTGTGTTTCAAATACTGTAACCATAGAGTTAGATTACATCCAGTTATTGCAAAGAATGCAATAACTGGATTAATCTAACTCTATGGTTACAGCCAAAAATCTAGTACTTGAAACACACCAGGAAACAGTAGCCAAAAGCAAACCAAACCCACTGCCATCAAGTTGATTTCAACTCATAGTGACCCCATTGGGTTTCTGAGGCTGTAAATCTTTGCAGAAGTAGATTATTTCATCTTCTTCCCACGGAGGCTGGTGAGTTTGAAGCAGGAAACTTCTTGGTTAGCAGCCAAATGCCTGACCCACTAAGCCACCCAAGCACCTTAAGGAAACAGTGGAGAAGCACTAAATGGAAATTTCAGTCCTAGCTTCATCACTAACTTGTTTTAGGAACTTAGAGTTTAACATGCCCAATGCCTCAGTTTGCTCATCTACAAATTGGGGCAAATACCATCTGCTCAACTTATCTAATAGGAACGTTGTAATAATAAAACTAAATGGAAGATGTGGCAATACTTTGGCAATGTTCAAAGTTCTATAGAAATAGGAAAAAATACCCAGGATAGTCCTGCTCTCCAAGTTCAAGTCTGAGGAAATGCTTTTAAATCCTTTAGATCTGCGCTAGTAGGCCCTGAGTGGTGTGAATGGTTAACTGTCCAGCTGCTAACTGAAAGGTTGGGGGTTTGAATCCACTCAGAGGCACCTCAGAAGAAAGGCCTGGCAATCTGCTTCTGAAAAATCAGCCTGTGGAGTGCGACTCTACTCTGATGCACACAGGGCTGCCAGGGGCTGGAGGTGACTCTGCAGCAGCTGGTTCAAGGGTTCAGAACAGTAGCCAGTAGCTGTGGCTACTGGTATTTAAAATGTGACTATGCAACTGAGGAACTGGATTTTACGTTTAATTTTAACGAATTTAAATTGAAAAGCTAATATTCGATTCAGCTATTGGGAAAAAATTTAAATATGGAACAACTTGGATATGTGAATCTAATTCTGAAACTGTAAATTTTATGAAACCTAAACATAAGGAGCTCTGGTAGCATAGTGCCTAAGGCACTTGACTGCTAACCAGAAGGCTGGCGGTTCAAACCCACCAGCTACTCCTCAGAAGGAAGGTTGGGCAATCTACTTCGGTAGTGATACTGCCCCGGAAACCCAAGGAGGGGTCGCTATGAGTTGGGGCCGACTGGAGGGCACATAACAACAACAAACATAGATCAGGTTTCAGAAGAAAATTAGGTGTTTGAAATCGAGATCGAATTTTACCCAGTAAGTGTAAAATGCACACTGGATTTCACAGACTTAGTACAAAAAGTAAGTAAAGTGTTGGTAATTTTTTATATCCATTGTATGTTGAAATAATATGTTTGTATATATTGGGTTGCATATCATTAGCATCGTTTCACCACTTTGAATTTTTTTTAATGTGAATACTAGAAAATTTAAGATGGCAATATGACTTACATTCTGTTTATATTGCACAGCACCACTTTAGAGAGGGACAGTGAACAGGGAGACCCTCATTTCCTCATAGGAAATAGGGAAAGGGACCTTTGCAGAGATAAATTCCATTGTCCCAAGTAACGTGCTGGTACTACTTCCTGGGGTTCTCAGAATCCAGCAAAAACATTACAGAGCTGGGTGTGGCTGATACCGGTTCCCTGCCTGATTCCTCTCTATGTTCATACACAAGACACACCATCTTGAAATGCTTATCACTATCATTGCCTTCGTAGAATGAGGCCATAGTTGTTAGCCTAGCTTTGATTTTGGGACGAGAGGATTTTAATGACTAAGATGTTAGAAGTTAGTAACTAAGAAGATACTCTCAAAATCAAAGAACTTTACTTCTCATTTCTGCTCTTTCAAAAGGAGCTCTGGTGGTGTAGTGGTTAAAGCATTTGGCTGCTAACCAAAGGTCAGTGGTTTGAACCCCTCAGCCTCTCTGCAGAAGAAAGATGAGGCAGTCTGCTTCCCTAAAGATTTACAACCTTGGAAACCCAATGGGGTCGCTGTGAGTCAGACCGACTTGATGGCAGTGAGTTTGAATTTGTTTGAGCTCTTTCAAAGTTGACTTTAGACCCCAAGAGTGGTAGAAATTCATTCTCCAAGCATTTGCTTTGCACAGCTTCTATTTTTTTTTCCCCCAAAAAAAGAGTGTTGTTTTCGAAATGATTTGCACGCAGACTGCTGCTCGAAGATATGAGAGGAAGCCTGGCTGATCAGGACCGGCCTACCCAGCACATCTGGAAGTGGTTTCAGGGACCGCCTCACTCCGCTAGCGCCAGCGCAAAGTTTAGAGTCCCAGCAGCTGCGCGCGGGGATAAAAGAAATCCGAGCCACTCCAAAGTCAACGCAAGCAAAGGGGGCGGGTGGAGAAGAAATACTCCATTGGAAACGTAATATTGGCTTAACCCTTTGGGATTTCCAATGGTGTCTTCAGAAGAGGCAGAAGCAGCGTGAAGGGCCGCAGTCCGGGGCCAGCCAGGATTTGAACAGTCTGCCCTGCAGCTCTTCTGGACCACTGAGCCCAAGCCTTTCCCTCAGCGTTCACCAGGTAAATAAAGAAATTTACCAGCAGCGCGGCAGTTTTTCGGTTTTACCCTGGCCTGCCTGCAGCAGTTATTCTGCTGTAGACCCCAAGGAAGTAAATCAGAAGCGTCAGGCGCAAACTTTTCCTTCAGAAGCTCCTCGGTTAGTATTTTTAACATTCCAACGGAACCTTTTCTGCCATCTCAAGAAAAGCTTACTCAAGAAAAGAATACTCGACGTGTAAGTTTTTCACATTCTGAACTGCTAGTCCAGACCTGGGTTTATTCCACCTCCCACCCCCAAATCATGTGACTTTCTCTTTGCATCGGATTTTAAGCATGGAAATGCCAGTTAACTTTGACGTGGATGTTAGTTATTTAATGCAGATATGTTTCTGAGCCACAAATGATTTAATTGAGCTGTGATTCATGTTTTCTGCTTCTAGGAAGCTGTTCTGAGGTCCTCCAATAAAAGAGCTGGCAGTTATGGAAATCGAAATGAGAATTTTTGTATTTACAGTAGTCATAGTGTTTGGGTTGGAGATATATAGATATATTGATATAACCAAATCCACTGCCATCAAGTCAATTCCAACTCATAGTGACTTCCATTGGTTTCCAAGGCAGTAAATCTTTACGGAAGTAGATTGCCCAGTCTTCCTTATGTATATAATGTATATAATGTTCTTGGGCACAAAAAGTATATATCCTCAAAAGGAAGATTGGGCAATCTACTTCTGTAGAGATACCGCCTTGGAAACCCAAGGAGGGGTCCCTATGAGTCAAATCAACTTGACAGCAGTGAGTTTGGTGTTTTTGACACACACACACACACACACATACACTTTTAGTATACAAGAACATATGTTTATTGCAAACAAAAAGAAAAGGAAGGACAGAAACAGAAGCTCAACATATAAGTAAGGTTAAGAATTTTAAAGCCTCTTACCTTCTGCCTTAATGGCAGCATAATTAATAAGAACAAAAGGCCGTCTTGCTGCCTGCCATACCCAGAGGGTATTTTTGCAGACCTCAAGGGCAAATTTTGTGAAATCTGTAGTGTGAAGGCAGAAAGCTAGGTGAGTCTTCTCTGCAGACCACGGACTCCCAGTGTTTCTGACCAGCATCCCATCCCCGGCATGGCCTGGTGGGACATGTGACTTCTAACATGGAGATCCTCTGTAGCTGGGCTGGGAAATAACTTCTTCTGACTAGGTGGGCATTTTCAAGGTTCCATATTTTTCCAATATAGCCGACAAGTTGCACATAATCTACACTGTGTATTAGGTGGGCCCCAAGAATACCATTGGTGACACTGTGTAGTAGCAGCTGTCATAGGCTCACCCTAAGAGGGGATTCTGGGGGATTAGAATGTAGTCCTGACAGCTCCATTCACAGCACCAGACTTTCCGTTGCTGGTGGATATTTGGCTGGGATTTTGTCTGTAAATTGAGATGTACACTTATTTCAGTTGACACTTAGCTTCTGCTGCTTTTAGATGTTTCTGCTGTACATACCTGTCAGTAGTTTTCCATACGTCATATTCAATGATGCTAATCAATGATTTCCAAGGGAGAAAGTCTTGACATATGTCATGGAGTCTTTATCATATTTTTTCCAGTGTCTCTTCAAGTAAACTAGCTTCTGAGGCCGACCATTCTTCCATTTTATCTCTGCATAAAACAGGTCCTCCAGGTGATACTAAGACACTAACTGCACTGCTCAAATAAGAGCTGTATCTAAACACTGTATTCATAACATGAAATAGATAACGTACTAGGAAGCTGGAACCACACTCGTGCAGACTAGGCTACGTCACAGAACTGCTGCAGTCAAGAGCTCAAGCAGATGTCCCCACAGCATGCACTACAACTGTTGTTGTTGTTGTTGTTATGTGCCATCGAGTCAGCCCTGACTCATAGCGACCCCTCCTTGGGTTTCCGAGGCAGTATCACTACGGAAGTAGGATTGCCCAGCCTTCCTTCCGAGGAGTGGCTGGTGGGTTTGAACCGCCAGCCTTCTGGTTAGCAGGCAAGTGCCTTAGGCACTATGCTACCAGAGCTCCCTGCACTACAACTAGAAACTGGTTAATCTGTTGATCCCTAGGTGGGCTTTTGGGATCCCAAACTTTAAACTTCCAATTTTGACTGTTCTCTGTCACGTGATTCTCTTTCTAAGATCATTTCTGAAATATCTGCTTGGTATGTAGATCCCACTCTGATCTCACCTTTGTCAGCTGTAGTGTTTCCATTGAGAGGTCATAGAACAAAGAGTAGAAAAGGTATCCTCCTTATCAAGATCGGACGATACTGGCTCTGTCATTTCAGGGGGCAACACGGAATTTCCCTCTGATACATGTGTTGCAGGCAGAGATTCATACTGACGTAACAAAAAGAGTTCCCTGTATTTCCACTGTGGAGCTCTGATGGTGCAGTAGGTAAAGCATTTGGCTGCTAACCAGAAGGTCAGCAGTTCAAACCCACCAGTGCTTCACAGAAGGAAGACGGGCCAATCTACTTCTGTAAAGATTTATAGCCTTGGATGTTTCAACTGATGTTTCTGTTCATCAGTCAAGTCAGGCTCAATCATTATTTCAGATTCTTCCTCAGTTTCTTTAGCATGCTTGTCTGAAACATTATAAACATATTGGAAATATCTTGTCATCTATAAAAGCACATGACTTTTACTTCCACATTGCCACTTGCAGTCTTGTTGAGTAGTTCTATCATTCTGATTAGGTATGGGTTGCTGTAGGAATTCTTAAAGGAATCTCTAACTCATTACATGTTGGCCACTATGTCTGCCCACCTGCACATGACTATATATATATTTTTAACACACACACACACACACACAAAAAAACAACTTTTTATGCTTACCTCATTATTATTATTATTCAACTTTTTATTGTGATTTGGGTGAAATTTTACAAAGGAGCTTCATTTTATGTTCAACAGTTATGTTTACCTTATTGTTGTTGTTGTTGTTATGTGCTGTTGAGTCGAATCCAACTCATAGCGACCCCTCCTTGGGTTTCCGAGGCAGTATCACTACAGAAGTAGATTGCCCAACCTTCCTTCCAAGGAGTGGCTGGTGGGTTTGAACCTCCAGCCTTCTGGTTAGCAGTCAAGTGCCTTAGGCACTATGCTACCAGAGCTCCTGTTTACTTTATTAGCAAGTGTAATACATGGGATAAGCCTGACTATGTGACACAAAAAGAAATAGTTAATACAAGAGAAGAGGAGAAAGAGAAAATCTACATGTATCTAACTATTACAAACACCTGGAGTACTGTAGAAAAAAATCAATTCTCTAGTTGTTTGGTAGTGCCAAATACCCAGAAGGGATATTGATTTGTGTATTTGTTTTTGTCTTTTCCTTTTCCCCAAAATGTTCTGGTGTTGTGTTTCTATACAATATTCTTTTTGCATTACATGCAGTCCAGTCCTCCAGGCAATGCAGTTAGAAGTAAAGAGTGTGTGTGTGTGTCAGACTTTGCCACTTCTGAGTTTTTTACTCTGAAGCGTTATTTAACTTAACTATGCCTCTGTGTCCTCATCTGTAAAATGGGATTAATGATAGTATTCATAGAGTTAGGAATTAAACAACATAATGTGTATAAAGCATGCAGCACAGGGTGAATGCTAGCTTCTGTGGTGGTGCTGATGCTGGGATCAAAGAGACCTCATTGCGTGACGCTTCTTCAAGTTAGCGCCATCTGATCTGTTGACCCAGAAAACTGACCTTTGGAAAAGGTAAATATACCAGAAGATATATTTAGCATATATTTAGAAGATATGATTAGCTCTTAGGGACACTTTGTGAGGTTTGCAGCCCAGAGAAGCCACTTTTGTAAAAGGTGAGCTGCACATTCCAAAAATGTTTATTTTGATTCCAGATTCAGAAAAATAAAGAATGATTGCCCAACTCATGACATATCAGACTTCCAAAAAAAAAGACATGGTTCTTAACAAATGTTGATGACGTTTAGTTGATTTTAAGTAAAATTTTATTATTTAACCCACAGGTCACAGTGCTTATCTGCGAGAACACACATGGCTCTGTTAAGAAAAAGTAAGATTACATCTTCTGAAAATAACAGAATACAATGTTTTGGTGAACTGTTTTGATGCTGAGTCTTGGCTCATTTGGAAATCTTATTCAATTTTTATAAATAGTTTTCCCACAGGCAATTTTTGGCATGATCATTTGAGGATGATTCCTGTGGGAAATTTTAAGTATTTTGGCCAGGATTGGACTTATCATGGTTTTATATGTGTTTATAAAACTTGCAAATAAAATTTATTTTCTCATCCTAAACATTCATGTTCATGTCTAATTCAGCGTTTTCTGTTTGAATTTTGTATTTATATTATTCCACCACTTGTCTCTCAGTTTGTCTTATGCTGATGGCTTACATGTTACTGTGATGCTGGAAGCTATACCACCAGTATTTCAAATACCAGCAGGGTCATCTAAATAGCAGCAGAAAATGGTCTGATATAGCACTGGAAGATGAGTCCCTTAGGTTGGAAGGCACTCAAAATACAACTAGGGAAGAGCTGCCTGCCCAAAATAGCCAAAAAACCCAAACCCACTGCCATCAAGTTGATTCTGACTCATAGCTACCCCACTGGATTTCCAAGGCTGTAAATCTTTATGGAAATAGACTGCCCCCATCTTGCTTTCATGGAGTGGCTGGTGGGTTTGAACCACCAACCTCCTGGTAGCAGTCAGATGCCTTAGACACTGAGTCGACCATAATGATGTGGATGAAGTAACGCTTCCAGGACCTTCATTTGCTGATGTGTCATGACTCAAACTATCCATTAATAATTGGAACGTGGAACGTATGAAGTATGAATCCAGGAAAATTGCAAGTTATTAAACATAAATGGAACTCATAAGACCAATATCCTAGGCATTTGTCTTCCATACTTTGGTCATGTTGTCAGACAGGACCAATCCCTGAAGAATCATGTCACACGTGGTAAAGTAGAGGGTTGGCAGGCAAAGGGGAAGACCCTCAATGAGATGGACTGAACAGTGGCAATGACAATGAGTGCACGTAGGGTAACAACTATGAGGATGCCATAGGACCCAGCAATGTTTTTTTTTTTTTCTATTGTACATAGTGTTGCTATGCATTGGAAGTGGACTCACTAGTACCTAACAACAACAAGGTATTAGGAAGCTGCAGTAGACTGCTATTGACCATTTTGAATTAGACAATCATATGGTCTACTATGCCAGGAAAGGAAAATTGAAGAGGAATGGTGTGATATTCGTCATCAAAAAGAACATTTCAAGATCTACCATGAAGTGTGATGGTGTCAGTGATAATATCCATACACCTACAAGGAAAACCAGTTAATAGGACTATTATTGAAATGTGTGCACCAACCACAAAAGCCAAAGAGATGAAGAAATTGAAGACTCTTATCAACTTCTGCAGTCTGAAATTGATCAAATATGCAATCAAGATGCATTGATACTTACTGGTGCTTGGAATCCAAAACTTGGAAATGAAAAAGGATAGGGGGCTGGAAAATATGGCCTTGGTGATAGAAATGACACCGGAGATCACATGATACAATTGTGCAAGACCAACTACTTATTCTTTGTAAATACCATTTTTCAAGAACATAAATAAGCTATATACATGGACCTCACTGAATGGAACACACAAGAATAAAATCAACTACATCTGTGGAAAGAGACAATGGAAAAGCTCACTGTCATCCATCAGTGAGAGCAGGGCCAGGGGCCGACTGTGGAACAGATTTTATCAAGTTGAAGCTGAAGAAAATTAAAACAAGTGCACAAGAGTCAAAGTACCTTGAGTACATCATACTTGAATTTAGAGACCATCTCAAGAAAAGATTTGATGCATTGCACACTAATGACCAAAGACCAGGTGAGTTGTAGGATGACATTAAGGACATAATGCATGACGAAAGCAGATCATTACAAAGACAGGAAAGAAAGAAAAGTACAAAGTAGATATCAGAGGAGACTCTGAAACTTGCTCTTGAACATAGAATAGCTGAAGCAAACAGAAGAAATGATGAAGTAAAAGAGCTGACCAGAGAGATTTCACAGAGCAGCTTGAGAAGACAAAATAAGATATTATCATGAAATGTGAAAAGACCTGGAGTTAGAAAGCCAAAGTTGAAGAACATGCTTGGCATTTCTCAAGCTCAAAGAAATGAAGAAAAAATTCAAGCTTTGGGTTGCAATATTGAAGATTGTGTGGGCAAAATACTGAACAACACAGGAAGCATCAAAGGAAGATGGAAGGAATACACAGACTCACTGTATCAAAAAGAATTGGTTGACGTTCACCCATTTCAGGAGGTCAAAATGGATGGTATTGAAAGAAGAAGTACAAGCTGCACTGAAAGCATTGGTGTAAAACAAGGGCTCCAAGAACTGATGGAATTCCAATTGAGATGTTTCAACAAATGGATGCAATGCTCGAAGTGCGCACTCCTGCCAAGAAATCTGGAAGACAGCTACCTGGCCAACAAACTGGAAGGGATCCATATTTGTGCCCATTCCAAAGAAAACTGATCTAACAGAATGTGGAAATTATCAAACCATATCATTAATATCACTTGCAAGTAATGTTTTGTTGAAGATAATTTTAAAAATGGTTGCAGCAGTACATAGACAGGAAACTCTCAGAAATTCAAGCTGGACTCAGAAGAGGCTCTAGAATGAGGGATGTCATTGCTGATGTCAGATGGATCTTGGCTGAAAGCAAAAAATACCAGAAAGATGTTTATCTGTGTTTTATTGACTACGCAAAGGCATTTGACTGTGTGGATCATGATAAATTATGGATAACATTGCAAAGAATTGCAATTAATTGTGCTCATGAGGAACCTGTATATCAAACAAGAGGCAGTCGTTCAAAAAGAGTGAGGAGATACTGCATGGTTTAAAATCAGGAAAGGTGTTTGCCAGGGTTGTATCCTTCCACCATACTTATTCAATCTGTATGCTGAGCAAACAATCCAATAAGCTGGCTTATCTGAAGAAGAATGCAGCATCAGGATTTGATGAAGACTCATTAACAACTTGTGATATGTAGAGGACACAACCTTGCTTTGCTGAAAATGAAGTGGACTTGAATCACTTACTGATGAAGATCAAAGACTACAGTCTTCAGTATGAATTATATCTTAAATACAAGAAAACAAATATCCTCACAACTGGACCAATAAGCAGCATAAATAAATATTGTTGCTATACATTAATTTTGGATCTGGCACAAAGTGCTAAGTTGCTAACTGAAAGGTCAGTGGTTAAAACCAGCTGTGCTACAGGAGAAAATTGTGGCAGTCTTCTTCCATCAAGATTTACAGCCTTGGAAACCCTATAGGGCAGTTCCACTCTGTCCTACAGGATTGCTGAGTCTCAACGACTCAACAGCAGAGTCTGGATTTGGTTTAATGCTGTGAGCACAAATCTTCTAAATTATCTCATGCACAACCAGTGATCCATGATTCATGCTGAGGAAAATACTGTCTCCTCCCATGCTACATCTCTATAGGTTCAAGCATCACTGGTCTGGAACAGATGGTTCTGGAGGCTTAGAACTGGAAGAAATACAGGAGTGTTCTGACCTCTTATCCAGGCCATAAATTTTTTTGCATGTCATCCTTAGCCAGTGGCTGAATTAATTGAGAAGCAGCTGTGTAACAGCTAAGCACATGTACTCATAATAAGTATTATATAAATGATGGCTATTGTTTGAAACAAAACAGTCACACACACAGTGTGGCTCCAATGGCTGTAAATGTAATGATTGAAGTCTAAGCCCCTGCCATCAGACTACCTGTGTTCAGCCCTGGAAACTCATTAAGCTAAGTCTCTGTATCCCTGACCAACAACAGTGTCCCAAGTTAACTCTTTACTCCATATGCCATCTGTTCAAAGACAGGTCCCAGGCCACCACTCTATGTTTGTCATGATGGCATCTGCTCACACCGCCAACGTAAACTTTTCAGAAGATTTCCGTTTGATAAGTTGAGCTATAAAATGTTTCTATTTTTATTTCAGTTAATCAGGTGTTGCTGTTCCTTCTGATCTTGACCCTCTGCGTGATTCTGTATAAGAAAGTTCATAAGGGGACTGCGCTCAAGAATGAAACAGGTCAGCAGGCCCTAGAGTCCATCGAGATGGAATTCCTGTGAACATGGTTGGGATGTATTGAGTCCTTTCGATCATTTGATTCAGAAATAAGCCATAATTTGTTCAGCTCCTGAGGACCTGCTCACAGCCTGCCCACTCAAGGCCACCCTCAGGCAGTGCTCTAGAAATGCTCACTGCTGTTCAGACGTTAGCATATGTAAGGATCCGAAAAATCAGCCCCTGAAAACCCTTTGGAGCACAGTTCTACTTTGACTCATATGAGGGGTCACTATGAGTTGGAACTGACTTGATGGCAGCTGGTTTGGGGCACTGGTGGTTCAGTGGTCGAATTCTTGCCTGCTGGGTGGGAAGCCCTGGTTCCATTCCTAGCCAATGCATTTCAGACACGTCATCACTTGTCTTGTCAGTAGAGGCCGAACCAGTTTCAGGGGAGTTCTCAGGCTAAGACAGACTAGAAAGAAAGGCCTGGTGACTACTTCTGAAAATCAGCCAGTGAAAACCCTATGGGTCCCAACAATCCAATCTGCAACCATTCATGGGAACGGCGCAGGTCCTGGCAGTGTTTCCTAATGTTGTGTAGGAGGTTGCTATGAGTCGAGTTGCTAACAACAACAATAACAGGTTATTGTCCAGGGTCCTATGAATCCATACGCTGATGAGAAACAGGGTGCCCTCCCATGTACTCTTCTGATAGTAACATTCCATGTAATATCCTGATAATTTCATTGTGATTAGCATAGTGGAGATTCACTCCTAACCCATTTGGGGTGAAGAAAGTTTTCTTTCCCAGCCCATTCAGGGGGAGGAATGTTTATATGTTTGGCTAAAAAATCCTAACTTGAAATGGGATTCACAGATTTGGTGTCGAGAGAGCAGACATTTCACCTATTTTAGTAATGGGCATAGTTTGATAAGAGCTGCTTATGGGAAATTAATTGCAGACTAAGTCACTATCATTTCCAGTTTGTTTCTCCCTTCACTGTGTTGTTTTTGTAAGTTTTATTGGACACCAAATGGGTTTGACTTTAGTGGGTTGGCTGAGGCATCAGTTGGCACAATTGATCCAAATAATACAGCCAATAATTCCCAAAGAAGCTGCAAGGCTGGAGCACTGCGAAGATGCTATGGTTGATAAACCGTCCCCACCCTTTCTCCAGCTCTCTTTTGTTCTGTCCAGGGGCGATTTCTTGACAGAGAGCAGTACTTCTGGTGTAGTTTAGCTCCTGGCTTCTCTGACAAACAGAGGCTCTTAAAAAGATGTGATGTGTCTGCAGTAGAGCTGTCAACTCGGTGTTTCACCTCCTGTGGTATCCCCTCTCTCATGGGAACCTTCCTCTACCTCATTGTGCCGCAGCCTGCTGAAGGCCTCCACCTGAACCTGACATCCAAGTACATACAGCCCCAGCCTTTCAACCCTCCCCTCTCTCCTTGCATCCCAGTTATAGCCCATAAATCATTTCTACAGAATCCTGTTCTCTGTATCCAACCCATCAATTCCATTTAGTTCATTTTAGCAAAGTTTTATTGAGTATTTCCTAGGTGCCAGACTCTGTGAGGATAGTGTAATGAGCTTATAGTCTAGTGGAGGAGATAGACACAGAAATAGATTCTCCCAGTGCAGTGCAGTAAGTGTTCAGATCCAAAAACCAAACCCACTGCCATTAAGTCAATTCCAACACGTAGTGACCCCCACTGGGTTTCCAAGGCAGTAAATCTTTACAGAAGTAGATTGCCCGTCTTCCTTCTTTGGAGCAGCTGCTGCTGTGGTATCTCCTTTCTGGTCAGCAGTCAAATGCCTTAGGCACTGTGCCACCAGAGCTCCTTAAGTGTTCAGATCACTTACACTGCCATCAAGTAGGATCTGATTCATAGCAACCCCTCCTTGGGTTTCCAAGGTGGTATCACTACAGAAGTAGATCGCTCAACCTTCCTTCTGAGGAATGGCTGGTGGGTTTGAACCACCAGCCTTCTGGTTAGCAGTCAAATGCCTTAGGCACTATGCCACCAGAGGTCCTTAAGTGTTCAGATGGAAGTATCTAAAAACCTATCATCCATCCATCTGTCCATTCAAAATGTATTGTCAGTCCAGCAGGCACTGGGTCAGATGCAAAGGATGCAGAGATAAGCAAGATACCATCCCTGCCCTCACAGAACAGTGAGTTTAATAAGAGAAAAGGGAAAGATGTGTAACCGATTGAATTGCAATGCAGCTGATAAACTCAATCATGAGCAAGGACAGAATTAGCACAGATGAAGTGGTAGACTAATTTGTGTAGGAGCTACGAAAGGCTTCCCAGAAGCCCTGATGCCTGCACTACATTTGGAAGTTAAACAAGAAGTGGTATTGTTGTTAGGTGCCATTGAGTCAATTTTTGACTAACAGTGACTCCATGTGAGAGTAGAATTGCCCCATAGGGTTTTAAACTAGGCTGTAAGTTTTACAGAAGCTGATGGCCGGGTCTTTCTCCCACAAAGCTGCTGGATGGGTTTGAACCACCAGCCTCTCAGTTAGCAGCTGAGCACTTAACCGTTGCATCACCAGGACTCCTTTTAGACATGCAGAAAGGAGGCAGGCCAAGAGCTGAAAATCACAATGCCACATGAAGATGTAGATCCATTTGCAAACATGTTTGTGTGAAAGTGGGATCATATACTAAAAAGAATTTTGTATATTCTCTTCCTCCTTAATGTTATATGATGAACATTCTCTCATGTCAGTAAATATACTGTGAAAACGAAAAGAATTATTCTAATGGTGGAAACTTCAGATGTGCGGCAAGATGATGGAAAAGGTGGAAGAGGAACAGGGGGAGGCTCTTCAATGTTCTTAATCACCCAACGCTCAATAGCTCATGGTTGGTTTCATTAGAGCCTTGTTGAGTTAAATTTCAGCTAGAATTACCCTGGGTCTGTGAAGAAAGAGACAACTTAAAGCAAAAATCACATGAACATTTACCAGTCGATACTCTTTAAAAAAAAAAAAAAGCAAACTTGCTTTTGAGTTGATGCTGACTCATGGTGACCTTGTATGTGTCAGAGTAGAACTACGCTCTGTAGACCCCATAGGGTTTTCAGTGGCTGATCTATCTGAAGTAGATGGCCAGGCCTTTCTTTTGAGGGATCTCTGGGTGACCTTAACCTGCCAACCTTTCAGTTAGCAGCCAGATGTGTTAACTGGGCCACCCAGGGACTCCACTGGATACTCTACATTGCTGAATAGGATATTATTCTTCATACCTGGAAATTGTATTGCAGTACCAAAATATGATGTTAGGACATTAATATTTTATATCATACCCTATGATCAAAATAAACTTATTGTGTATTTTAGTCATGCTCTTTCATATATCTTCTTTCTCCTGCTGTCAGTTTTTGAAAAAATTGACTTGAGAATGGATGTTGTTGTTGTTGTTGTTATGTGCCATCGAGTTGGCCCCGACTCATAGTGACCCCTCCTTGGGTTTCCAAGGCAGTATCACTACAGAAGGAGGATTGCCGAACCTTCCTTCTGAGGAGTGGCTGCTGGATAGGGGAAGGAAAATCACACCCCTGTATTTTATAAGGGGCTTTGGCAGTGTACTGGTTAAGGCATATGGCTGCTAACTAAAAAGTCAGTGGTTCAAACCCACAAGCCACTCCATGGAAGAAAGATGAGGCAGTCTGCTTCCATATTTACAGCCTTGGAAACCAATGAGGGTCACTATGAGTCAGAATCAACTTGATGGTAGTGAGTTTGGTTTGGTCTGGTTTATATTGTATTTTATAGCAATACAGGCAAGGCAGATACACTGAGGAAAATACTGAGGATTGTGAAATCCAACAAGGCTTTTCACTTCACATATTTTTCCAATTATATTTGTGGAGAAACTGTAACAGCTCCAAATGAATAGTGACTTAAGCAAAATAGAAGTTGATTTTCTCTTTAAGTAAAAGTCTGATATTTCAGTTCCACAGTCATCCAGATCAAAACTCCTTCTATTTTATTGCTTTGGGTGTCCTTGATAGGTAGCTTCCATCTTGTGGTACAAGACGGTTGCTCTAATCCTGCCATCATATCCACATTCCAGCCAGTAGGAGGGGAAATGGAAAGGGCAAGCACATTCCTTTATGGGAAGACCCAAGGGGTGCACACATTACTTGGACTAACATCCCATCGATTAGACTTGGTCACATAGAGCTGCAAAGGAGTCTAGGAAATAACAGTCTTACTGGGTGGCTATGTGCCAGCTACAATTCTAGAGCCCTATTCCTAGGGGAAGAAGGAGACAGTGGGTAGTGGAGAACAGTTGGTAGTTTCTTCCACATCATGGCATTCTTCCCTATGAGTGTGGAAGTTAAACTGGCTCGATTGTGAAATTCCTTTCTGTTCTAAGTGATGCTCGGAGACCATGTTTTTGTTGTTTCCAGATGATGACTCTGAGACTCCTGAGGAAGTAGAAGAGGAAATCCCTGTGGTGATTTGTGCAGCAGCAGGGAGAATGGGTGCCGCAATGGCTGCCATCAACAGCATCTACAGCAACACCGATGCCAACATTTTGTTCTATGTTGTTGGACTCCGGAACACTCTATCTCGAATACGGTAATTTGTGTGTTGTAGACTTTAGGGGTTTCTATTTTTGTTTAATGTTCCTTATCTTTCCCTAAAAGTATATCCTTCTTTTTTGGTTTGATAAATGTCATTAGAATTGATGAGGAAGTGGCTTAAGGTCTGTGTGGTGGTGACCTAGCAAACATGTGGCCTAGATAAGGAAATTTCTGCAGACTCTCATTAATCTGCTATGGAAATGCATCTTTCTGTAGAAGCAAATTGTCTAACAAACCAAATAACCCAAACCCTAAACTCAAAATTAAAAAACTCACTGCTGTCAAGTCGGATACAACTCATAGCGACCCCTCCTTGGGTTTCTGAGGCAGTATCACTATGGAAGTAGATTGCCCAATCTTCCTTCCGAGGAGTGGCTGGTGGGTTTGAACCACCAGCCTTCTGGTTAGCAGTCAAATGTCTTAGGCACTATGCCACCAAAACTCCCAGATCCTGAACTAGCTTATATGAAAAATATTTATTTCTCAAATAGTTTCTCTTTTCTTTGCTTTCTTAACCTGTGAGCAAGTCATAGAAGAAAAACTATAAATTGTCAATAAATATGAAATATGTTAATACGAATTAACACAATGGCATATAATTATTCACCTGTTTGATTGGTAATAATTAAGTAGATTGACACTATCAGGTGCAAAAAAATGGACATATTAATTCCTATTATACAGAATGTATACTTCATAAATTAGAAGAGCATTTTGAGAAGGCAGTATGAAAATATCAAAATGTGGCATGTACTTATAATGTGACTCACCATTTTCACTTCTAGGAATCTGTGCTCTAAAAATCGTAGCACATGTTGTCAAAATGTTATGTAAAATGATGTTAATTTCAGCATCATGTGAAATAGTAAAAAATGGAAATGTGCTTAAGTGTCCAATATGGTGAAATGTTTAAATGAATGATGGAATATGATTCAGCTATTAAAAAAATAAGTCTATCTGTATACACTGACAAAGAAAATCTTCAAGGTATATTGTTAAGTGGAAAAAGCAAGCTGTAATACAATTCATAGAATATGACCCACTTTAAGAAAATAAAACCCCAAACTATAAATGTGTACAATTATATATGTATGTATCACCCATCCATCCATCCAGCTGCATTTCTGCAAAGCAAAATAACTGGGAAAACACCAAATTGTTAACAGTGCCTATTTTGGGGGGGCGTGGAAGGGAGGGACTGGAGAGTGCAGTGGTGTGGGAGAACTTAAGGTATTTCTGTGTAATTTCCATCATTCATAAGGAGAATGTATTCATGTATGCTTTGGCACAAATGTTTAAGCACTTGGCTACTGAAAAAAAAGGTGGCTGTTCGAGTTCAAGCAGAGGCACCTTGGAAGAAAGTTCTGGTAATCTGCTTACAGAAGATCATAGCTACTGAAAACCCCATGAAGCACAGTTCTGCTCTGATACACTAGAGGATAACAACTCAACAGCAACTGATTTGCTTTTTTTCCCCCCATAATTACATCTACTCTTTATCAAGTATCTCGTCTAACATTTCACCTTTATGACAATAGTAAAAAATTTATCCAACTATTTTGCACATTAACAACATATGTAATGAATGCTAGACATACTCAGTAATGAATGCTGAAGTGGTAGGTGAGAGTAATGCTGGCTACGATGGTTAAGGTTGTGTGTCAGCTT
Organism: Orycteropus afer afer; assembly: GCF_000298275.1. Lineage (NCBI taxonomy): Eukaryota > Metazoa > Chordata > Mammalia > Tubulidentata > Orycteropodidae > Orycteropus > Orycteropus afer. The sequence goes on along the minus strand of NW_006921921.1, from coordinate 3,278,902 downwards.
GACACATGATTCTCAATGGTTTGGTAGTGACGTAATGATGTAATTTGTCAATAATATAATAATGTAGTCATCCTCCATTTTAGTATAACACTGATTTTTGCATAACAACCTGTTCTTTGGAACCTAACTATGTTGATAGGAAAGGAGTGGGTATACAGTAATGACATCATCAGGAGGAACTGAGATACAGACTTTTGTCTCTCCTCTCCATGGCCATTGGTTGCTGGTGTTTTGAGTATTATGTGTGCTTTCTAGTTTTTGTGTGTGTCATTTCTCACTCTCCTTATATTTGTTGTTGCTTATTGTTTGCTTAGGCTACCATCAACAGCCTTGAGTTATCAGTGGGCTGGAAACCAGACAACCAAACTCATAGATGCTGCTTTATATGAAAGAAGGAACTTTAGTTGTTCTTCCAGTTTCCTGTGGAGATTATCTGGATCTAGGAGAAAATTTGGTTATTACAATTTTGCTTTATTTCCTTTGCTGTAAGAGTTAGATGAATGAAAAAGGAAAATATTTGAAGCCAGATGAGATGGGAAAAAAAATCAGGAGGACTTACAGACTAAACTCTACTGAGATTTCACATCTTTTAACTTCCTGAGAAGGCAGCATAAAGTTTTGGGGGCCTGACACTCCCGTGCAGGGGACCAGGGTTCAATATTTGGCCAGTCCACCTCTGCTCAGTCACCACCTGTCTGTGTAGAGGCTTGGTATGTTGCTGTGATGGGAAACTTGTGCACGGGGTTACCAGGAGTCTGAGGCGACTCCATGACAGCTAACAGGGAGGCAACCAATTGACCCTGAAGCAATAGAGTTTTGTTTGTTTGTTGTTTCCTCTCTTTAGAAAATGGATCGAACATTCTAAACTGAGAGAAATAAACTTTAAAATTGTGGAATTCAACCCTGTGGTCCTCAAGGGGAAGATCAGACCCGACTCCTCAAGGCCTGAACTGCTCCAGCCTGTGAGTAGGAGTCACGCATATGCTGGGGAAACTCCTTGGTGAGACCTTTGTTAAGTGTGGAAATGTCCTTGAAAGACCATTCATTGGGATGTAGATGGAATATTTCTGATGCCTCACAATGTTACATCTCCCCTAAACTCTGCTTACTTATAATTTATAGACAAGCTGCTGCAGAAAGGATGTAGGATGGCTTATATAAACATACTGAAGTTATTAAAGAAGAAATGAAGCATACAGACATGCATTAAGTATGTGAATATGTCTGTGGGGTGAGGCAAGTAGTAAGGATAGGGACAAACATTCCAAACACATAGGCTGTCTACCTACCGTGCACACTGAATTTAGCTCTGGGTATCCCAGCGTTGAAGGAAAAACGAGAGCATGATGGACCATATATTTCATACTATCAAATAAGATAATATTTTCAGGAGACACCAGTTTTTTGTTTTTTTTTTCCTAGCGTTGGACAGCTTAAAGTATTTCATTGCAAAAGTTCTTTCCAGTGTTTTTTGATGACAGCTTTACAGAAAATGCAACCACCTTCTACACGATTGTTATTCAAATCCATCCTTGAAAATTGACTAAATTATAAGCCTCCTGTCTAATGATATTGGTATTTTCCCAGTCCCAGGTATTTATTGTCAGAACGGGAGCTGAGTTAGGACTTAGGATGAAATGGTGTTCTCACTAATAAAAATGGCACTCCCACCCTTAGCTCACACTCCTCTGACCTTTTTTTGGTTCTGGGAGCTAAAGACAAGTCGGCTTGGTGCTAGGATGATGTGTGCACATGTGTGCATGCGTGCGTGTTTAAGGCAATTTAGTTGACATTCATCAAAATTTCTCAATGTAAAGGGAGGCAGGTGATCTCTGGCCTAGAAGATTGGCCGTGAAGCCTCTGTGACTCCCACCGCTGTTCACAGGGAATGGAAAAGGCCTCTGCAGGGGTGTGGTTTGGACCGAGCAGAGCCATTGACCTGGCAGTGCGGTTCTCAGCCCCACAGACCAGCACCAGGAAGCTCAGCGAGGCATCCTTGCAGCCACCCGTTTGACTCTGCTCCAAACCAGGAGCTGAGCAGAGGCCAGGGCCAAAGCGGACTCCCAAGAACCCTTGGAAGACACTGAGCCATATGCCTCTGCGTCACCATTGTCTCTTTTGTTAACAGTTGAACTTTGTTCGATTCTATCTCCCTCTGCTTATCCACCAACACGAGAAAGTCATCTATGTGGACGATGATGTCATTGTACAAGGTATACGCGGTGACTGTCTCCCTTCATTTTTCCAAATAGTTGCCCATTGATTTTGATGGCTTATTAAAAGTTTTGAGTACCATATTGTTTAAAACTTGGGAGTATTCCAAAAGCAGGGGTTGATACTCATTTCCCTGGACCATCATTCGACTTTCTGAGGGACAGATCTCTGACTGTCAAAGTCGGCAATAAATAGCTTGGCAGCCTTTCCCTGCTCTGCATCCCTGACACATGGGGAATAAAGTCTGACTGATGGCATTCTTTGTAGTGAGCTAAGTTTTGGTGTTTAAATGTTGCAGTCTCTCTCTCCCACATGCAAATAGGATTTCATTGGTATGGTACCTATATAGCAACAGAAATAAGAACATCTGACCAATGCTGAGCTGAATTTATTAGCAAGTAGGCTTTGACATGAGCTCTTCTGATTAATTGCCAAGCTACTTGAAATCAAGGATCCTATCTTAGAATTTTCTACTATAGCAAAATCAGGGACTGTCTACTCTACTCACTGCTGTTGAGTAGATTCGACTCATAGCGACCCCTGCTTGGGTTTCCAGGGTGGTATCTCTACGGAAGTAGATTGCCCAACCTTCCTTCTGAGGAGTGGCTGGTGGGTTTGAACCACCAGCCTTCTGATTAGCAGTCAAATGCCTTAGGCACTATGCCAGCAGAGCTCCCTAGAGACTGTCTAGCTCTAACTAAAACAAATGCTGTACTATTTTAACTTCTGGCATTTCTAAATGCAGGTGATATCCAAGAACTCTATGACACCACTTTGGCCCTGGGCCACGCAGCAGCTTTTTCGGATGATTGCGACCTACCCACCACTCAGGACATAACTGGACTGGTGGGGCTACAGGTGGGCAGTCTCTCTGGAATCCCACCTTCATCTACCGCACTCTTCCCCTCTCCTCTCCTTCCCCACCACTCAAAATGTGTGATGTGTACACCTTTAAGAGTCCTGATGGTCAATGTGGACTGCTGGGAGGGTTAAGAACCTGGGCTTTGGTTTCAAACTCCAGCTCCACCCCTTACAGACTATGGGGCAAGTTACTTAACCCTGCAATTTCCCACTTCCTTTATCTGGAAAAGGCAACAACAGTATTTATGTAGTTGTGTTTGTGTGAGTTAGGATGAAATGCGGCTGCTGTTGGGTACCACGGAGTCGGTTCTAAATAATAGCAACCCCATGTGTGATGATAGAACTGCCTCATAGGGTTTTGTAGGCTGTAATCTTTACAGGAGCAGATCTCCAGGTCTTTTCTTCTGTGGACCCACTGCTGGGTTTGAAAAGCCAACCTTCTGATTAGCAGCTGAGCAATTAACCATTGCACCACCAGGGCTCCTTATGATGAAATAACATGCTGTGAAAATGTCCAGCATGAAGTAAATGCTCCAGAAACAAGGTTGCACATAACCACACTCTATGGCAAAGATGGTATTTTCTGTAAAAGGGCCCATCATTGAACTTTGGTTCTGCTTTCAGAGTTTCGGTAATTTTTTTTTTCCTTTCTTTCTGTAGAGGAAACGTTTCTGTAGAGGAAACAATTGATTTTGTTCAAGGGTAAAGATCTCTTTGTTGTTGTTTTTGTTATTTGCCATCGAGTCAGACTCGACTCATAGCGACCCCTCCTTGGGTTTCCAAGGTAGTATCACTATGCAAATAGATTGCCCCATCTTCCTTCCGAGGAGAGTGGCTGGTGGGTTTGAACCGCCAGTCTTCTGGTTAGCAGTCAAGTGCCTTAGGCACTACGCTACCAGAGCTCTTAAAGATCTCTTTATGTTGGTGGAAACGAGGAAAGGTGAACATAAATGTAAAATTGAATTTTACAAAATGCCTTTAAAATACAAGGTGTTATTAAGAATTGAATGCTGTTATTTAACAAAAGTTCCAGCGAAGAATTTCATATCTATAACACTTAAGATGAGTCACACTTTAAAGCCTAGGTTCTGGGACCAGACCCGACTTTGCCTAAATCTTCGCTCCATTATTAGCTTTGTGACTTTGGGCAGGTTACTTAACTAATTCTCTTTCTGCTTCCTCATTTGCCAAATAAAGATAATTATAATACTTTCCTTGTAGGGTTATTGTGAGGATTAAGTAAGTTAATATATGTAAAGTTATTTCATGCAATTAATGAGATAATGCATGTAAAAATTCCTAGACTAGTGCCTGGCACATAGAAGGTGCTCAAATGTTTGTATCACTTCTGTGTCATATTTGAATATCACATTGAGGTAGGTTATGACAGCCTATGTAGGTAAACCAGTATGTCCATTCATTCAATGACTTACTGAGTGTTTAGTATGTGCAAGGTACTGGTAATGCAGTAAACAAAATAAAAATTCTCATCTTTGTGTAGCTTACATTCTAGTGGTCAGAGACAGATAGTAAACAACTAAATAAAATATTTAATAGGGAATCAAGATGGAGGTGGGGTTTTGCATTTTAAACAGGATGGTAAGGGAAGGCACCACTGAAATGGTGAGACTGAGGGAAGCATCTATGCAGGCATTTAGAGGAAAAGTGTTCAGGAAGAGGTAACAGCAGGTGTAAAAGATCCCGAGGCAGTCTACACAGGGGGAAGTGTGCCTATGACCACGTATAGGGTTGGCAGACAATGTTTCTACAAGTGTATTTATATGTTCTGTAAGAATGTCCAGGTACACAGTAGAGCCAACAAGGGACAAGGTTGTAGTAACTTCTTGGCCACAGCCAGCTACCTAGAGGGAGCGAGTAGTTGGACCTGTGGGCTTGGGACCATGGTCACAGGGGACATCAAGCTCAATTGGCATAACATACTAGACAAAAATATTGTTCCACATCCTACTTTGGTGAGTAGCAACTGGGATCTTAAAAGCTTGCAAGTGGTCATCTAGATGCAACCATGGCTCTCTTCGTCCAGAGCAAAGAAAAATGAAGAAAACCAAAGATGCATGGAAACAATTAGTCCAAGGGACTGTTACACCATGCGATCCTCAGCCTATATGACTATTAGACCAGAAAAACTAGATGGTGCTCGGCTACCACTGTCAACTACTCAGAGGGGGATCTATGTAGGAGATTCTGGACAGACTGGGAGAACAATGTGGAACAAAACTCAAAATCATAAAAAAAAAAAAAAAAAAAGTGACCAGGTTTGCTGGTCTGATAGAGCCTAGTAAAACCCCTGAGGCTATGGTCCTTAGCTGTCCTTCAGGCCTGGAATTGAACCCACTCCTGTGGCTTTCAGCCAAACAAAAGACAGGTGTATGAGCTGAACATTTACATTAGGTAGATAACACTTCTCGGAGAGATTAATCATGGGAGAATAGAAGGGCTGTATATGCATAGGGAGACAGCTTGGGGGACAGGAGTGCGTGGGAAGGAAGGACACAGAGAAGAGGCAACTATGAGGAGGAAGTGGGAAGAGCTATTGCATTGTGGGAAACTGCAGTCAACGTCATGAGACAAAGCATATGTGAACTGCTATATGGAAAATGAATTTGCTCTGTAAACTTTCACCTAAATCACAATAAAAGTTAAAAAAATAAAAATAAGATCCTGAGGCAGACGTACGTCTGGTGTATTAAAGGAACAAGGAGGTCAATGTGGCAGAGGGATTAAAGGGAGAATAGCCAATGAAGTCAGACAGGTAAAGAGCCAATGAAGTCTGAGAGGTAAAGAGGTAACGGAGGACCAGGTGGTCTAAGGCATGGTAGGCTACGTTAGGAGCCCTGGCTTTTACTCAAAATGAATTGGGAATCCGTTGGAGGGCTTTGAGCAGAGGAGTGACATAGAGTCAGGGTGGGGTTGAGAAGGGTGGAAGCAGGAGCACTGATCAGAGGGATCTTGCAGAAATCCAGTGAGAAGTGATTAATGGCCTGGGCCAGTGAGGTAGGAGAGGAGGCAGTGAGAAGTGGATAACTTCTGCGTATGTTCTGAAGGGAGGACCAACAGAATTTGCTGGCTGATTTGGATGGAGTGAGGAGTCAAGGATGATCCATTGATCTTGGGTTTTTTGCCCATGTAACCACACGGCCAGAGTTGCCACTAACTGAGGTGGGGCAGGTTGAAGGGAAGGTTTGAGGACCGGCTTGGGATCAGTTTTGGGATGTTAAGTTGAAGCTGCCTTATAAAGCTGCCTTATCAAGGACACACTGAGTAAACAGATGGAGCAGGAGTTGGAAGTCCAGAGGAGAGATCAGGGCTGTCAACATTGATGATATCGAGAGCAAGGAGACTGGAATGAGGCTGCGCAGGAAGCCAGTGCTAGAGAAATGAGCGGCACTTAGTATTACAGAGGTTGGGAAAAGGAAGGGCACCCATCAAAGGACATAAGAAGTGGCCAGTGGCACAGGAGGAAAACCTGGAGATACCGCATAATCCCTTCAAGAAAATGGTAATTTTTCCAGACACAAAAGTTTTAATAAGATACATTGGTCAGAAGTATGCCTATCCTGTTCCTTTGTAGAATACATACATGGGATATCTGGATTACCGGAAGAAGACCATAAAAGACCTTGGCATTAGCCCCAGCACCTGCTCTTTCAATCCTGGTGTGATTGTTGCCAACATGACAGAGTGGAAGCACCAACGTATCACCAAACAACTGGAAAAATGGATGCAAAAAAACGTGGAGTATGTGCAGACCACCCTAACATTTTCTCCAAGCCTGAACAGAAAATTATTCCATTTAATTTTCTATGCATAGTTCAGAGGTTAGAATATTATTTCATAGACATCTTAGGTCTGATTTTCTTAGAGGCACCAGCAAGAATGAAAAGGGAGCAGATGAAACTCTATTATCAAATAATATAAATCAGAGAAATCGAGAGAGCTGGTGGAATAAGAATTCCCTTATTAAACAAGCATTTTCCTCATAAATCTGAGTTCAATAACTCAGTCAGTAACTCCCAGGATCCTAGTATACTTTTCCACTGTAAGTCAAGTTTCTCCTTCTTACCTGATTTAAGGATTGTTTTGTGAAGTCAACTCTTTTTTTGTAGCTCAGTTTTTTAAAAATGTGTGATTTTTCATGATAGAAGTTTCAATGTTGAGAAAATAAACGAACACGGCCACTATTTTCATGTCATTGTACTTCCTATCGGTCTGTGTTCCTCTGGAGTTATAACACCATTGTGACCTTGAATACATGATGAGATAATTCTAATGTATTAATAATTAATCAGAATTTGATCTTCTATGTTTGATAAAAATCCCTGAGTTTTAAAATGGCAAAATATTAACTGTGAAACTAAGTGAGGTACATGGGCACTCACAGGGTTAGTCTTCCAACTTTGTGTAGGTTTGACATTTTTCAAAGGAAAAAGAGAAGAAAATGAAACAGTGACAGAATGTCTCACATCTTTTTCAAGTATCAGACCCTGTTTTATTTGAGATTGTGGGCACTCCGTGCCTTATCACTGTTCCATTTCTTTTCTTAGGGAAAACCTCTACAGCAGCTCCCTGGGTGGAGGGGTGGCCACCTCTCCAATGCTGATTGTGTTTCATGGGAAATACTCCGCAATCAACCCTCTGTGGCACATCCGGCATCTGGGTAAGTATTTTAGAAAAAACAATTAATTGTACATTTTATAGCAGCATGGTGAAGAGTGCTACAGAACCAAGTTCCTGAATTCAAATCCACCTGGTGAACTTGGAGGAGTTATTTAACCCCTCAGTGTCCAAAGTCCTCAAATGGAGAAGATTTAGTGCTTACCTCAAGGGCTCATTTCTAGGAAGGCATGAAAAGCAATTAGACTAATGCCTAGTGTATGGTATGTGTTCAATAAACACCAGCTATCGTTATGACAGAACTTTCACTGTGAAAACTTCTTCTCTTGCCTTTACTTGCAGTAGCCCAGAGTGGAACAAAACCAAATGAAGTAGCATAATGACTTATGATGACTTAGGTAGCTGGCACCAATTTTTTAAAAAGCAGTGGTTATGAGCTGCATAATCTGTATGAGTCCTTATTTATTCACTACAGAGTGCAGGCTCCACTGTACAGTTACCTACGATCCTGGGCAAGTTAGTAAAGCCCTCTGTGCTTCAGTTTCCTAATTTGTAAACTGAAGCTGATAGACCTTAGGAAGTTTTCATAAGGAATAAATTACCTAATACAAGATGAACAAATCTGTTGTGGACTGCAGCCAGAATTCTCATTGGAAGCTAGGTCAGATTTCATCTCTTGTATTTTGGTCATGGTATCAGATAGGACCAGTCCCTGGAGAGGGATGTCATGCTTGGTAAAGTAGTTATTATTGTGAGGTGCCATTAGTCGGCTCTGACTCACAGCGACCCTATGTGCAACAGAACAAAACACTGCCTGGTCATGCGTCATCCTTACCATCATTCCTATACCTAAGCCCACTGTCGCAGCCACTCCATCCTGTTGAGGGTCTTTCCTTTTTTTGCTGATCCTCCACTTTACTAAGCATGATATCCTTCTCCAAGGAATGGTTCCTCTGACAGGGTGACCAAACTAGGTGAGACAAAATCTGGGCATTCTCACTTCTAAGGAGCATTCCGGCTGCACTTCTTCCAGGACAGATTTCTTTGTTCCTCTGGCAGTCCATGGTATTTTCAGTAGTTTTCTCCAACACCACACTTCAAAGGCATAAACTCTTCTTTGGTCTTCCTTATTCACTGTCCAGCTTTCACATGCATATGAGGCAAATGAAAATACCATGGTTTGCGTTAGGTGTACTTTTATCTTCAAAAGTGTCATTTTTGCTCTTCAACATTTTAAGAGGTCTTTGCAGCAAATCTGCCCAGTGCAATATGACGTCTGAAGTCTTGAGTGCTGCCTTCATGGATGTTGATTGTGGATCCAAGTAAAATGAAATCCCTGACAACTTCAATCTTTTCTCCATTTATTGTGATGTTGTTTATTGGTCCAGTTGTGAGGATTTTTGTTTTATGTTGAGGTGTAATCCACACTGAAGGCTGTAGTCTTTGAGCTTCATCAGTAAGTGCTTCAAGGCATCCTCACTTTCAGCAAGCAAAGCTGTCTCATCTGCATACTGCAAGTTGTTAATGGTTCTTCCTCCAAACCTGATGTTGCATTCTTCATATAGTTCAGCTTCTTGGATTATTTGCTCACCATACAGATTAAGTTATGTGAAAGGATACTACCCTGACACACAACATTGCTGATTTTAAGCTATGCAGTATCCCTTGTTCTGTTTGAACGACAGCCTCTTGGTCAATACACAGATTCCTCATGAGCACAATTAAGTGTTCTGGAAATCCCAGTTTTTGCAATATTATTCATAATTTGTTATGATCCACACAGCTGAATGCCTCTACATAGTCAATAAAACACAAGTAAACATATTTCTGGTATTCTTTGCTTTCAGCCAAGATCCATCTGACCTCAGCAGCGTTCTCTCTCATTCCACATCCTCTTCTGAATCCAGCATGCATTTCTGGAAGTTCCCTGTCAATATACTGCTGCAACCAGTATACTGAGTTATCTTCAGCAAAATTTTACTTGTGTATGATATTAATGATACTCTTTAATAATTTCCACATTCTCATTCTGTTGTACCTTTCTTTCAAGTAGGCATAAATATGGATCTATTCCAGTCAGTTGGCCAGGTAACTGTGACACCAAATTACTTGGCATAAACGAGTTAGTACCTCCAGTGCTATATCCATTTGTTGAAAACATCTCCGTGGGTATTCCGTCAATTCCTGGAGCCTTGTTTTGTGCCACTTCCTTCAGTGCAGCCTGGACTCCTTCTTTCAATACTATTGGTTCTTGATCATATGCTACCTCCTCAAATAGTTGAACTTCACCCAATTCTTGTTGGTATAGTGACTCTATGTATTCCTCCCATCTTCTTTTGATGCTTCCTGCATCATTCAATATTTTGGTCATAGAATCCTTCAACACTGCACCTCAAGGCTTGAATTTTTTCCTCAGTTCAGCTTGAGAAATGCAGAGCATGTCCTTCCCTTTTGGTTTTCTAAATCCAGGTCTTTGCACATTTCATTATAATAATTTACTTTGTCTTCTTGAGCTGCCCTTTGAAATCTTTGTTCAGCTCTTTTACTTCATTTCTTCCATTTACTTTAGCTACTCTTTGCTCAAGAACGAATTTCAGAGTCTCTCCTGACATCTACTCTGGTCTTTTCTTCCTTTCCTCCTTTTAATGACCATTTGCTTTTTTCATGTGTGATGTTCTTAATATCATCCCACAACTCGTCTTGGTCATTGGTATTCAATGTGTCAAATCTGTTCTTCAGATGGTCTCTAAATTTAGGTTGGATATAATCAAGGTCATATTTTGGATCTTGTGGACTTGTCTTAATTTTCTTCAACTTCAACTTGAACTTGCCTAGAGCAATTGATGGTCTGTTCCACAGTCAGCTCCTGGCCTTGTTTTGGCTGAAGATATGGAGCTTCTTTCTCCTTTGCTTCTTTCCACAGATGCAGTTGATCTGATTCCTGTGTATTTCATCTGGTGAGCTCCATGTGTATAGCTGCCATTTATGTTGTTGAAAAAAAGGTATTTGTAATGACTAAGTCATTTGTCTTACAAAATTCTGTCATGTGATCTCTGGCATCATTTCTGTCAGCAAAGCTGCATTTTCCAACTACTGGTGATTCTTCTTTGTTTCCAACTTTCATATTCCAATCACCAGCAAGAATCAATACATCCTGACTGCATGTTTAGTCAATTTTTAACTCCAAAGTGGGTAAAAATCTTCAATTTCATCTTTGACTTTAGTAGTTGGTATGTAAATTTGAATAACTGGTTTTATCTGGTCTTCCTTGTAGGCATATGAATATTATCCTATCACTGACAGCACTGTACTTTAGGATAGATCTTGAAATGTTCTCTTGGACAATGAACATTAGGCCATTCCTCTTCAGTCTATCATTCTTGGACTAGCAGACCATATGATTGTTGTGGTTCAAAATGGCCAATACCAGCCCATTTAAGGTCACTAATGCCTAGGATATCAACCTTTATGCATTCCATTTCATTTTTTACAATTTCCAATTGTCCTGGATTCATACTTTGTAAATTCCATGTTCAGATTATTAGTGGCTGTATGCAGTTGTTTCCTTCCATTTTGAATAGTGCCCCATCAGCAAATGGAGGTCCCAAAAGCTTTACTCCATTTATGCCATTAAAGTCAACTCTACTTTGAGGAGGCAGCTCAACTTCTGGCACTGTGTGAGACAGTGGTTCAGAGCTATTCACAAAGTTTTCCAGTAAAATATCAGATGGATTCACTGCTATTCATAAAGTTTTCACAGACCAATTTTTTTTTTTTTAAATATGTAAGTGGATGGACCCATCCTTCTTCCCAGTCTGTCTTAGTCTGGAAGTTCTGCTGAAACCTGTTTGCCATGGGTGAGGTTGCTGGTATTTGATGTATCGATGGCATAGCCTCTAACCTCACAGCCAACACACAAGCCACCTAAGTATGACAAACTGACAGACGAGTGGTGGTAGAGGGTCAGTGAAAAAGGAGAAGACCCTCAATGAGATGGATTAACATTGTGGCTGCCAACAATGGGCTCAAACATAGCAACAACAGTGAGGATGTTACAATACTGGGCAGTGTTTCATTCTGCTGTACAAGGGGTCTGTAAGTCAGAACCAACTTGATGTCAATTAACAACAATACATGTAAATTGCTAGAGTCTGACACAGAATATACACTCACAGTCATCCACACTGTTATCCAAAAGCACTGGACTATACCCATTTAGAAATTTAGAAATGTTTCAACTTAAAAAAGGTAATGTGCATACATTCTATTATGCAGTACTCTCAGTGGGGTCTGAGCTATTTATAGCCCATAATTCATTTTTGTAGCATACTGTGTGACTGTGTGATAAAGACCATAAATACTTTGTTAATTCATATTCAGATCTCAGTGCAAAGGAGTTACTAAAAAACCTTGTTTCCACAGTTTTGAAGACTATTTTAGAATTGGAGACAATGGATTAGGACTTGTATTTACCAAGTGCCCAGTACATGACCAAGAACTGGACTAGATCTTAATACACTTCTAGGAGAGTATTCTAAACATATTCCGAGCAATGGCAGTATTAGTGTAAATGCATAATTTCTTAAAGAGATTATTAGTAATAGGAGTAACAATCAAATGGGAATAGCTATTAAAAAAAGCAGATCTTATTCTTAGTCACATTAAATATGGTAAAAACAAGACCTTTTTCAAGAAAATGTTACTATTATAAACACAAACTGTAGAAAAACAAGAACTCCTATAAATTCTTGGTGGGAGGATAACCTAATACAAACTTCTTTGGGGACAATTTGGCAGTATCTATCACAATTAAAAGGCACACAACACCCTTTATTCCATCAGTTTCACCTATTCTACCCTACAGATGTATTTGCATACATACAGAGGACATATGCAGAAGACTGTTCATTGTAGTGTGTATGTTTATGAAGAGAGAGAAACAATCAAAATGTCCATAATACATAATCATATAGCCATTCTATGTAGTCATTAAAAATAAGATAGTAAGTTCACATGTAGTGTTACAGAAAGTTCCTGGGGCAGTCAATTAAAAAGGCAAGGTAGCAGAAACCCTGTGTAGTATGCTATTTTGTCTTCTCTCTCTTTAAAAAAAAAAAAAAGAGAGCGTGTGTGCATGTTTATATAAACACATATACTTAGGGAGAACATTAATGGAGGGAGTTATGAAGAACTGTTCAGCTGTGATTGCTTTGGAGACCTGAGTTGGGTGAAAATTTTTCATTGTCTATCCTTTTGATTTCTTTTTTTTTCTTTTTATCATGAACTTGTATTTCATTTTTAATATGAAATTTTCATTCTCTAACAAGCCTGTTTTCCTCTCAACATTGTCCAAAGGCTGGAATCCAGATGCCAGGTACTCAGAGCATTTTCTACAGGAAGCTAAGCTGCTCCACTGGAATGGAAGACATAAACCCTGGGACTTCCCAAGTGTCCACAATGACTTATGGGAAAGCTGGTTTGTTCCTGACCCTGCAGGGATATTTAAACTCCATCACCACGACAGCTGATACAACTTGGTATTTTAAATATTTCCAGTGTAAAAATATGGCATTGACCATGTGTGCTGACCATAACACTGTTCTTTATGAATACATATGATCCATACTAGAAAACAAAAAACCTACTTTGTACAGATTTTAAAAACAAGACCCTTTAGGAAGAAAAAGTTAACACATAAGGAGATAAACTTCAGAGAAATAAGAACTATAAACTCTTCGTGGGAAAATAAACAACTTATTTGGATCAATAGCTGATACAACTCTACATTTTAAGTATTTCCTGAAGAAAAATGGAGAACTATCTGTGCCTAATATGACATTGTTCCTTATGAACAGTCCTTGATGCATACTAGAAAACAATAATAAAAAAAAAAAAAACTGTGTACAACTGTAACTTGGACCATTCAGGCATTGATTTATTTCCAGAAGTAAAAGTGGTGCTTATGGAAAACAACATTTTGTGAGTGAAATACATTGTTGGACAGAAGTAATCCTATCTAGGTATCAGTTTGCTTAACTTAAATAATTAGACTCATAAGTTTTTTAAATTTCCAATGAAGTTATTTTTAAGTGTATTTTTACATTCAAATATTTTCTCAAGTAGGTGCCAATACTGTCTTTCATAGAACTATTACGTTTAAAAATGAATGTCTAAAAAAAAAATCAAATATTCATAGACCTTATTTTCATTCTATTACACGTTAATAACAGAAAGTAAATTGATCTCAGGCTTCAAGGGAAAAGAAAAGGCCTGCAACTTAAGGATAACCAGTATTCTTTATTGAAAAATCATCAGACTTACAAATGAATTTAAAAACCTTTTCAATGTTATTTAATGAAAAAGTTTCATACTGTCATGTACATGATAAGTCAACATGTACTACTCATTTGTATTGTTTAATGAAAAACATTATTATTTTATACTTGGAAAATGTTCAAACCCATTTGCTAGTGAGTGCCTGTCATAATTTAAAGGGTATTTTCCACACTCAAAAAAAAAAAAAAACAAACCTGTTGTAAAGCTACAATAGTTATATATCAAAGCAAACCCTAGTTACATGCTCTACATGTTCCCATGAAAAAATAATTCAATTGCTCCTAATCCCTGATGCCAGGCACTTCAAAGCACCCACACAAAACATCCCTGTAAACAGCAGTACAGTACAGCATTTAAATAACATGAATGACTTTTACACAGCTCGACCTAGACTTACGAGTTCTATCATAGCCACAGCTAAAAAACATGTTTAGATTCACAACAAGAATTTGTTTCTCTTATTACAAAGAGAAGAACAAAGCCTTCTAATTTCTGGGGGAATAGGGGAGGACCCTCATAAATATTTCATATTGAAAAACAGCATGCTCCAAGGGTATGTCTGAAATCAGAATATTCAGTTAATTAGGAGTGACTGCAAACGGCATCTGAATACCCAGTTGTAAGATCCACCAGACCTAGTAGTTCTGCACTATTTGTTGTTGCTGTTGTTATATGCCGTGGAGTCACACCTGACTCACAGCGACCCCTCCTTGGGTTTCTGAGGCAGTATCATTATGGAAGTAGATTGCCCAACCTTCCTTCCGAGGAGTGGCTGGTGGGCTTGAACCACCAGCCTTTTGGTTAGCAGTCAAGTGCCTTAGGCACTATGCTATCAGAGCACCATGAAAAAATGCATTGGAAAATCACAAATGTACATAATTCAAACTAACCTTTCCATGAGGTTCACTTAGTCCACAGTAACCAACAGCAATAATGTAGAGAATTTTTTAAATTACTGGCTTATTAGATTTACCTAGCAAGGAAAATTCTGTATTATTTATTTTATGTACATTTCACATACATAAAGCACCAATTTAAATATGATTATCAAACACCTCAAGCATCTTCTTGATCAGCCTGAAAGTTCATTTTTTACCACTTCCCATGTCATATCCACAAAACCAAAGAGAGCAAATCAGAACAGTGAGAGACACTCAGAGAGACATTCAGTGCCTTCTCCATCAACTTCAGTCTCTCAAGTAAAACACAGAAGAACTGACAAAATTTAAAAGGTTTTACTGCATTCTCTAGAACTTGCCATCCCAACAGAATAGTTTTCTGCCTGCTACAGAATTAACAGACAGGGGTGAAGCCAAAGCCAGGGCTCAATACCCTGCCAGGTAAGACCAGCTTAGCACTGCTGCTCAAGGCCACACTCTACGTTTCTCCTAAGCAACTCTCACAAACGCTTACCATTGGTAAAGTGAAGAGGTCTGAGTGTGTACATGACTCAGGGAACCATCAAACACCTCTGAAAATTACCAATGAGATTCCATTGAGAGTTAGCTTCATATATGAAAACCAACATATTGTCTCTTTACCAGTGATAACTCTTATTATTAGCATGCCCTTCTTAGGCATAATAAGGATAATGGTGTATCTAGGTTTATGCACAGTAAGTTAAAAATCAACTATAAATATTCAGACTCTTCCATTTAAATATTACAGATTAAAAGTGACTCGCAAAAAAAAAAAAAAAAATCATCATCAATGAAATACAGTTTATAAAAAACCGGAATGATGGTTAATTCAAATATAAAAACTCATATGCAAAAAAGTCTACTTCTTTCTTCCAAACTACCAAGTTCATACAGCTGATTCTATCACACACCTGTTCTATACTGTGACTGTACACAGAAGTAAGATACTAGTACTTCAGTTAGCAAACTGAGGTCTACTTCTTGACCACTGCATTAAAACTGCAGCATTTAAGCAGAGTTGAGAAATACCATCCTTAAGCATGGCTTCCTTCTTCCTGTGCTTGCGCCCTACAGTGATTATTGAGGGAAAGAATCTGGTCTGTAAATGACTGGGTCGTCCACTGCCCATTGGGAATGTCACTCAAAGATGATTCTCCATGTAATTCCGCACTGTCAGCTGCTGGGAGGGATCAGGAAGAAGGGTGTTAGTTTATTCTGATTAAATGTTTCAAATGATCAAATTAGAAGTTTTGATTTTTCTATCCCAAGCCCACAGGCCCAGAGACTCACTCCCTCAAGGTGCTTAGTTGTGGCTAAGAAGTTATCCTGACTTTGTCCCATTAGCTTTATACTGCATATAGACATTTTTATAGCACATGCTAATACATATGTAGGAATATCATTCTGCCAAACCTGTGTATGGTCATGGGTATATTCCTGTTTGCCTACCCATACCTGATCTTCTTGCCTCTCTACCTATGTATCTACCCATAGATTACTGTTTGCTGTTACCGATCATGTGGTATTGTGTATGCAACAGTATTTACCTTTATTTTTATTGTGTGTACCTCTTACACACTTCTCCATGTCTTCCTTTGCCTTAATGATATTATGCTGGTCACATGCTTTTGTCATATTGCCTTTCCCTTCACCCAACTCAACACCCATCTCCTAACCATCAATATCCCCCCCGCCTTCCTATCTACCAACAAAGAAAATGTCCTTCCCTATGCAAACCTTTCCTTGACGTTTTATATTAAGGGACTCATACACTATGTCAAATCAGAAGATTTTAACAGTCCACTGAAGGAGAATTGTTACTAAAATAGCTAAACTTCTTGAATGGAATTAGAAGTCTGTATTCTCTTTGCAGATACAGGACTTATAAATTCTCATCTGTTATTCCAGGAGGAAAATGCAACTAGAAGGACTTAAGGACTTAGTGATTTAAGGACAATGAAGCTGTAGAACTCTGTGTAACTAAACATCAAGTTAGCATGAAATGTTCATCAGCTGTCTCTGTTTTCGTATTCCCATTCTTCAGTAATTTACTCAATATACTGACACTTTTTCCCCTCAGTCCTGATAAAGCCAGGTATTTGAAAGGAAAAAACACAGGAACGGGACATACTTAGTCCATTTGGAGAGAAGCTGCATGGTTGACTATTGCACAGATTATCACCATAAGCACCACCATACGCTGCTTCATAACCCGGATCGTACTTTTCTTCCTTAACAGCCATCTTCTTTGCATCCTCTGTGAGGAAAGGAAAGAGAATTTCAATCTGATTTTGTACACTAGTTTTGAAAACAGCTTTATTTAGAAGTCATGATGAACAATTCTTTTTTCTTTTGTTTGCTTTATAGAAACAAATGTTACGTCTCTCAAGTAAAACACAGATAAAATACATCTTTTGCTACAATCTTTAGCTAAATTATCTCACACAAGCTGTAAAAGCCTGGGTTTCATTCTAGGTGGCTACAATGACTCTTAGAGCCTCAGTGTCTGCAAGAGGATTCAGAGTAGATGGAAGACCTTGATATGAGGAGATTGTAATATCCATTATCAAAGCCCTCTGGCTACATATATAATTATATTCTTTTCTCCTGGCTTTTAAATTGCCAACATACTTTCTGTGATATGTATATACACAAAGTGAATCAAAGGCATGAACAGCAACGTACCCTGGGCAAGCTGTAAGTCAAACGTGTACTGCACCTCCTGAACGTCTGTGTTCCGTTCAAGGCCTTTCAACTGATCTCTTAAGTCCTTCAGTTTAATGTAGTAATGAACTTTGTCTTGGGCTCGAGGAAACTGAGCACATCTTGCACTGGATGATGGCATAACATAACACAGCTAGAATCATAAAATGTTAGAGTTACAGGGATCTTACAATTCTATTGAATCCACTCATTATTGGGATTAGAAATATTTTTTAGTTGGGTTACTTATCACATCAATACATGTAAAATAAGAAAGAGTAGTAGTGCTTAAGTTCAAGTCTGTAATACTTATTACAAAGTAAATAAAATAATGAGGTTTCCCCTACCCTGAGTTCATCTATCAATTAACAGTATTTTAAGTAACAAATATGTGGCTCTCAATTTAAAAGGGAATATGGGGTATACAATGAAGAGTCTTCTCTCTCAACCCTGTCCCTAGTCACCTAGGTCCCTTTCCCAAAGGCAATCGAGCAAGGTACAATCAAATGTGTCTTGATATACATTCTCTCTCCCTTTTAAAGAACATGCAAATGGTAACATGTCCTATTCCCTATTCTGTACCTTGCTTTTATCATTCCACAATGTATCTCAGAGATAATTATATGTCAGATACCAAAAAAACCAAACTCAAGGCTGTTGAGTCAGATCCGACTCATAGCGACCCCTCCTTGGGTTTCCAAGGTGGTATCATTACAGAAGTAGATTGCCCCACCTTCCTTCTGAGGAGTGGCTGGTGGGTTTGAACCACCAGCCTTCAGGTTGGCAATCAAATGCCTTACACACTACGCCAGCAGAGCTCCCTCTATGTCAGACAGCGACACCAAAATAAAAAGAGCTCTTTTTTAGACCCATGTGTTAGTTTCATAATTATTTAATCAGAGTCCAACTGTAGAGATTTAGGTTGTTTCCAGTCTTTTGCTATTATAAGTTATAGTGAGTAACATCGTACATATTTAATTTTATGTATGAGTATATCTGCTGGATAAATTCCCAGAACTGGAATGTTGGAAGAGAAAGGCATTTGCATTTATCATTTGATCATGACAAACTGCCCTTCATAGAACTTGTACCAACTGATATCTCCACCAACAACATATGAGAATGAGGCTGCTAGATTATGGGTATTACCTGGAATTTGAAAATTACCTCCACATCATGTATTACAGAAAAAAAAAAATTTTATTTTGTTTTGGTTATGCAGTATGTAGAAAATTTTGATTCATAAAAATATGTAGATGTAAATGGTATCAGGTTTTGTAATAGCATATTTCCCAATCTTAAAGTATTCTTCAATTAAAGTAATCCATAAACTTTAAAAATTAGGAATTTTTTCAAAGTGCAATCATTAACACAATCTATTAACCGTTTATAAACCATGATAATGAGTAAATTTAAAGAGATCAATGTACTTTCAGCTTATAATAAGAAGTATCACGATCATGACATGATTCAGTTTACTGATTCTTGCACTACTATAAGCATAGGCCCCAGAGATACATCTGGCATTTAATGGACAAGTCTGCAGTATGCTACAGAAAGTAGTGAACTCACTTGTACAATTTTACCCTACTAGACAAGGAGAAGCTTTCATTCAAAGACCAGTGCTGCGACCTCTTTTACCAATCACATATTTATTAGAAGTTAAGAACAGAAGACATTTTAAAAGGAGACTTTCAAATGACTGTAGGTGGCAGAAACTTTATTCTGAGGTATCCACAAAAACCTAGCGGCACATAACACATATGTTTGTACGTGTGTGATTTTTAAAATTTTAAGGAAAACTTTAAGAAACAAATTGAACCAAATGCCTGCAGCAGTTCTGCAGAAAGCAAAAGACTGACACCACTGTGTTGGTTTTTATTTCATGCTGCCTTTATGTGTAACAGCACACTAAATGCCAATCATATTAGCTGGATGTCTGCAACTGAAGAGTACTATTCACATGTCTTTAAAATGGAATTGGGATAAGATATACAAACAGGGGGAAAATAACAGTTTTAATAATCAAGCTCATGTCTCTACTTACATGTTTGTTTCACAACTGAGTAAGGGGTTGAATTTGATGCTATTACATGTTTTGAATAGAGTGTGAGTCAACTCCTCAATATTTCAGCCAATTAATATAAGTCATTAAGCCATTTAGCTAACAAATGTTTTAATACTATCTAAATTAAATCTGTAATTATTTCAAGTTATACATGTATTTTATTCAAGAAAATAGTGTGGGTTTTTAATATCACAAATTATAATGGAGAAGACAAAAGGAAAAAGAAAAAAAAAGGAAAAATAGCTAGAAGAAAATTCCTATTCAGCTGATTTACAAATGCATTTTTAAAGACTTACAGTTTCCGTGTCTGGGATCTTATGGGGTTGAAGCCCAAATTCTAAGTTCTTAACCTTTACTCCAAAAACTTCTTTACTAAAAATTTCATAAATACCTAAAATGAAATACAAACATATCTATATTGCCCATAATGTTAGCAAAGAAAAAAACTCGAATTTAAAATAATTCTTACATTTTCCATTAAACACCGCTATTCGTGGCTGATATTTCTGTAATTTCTGCACTAGAATACGTCCTCCTTCACGAAATTCTTTACTAAAATTGAATTAAAAAGTCATCAAAATAGAAATACAACAATGATTATAACATGCTAAGTTCAGGCAGCTTTCAGTAAAAGGTTAAATCACCTATCTGTTTAGTTTCAACTAGATACATATGACAGTTCCTGGAGTATCTGAAGCAGCAGTGTAGCCAAAGTTCCAACTGTTCAAAATAACTTATTACCTGGAGAGATCCTTGCTGCCCGGTGTTGTCCTTTCTACCATATTGGTAAATCCAATACCGTACTTCCCTGGTAAGGTGTGGTCATCCATGTGACTCAGCTGCACCTCACTCAGCCCTGACATAAAAAGACACTTCCCTGAGAAAGAGAGGAGTTTCATTTATTTCTGTGGAAGGTTGAAATAAAAAAACCAAAACTCAAGGCATTTTTAAACTGGTAACACAGGCCAAACACTGTATTGAGCAGTTAATACATAGTGGGTACTATGCTAAGCCTCTTACAGTATGTCCCAAGTTATGAACACCTGACTTCTCTACAACTTGTACTTGCCCTTTAACGTTAATTAAATCTGCTCTCACTTTGGAACTACTGAACCAACCCCCTACATGCAATAAATTTTTCAGCAAAATTCACTCATTTAAATCACTGAAAAGGCTCCAAGCCTTTCCTTGCACTAAAGTAAGGCTAAATAAGAACTATACGCACCTTTCTGACTTACCAACAAATTTGACTTAAAGACAAACATAGGACTGGATCTTGTTTGTAACCTGGGGATTGCCTGTATGTAGGTTATTTCATTTAATCATCACAACTATCTAATGAGATAGAAAGACTACTTTTCACAAGTAGTTAAGCTAAACAAAGGATATATACAGCTAGGAAACTTTGACACTGTTAATTTTCTTTTCAAATAATTGGTGATACTATGACCTTCTCCTTGAATATAACTCAAAGACAAACCAATCAAGGGACAGAGAACCATCAAACACCCTGAGAGTGGAAAAAGTAAGTTTAAATTTCCCTATTTGGTTCTAAAAATGCATACTATCCTTTGCCCTAAATGGTTTTTAATGTTAGGAAATACACTAGTATTTCCTGACAACCTATCAAATGCTTTGTTCTACTAGACACTACCATGTAAGACAACTTATATACAGTACAAAAGACTACAGTAGGCTTACTTAGTTTTAAAGATTTCTGTAATACAACAAAAGTCTTTAATACTATTTTCTGCTAGTGTCAGTAAAGAATGTGTCCAATCACAGAACTTGTAAGTACTACAATTCGATTCCCAATGATCAATGTATTTCTCTCCTAGGGAGTACAGCCGCAGAAATCTGGGAAGGGCCACTATTCTATCCGTATTGCCACAAAGAGGTACTATTGTTACCATGTCTATAGATAACATTTTTTAAAATTCGTTAAAAAAAATGTTAAAACTAGTAAAACTCATTGAAAAGAATTCAAACAGAAGAGAAAGCACTTCTTTTCATGCCTCCCCACTTTACACCAAAACGTCAACAGAGATGTTATCATTTCACACTGTTTTATGTACATACACACATACTCAAACACAGAAAACATTTATGCACACATATAGTCTCTTTTTTTCTAAATACAACTTGGTTAAATAAATTTTTAAAAATAACAATAAACAAACATATTTAGTGTAAAAGTAAAGCAGTAAAAAATTGCAATCACTTACAAAAATGGTTTCCAGGTCCAGGGTAATGATGCCCTTTGTAAGCAGCCATTAATCCTGGGTTTATGCCAATCTATATAGCAAAATATTTATACATTTCAGAAAAATTTTAAAGCCTTAGGATTTTCATGGGGGAGGAATGGAATTTATTAAAATTCAAATTCAGCATTATATATCTACATTATTTAATTAACTTCCTACTCTTAATATAAGCGAAGTATTCACTTTGAGGGAAGCTGTTGTTTTTAAAAAGCAGTCTGACCACCTCCTATCCCAGGTCCTCCATCCCCACACACTGAGCTGCATCAGTCTGCAAAGACAGAGGTACCGGAATAACCAACCTCTGAGCCTGTGAGCAGCCACAAGTCTGGTTCTCAACTCCCAAAAAGTAGCTTACTCCATATAAGCATCTCAGGTGTTCCCAAGCTGATATTCTGACAGTTACTGACAAAAGTCAAAGTTCATAATAAGTGCTGTCCTTTACTAAGTCCTCACAGGGTTCATGCACTCCCAGTGATTCACATGGATTATGACACTTATCTGTGCAACCCTCTGAGGGAAGTACTATTATCACCCATTTTACCAACACGGAAACTGGGGTTTAGAAATAGTAAAGCTTGTCCAAGATCAATCACTTGCCAGGATTTGAACCCAAACAAATAGCTAGCTCTGGAGCCTACCCTCTTAAAAGGTCCCATGTAATGTAACTTCATGAGAGTGACATCATTTACCACAAAAAGATTCTCAGAAATAGTTCCTTTTCAGCAAATGCTATGTGCAAGGTAACTGTCAAGTGCAGCTAATCCACCAATGCTATATACAAAATCAAATGAGATAAAAAAAATACTTACAATCACAATATCCAGATTAAAGGTCAAGATATCAGGGAGAGTCTTGGTTAAAAGCTCAGCTTCTGAAACACCATTGAAACGGTCTACCTTTCTTTTCACTTTAAAAGTATCCGTAATTTTTTCTTGTTTCTCTTTTGATTTTGTAGACTTGCCAGATTTTTTTGGTGTGGCAGGTTTTTTTGGGTCCACTGGATTTTTTGGTTCTGTTGTTCTAGGTTTTCTTTTTCTTCCTTTTGGAGCCTCTGAAACACAGTGATTTTCTGTATGTGGACTTGGGAAATCTTAACTTACAAACCCTAGGCAGATCTCCTAGACAAGTCACCCTATCAGTACTCTTTCTCCCTCTCCTGCAAACGATGCTCTTCAAGCTTCCAACAGCAGTCTCTCCTCGGCAGTAGTTTCCCCTTCCTTCACCCCAGAATGGGTGGGTCCCTGGGTGATGCAAACAGTTAAGCTTCAACTAGTAGCTGAAAGGTGGGTCATTCAAATCTACCCAGAGGCGCCTTAGCAGACAGGCCTGGCAATCTGCTCCTGAAAGATCCCAGCCTTGGAAACTCCAGGGAACAGTGCTCCCTGCACACACGTGGTCACCATGAGTCGAAATCAACTTGATGGCAAACACCGCCACTGCCCCGGAGTGAGTTCTTGTACCCCTACCTCCTGCCTCCTTCCCTGCTAGTTGTTCTGGGGAAGAAATGCCCATAATAATCATAGACTGATGCTCCACACAGTATTATTTGGCATCCTGGCCTCACCAGAGACATAAAACATCCATGTAACATGTTATATATTGGTAAGTGAACAAATGAAAGAATACCCCCCCAACAAAAACCAAACGCACTGCTGTTGAGTCATTTCCAACTCATAGCGACCCCTCCTTGGGTTTCCGAGGCAGTATCACTACGGAAGTAGATTGCCCAACCTTCCTTCTGAGGAGTGGCTAGTGGCTTCGAACCACCAGCCTTCTGGTTAACAGTCAAATGCCTTAGGCACTATGCCACCAGAGCTCCCAATAGACAGGTAGAAAAACAGGAAGGAAGGGAACCTTTTAACTCAATTTCCCCATAACATCTAGCCGCAGACAACCTCAAACAGCTCATGTACTTGTTTCAGGAATTACGAGTACACATTCTGTTCTGCACACAGCCAAATGGGTGAACTCAGAAACTGCTGAGAAAGAAGTTCTGAGTAACAGTATTTTTCAAAAAGCAAGAGTAAGCATCCAATCTTAGGACTCAAAGCAGAGTTTCTCAACTTCTGACATTTTGAGTTGTACATTGTAGGATGTTTAACAGCCTGCAAAAGCATGATACTAAAAAATGCCTCCACATAATGTCAAATGTTCCTCGGGGAGCAAAATTACCCCTGGCTGAGAACCACCGACCTAAAGTTGTTGTTGTATTGCTGTGTGCCGTCGAGTCAGACTGGACTCATAGTGACCTCTCCTTGGGATTCTGAGGTGGTTATCACTACGGAAGTAGTTTGCCCAACCTTCCTTCCTAGGAGTGAATGGTAGGTTTGAACTGCCAGCCTTCTGGTTAGCAGTTACCTAGGTGGAAGTCTTGGTTTTCTTATCCTTAATTCTTCAGCATCTTTCCTAATTTCTCAGCCCCCTACCTCAACCCACTGCTGTTTGGTTTTCCCAGGAACAAGGTTCTTCTCTCCTGCCTCACACTGATTCTCCCTAAGGACCAAGGAGCAGCCTTGGTCACACACTAGTTAAGCACTCTACTGCTAATTGAAAGGTTGGCAGTTTGAACCCACCAGCCGCTCTGTGAGAGAATGACGTAGCAGTCTGCTTCTGTCAAGATTTCAGACTTGGAAACTTTATAGAGCACTTCTACTCTATCATCCTACAGGGTCGCAATGAGTGAGAATCGATTCAGCAGTAATGGGTTTGGTTTTGCTACACCTGAGCCCTTGGTCTGACTTAGGGATCTCCCCTGTGAGTTCCCAAAGCATCAGAAACCCCTTCTTCATTCAGCATGTGGAGGCACAATGCAGCTTCTATTTCCTCCAGATTACAAGGTATCTGAAGGTATGTGAGGGCAGGATCCACATTCCTGCACATCCCAGAATGCATCACAGTACTTGGCACATACGAAGTACTTAAAAGTACTTATAAAATAAAGGCCTTTTTTAGTTTTCTGGATTAGAATAATGCTTTGTTTCAGAGACTTTACAAGATTAAGTGGGCTTTTACTGACTTGCCTGGAGGCCATTCAGTCAAGGTGAACATTGTTTTAGGAAAAAATGTATGTAAGTTTCAAAAAAAAAAAAAAAAAAAATACATAAATTAATTGCCAATATACAACCTCCAGGATGATAAATACATGAATATTTCAGTGCCTACTATGCCCCGAGCCTTTAGATGAATTCTCTTACTTAACTAATTCTGTGATGTGTTACATCATCATTTCTTCACTCGCTACTGAATGCCTACTATATGCTAGGCACCAATGGTGGTGCTAGAGATGTGCTGAAGCTTAACACTCCAGTGGGGAAAACATATCAATAAATGTAATCACAGGTAAATTATATAACATGCTGTCATTGTTGTTAGTTGTTGTCACGTTGATTCCACCATGAAATCTAAGGTCATGGTAACCTCATGTGTGTCAGGGTTGAACTGTGTTCCATAGGGCTTTCAAGGTTGTGACCTTTTGGAAACAGATCACCAGGCCTATCTTCCAAGGCACCTGTGAGCGGTTTCAAACAGCCAATCTAGTAGTGAGTGCTTTACTGTTGGCAACAGAAGAGAGGAGATACATTAGAAAGTAACAAATGCTAGAAAAGGACACACAAATGGCAAGGTGTTTCAAGAGTGCTGGGTTTGTGCAGGGGGAGTTTGCTACAATATTAAATGAGATGGTCAAGGTAGGCCTCACTGAGAAGGTACCATCTGAGCAAAATCTGGAAGGAGGTAAGGGACTTAGAGCCATGCAGCTATGAGAAGGAAGAATGTTCCTGGAAACAGCACCAGCACAATGGTCCTAAGGTGAAAGATGCCTGACATGTTCAAGGAATAGTGAGACAGCCAGTGTGGCTGGGCAGTGAGCCAGCTGGGAGAGGAGAGGTAGGAGATGAAGTCAGAGACAGCAAGCAGGCCAGGGGTATAGAGTACACAGGTTACTATAGGGACTTTGGCTTTTTCTCCTAGTACCGGAAAGCCACTGAAGGGGTTGTGGACTGAAAAGCAACATAATCTGGCTCACCTAGTAAGAGAGTTACTCTAACTGCTGTGAGGAGAATAAGTTAAGTGCAGGGTGGAAGCAGGAATAATTAAGAGGCTACTACAATAATTCAGTTAAGAGATAATGATGCTTTGGACCCACTGGCAGGATGAAGAAACTTAAGTTCAGAGAGGTTGAGTAATTTGCCCAAGACCAAACAGCTAATTAAAGACAGGATTTGAATAAAGATTTGTCTTACAAATGGGTTATATTTTTTATCTCTAAAATTCACCATTAAGCCTCTTCTTAAATAAACTGGCTCATCTAATAGCTACTTTTCTAAATTACCATTGTGAAAACTACCTTGTACAAGCTCTTGAGCAGGAACTGGGATGGGAACCTCTGCTGGCATTTGCTGTTCGTTCACGGTTTCCATACTAGGAGCTTCAGCCATCATGTGTTGAAATGGGAATGTATAAAATGCTTGAGCTTGCCGAAGGGAATAGCTGAGAAAGAACAATTTAATATAAGACAGAATGACAAAAAAATGTATACAAATGTAAGCTTAAACCATCAGCTGTTAACATCCTTCAGGATCCAAATATTTGGTGGCCTGACTGTAGTAGTTATTTAACAGATAAAAGGGTAGGGGAGAAAGAAGGAAGATCTATTCTCATATTTACACATTCACCCAATCTTTACTAAGTACCTACTCGCCAAACGTTCATTAACTCTCACATCTAATAACAAGATAAAACATCAATAAAACTAACGAGCTATCAAGTTACTGTGTGCTTTCTCTGAAAGGAGATCATGGGAATTTTCTAGTAGAGTGACTTAAAGGCTTGCCAGGCCATACAGGGCTAAAGTGTCCACAAACACAATGTGTGCCCCTATCTCCTTTATTTAATTATCAAAGAGCCCCTCCAACATGATTTAAGGTGCTCTTTCAGTGTATTTGTCTGTTTACCTATTTATTAGTTGGTTTTTTTTCACTTTTTTTGTTTTTGCACTAAATGAGGACTAGAAAAGGATATTTTGCAAGTATCTGTTGAGTTTATGAAGAAACTACTCCACATCTCTTAAACATGATTGAAATTTTGTTCAAAGCAGTCCACTTAATGTGAGGAACACAGGCCTTCAAAGAAATCAGTTTCAAAAAAATGTTTCTGATGACACTAAACCACTTTCCAAGCTACTGCTATTTGCAACAAGTCAGGGAAAAAAGACACTTGTTTTATGAAACTCAAGTTGCAGCTAATGTCAAATATACTGTAAATACACAGTAGAAAATAAAACACTGGGAAATACAGCAGAAAGGTACCATCTACAGTGCAGAGAAATATCATGTTTTTTGCGGTGAGATACTTGTCAGATGTGCTATGTATCAGTTTTCCATGACATGTGGAAAAAGCAGGGCACTCAGAAAGCAGAGATGACAAAGGGAAACTAGCATATTTTAAACGGGTGAACTTTATGGTATGTAAATCATCTCTCAATAAAACTATGTGTTTAAAAAAGGCAAAGTGAAGCATCCCCTGGATAAGCTTAACTGGCCTAGGCAGACACACAGTGACACTAAACGGGTAAACAAGCCGGACGACGATGCTCCAGGATACACAGGGGCCCGATCCCAATGACAAACTGGAGAGGCACTTTCACTTTAAGCTATCACTAAAAGCTCACCTGGTAAAGAAAAGGTTGAGAATTAGTGAGAAAGATATTAAACTTATTTTCAAGTAGGAGGGGAGATGTTGCATTGTAGTAAACTGTGGTCAATGTCATGAGACAAAGTGTATGTGAACTGCTATATGGAAAGTGAATTTGCTCTGTACATTTTCACCCAAATCACAATTTAAAAAAAAAGGGGTTTTATTTCCTTATTTATAGTCAAATTATATAATACCACTGGTAGCTCCTTTCAATAAATCATTAAAATACTGGTTGTCCAGTGTTTGTGATTTAAAAATTCTAGTCAGAAGCTGGATATAGAAATCAAGGGATTATGAGTGCTTACCCTGTGGAAATTCTAATTAAATGAACTGCAACTTTTGATTGTGGCCATGGCAGTTTCCTGAGATGCTAACAGACTCCATAAGCTTGAATGTATATAATTAAAGACGTGGTAACAATAAATGAACAGCTATTAAGACACAGAGGTCGCTTCCCAATCTATCACAATACTACGAAGGCAGCCTACCCCCTCCCTTATGTTTCTTGAACTATCTTTGTAATGTACTATCTTTGAACATTAAATATAGCCTGAGCTGCTTAACAGCTTCCTAACAGCCAGAACTAAAAGAGAGTGAGAGTGGATTATAGCCTTATTACTTGACAGAAGAAAGTATTCCATTTACACAAAAACGCTCATGAACTTGAATGTGGGGATACTGAAGAGTTCTAATAATTTAATTTTTTAATTTTCTATTACCTAATAATAGCTAAATCTTTAAGCAGCATAAACCTGTTTCAACCTTATTATGAAGCTATTTCTTAAATATATCTGTTGTATTTATATAACTGACAGTTTAGAACTCTGCAGTGTTTCCTCTGAGTGAGAGGGACAATGACAGTAGTGCATAGGACCGGGAGGTAAGAGACCTGGATTCAATCCAAGTACCATCATTAAATAGCTGGCTCACCTTAGTCAAGTCATTCATCCTATAGGCCTCCACTGGCCCCCCCCCATTCCAAATGGTGCCAAATGGGTTCTGTGCTTCGATGCAAACTGAAAGGTCAGAGGTCTGAGTCCACTCAGAAGCCCCTCAGAAGAAAAGGCCTGGTAATCTACCTCCAAAAAAGTAAAGCCACTGAAAACAGTGTGAGGCATGGTTCCATTCTGACGCACACGAGATCACCAAGAGTGGAAGTCATCAGCACTTTTTATCTCTTGGTTCACTGTGCTCCAGGCCTCAGAAGGAAAACGAGGGGTTGGGTAAAGTGATCTCTAGGATTCCTTGTATATAGAAAATGTGCAGCAAAAAAGGGCTAAATCTGTTCAGACTCAGGACCAACAATGAGTTTTGTAAAGCATAATCCCTGACATCAGGACCCTAAGCATGACGAATGCTTTTATTTCTCCTTGTTCCGTTTTCCCTCATCATGTTTGTCCACTACTGTGCTAACTCCACCCTTTGCCTGCTATGCAGCCATTCTGTCTCCTTCATCTGCACCCCCTTCTCTTCAACCACAGTGCTTACAAGACTGGTTCTAACTGCTGTCTGAGACTGATAAACTGTGAATTTTCTGATAGTCTTTCTCAAAACACACACACACAGCTGACTCAGTGAATTCAGATTTTGCTGCATTTCAGAAAACAAAATCTTTAAGGTTTACTCTAAAATTAACTGCAACTTCTTTAATACTCCAAGTTATTTTGTACTATTGTAAGGATTTAAGTTGCTATTTTGTAAATACATTTATCCCCACTCAAACAAGCATTAACCCAATGCCATCAAGTTGATCAGTTCTCATAGTGACTCTTTAGGACAGAGGAAAACTGCCTTATAGGGTTTCCAAGGCTATAAATCTTCATAGAAGCACACTGCCTCATCCTTCTCCCACTGAGCACCTGGTGGGTTTAAACCGTTAGCAGCTGAATGCTTTAACTACACACCACCAGAGTTCCTATTAAACAAGCATATACAACAGTGACTATATACAGAGTAATGACCACTGATAAATAATCCGAATGTTCTACTAATGGCGACTAATGATACAAACTATTACAGACTGCACTGGATGTTGCTAAATGGAAGCGTGTGCACTCACCAAACATTAGTAGGCATTTACTATGCACTCTGGTGGCACAGTGCCTAAGGCATTTGACTGCTAACCAGAAGGCTGGCACTTCAAACCCACCAGCCACTCCACGGAAGGAAGACTGGGCAATCTATTTCCGTAGATTTACCACCTCCAAAACCCAAAGGGGGTTGCTATGAGTTGCAACAGACTCAATGGCAGTGAGTTTTGTTTTGTTTTTCTTTACTACACACAAGCAGTCTACAAAAAAACTGAACAAAGAAATTGAGAATTGAGTCTCCAGTTGGTTTAGCTATTCCTCATGTGGTATGATTTCACGTTTTCTCACTATTTGGTCATTTTTTTTGCGCTCAGAATCAAACAAAATGCCCCAGATATAGCTTCGTCAGACCATTACTATAGAACTTATTACATTAGCTTTTCACATTGTATTACTGATTCATGCTGAGTTTGCCATCAACAAAAACTGCCCTTACGTCACGTCTCCCTCATCCCACACATGCATCACTGAATTTCTTCACCTGAGGAAGACTATGACTCTTTCTGTAAAAGATGATTCACCCTTCCAGTCAGTTGAGATTCTTCTGGATTGTGAATTAATCTATCAACTCCATTAGCCCTCCAAGAGTTAAGTCACTCACAAATTTCTTCAGCATGTCATCAGTACCCTGCAGCTGATAAACTACTGGAAAGAACAAAGTTGGGAACAGAGCTATGTGGTACGGCCTTTGATTCTTTCAGTAGTACGCCAATTTGGATTTCACCTAACCGGACTGCCGTCAGTCCACCTTCATCTTGTGCACAAAAGTAAGTGGTACAACACCAGTTCGCTGTTAGCTCTGGAGGCAGAATTTGCAGCCAGATCACCTGGGCTCAAATACCATCTCTGCCTCTTCCTAGCTAGTTCCTTAAACTCTTTATGCCCAGGTCCCACAACTGTAAAATGGGAATAATAGCATCTACCTCATTGCTTATGAGGATTAAATTAGTTAACACATGTAAAACACTTAAGACAGTGCCTTACATAAAATACATTTACTATAACAGTTAATAATTAAAGATAGCATGAGATGATCAAATACTATAGGAAACTTCTGTCAGCATCTCACTAATTTTGTCTACTCTAGTCTGTAAGCCAAATGAGCCTGGTCTGATAGGTTTTGTTTGTTTCTGAATTTACACTGTAGCTGTGGAAGGAAGACTGGGCAATCTACTTTTGTAAAGATTTACTGCCTCGGAAACCCAAGGGGGTTTGCTATGAGTCAGAATCGACTCGATGGCAGTGAGTTTTTCGGTTATTGGTTTAGTGGTCACTAGGTTGGGCAATCCTACTTCCGTAGTGATACTGCCTCGGAAACCCAAGGAGGGGTCGCTATGAATCGGGTTTGACTCAATGGCACATAACAACAACAACAACAGCTCCTTTTTATATTGCTCCATAACCACTGATAAGCAATAATCAAGCATTTTGTTAAAGATCAATGTCAATAAATTAGAAGACAGGCTTCACCTTTTGAGGAAATATGGACCCATGTGTTTATACCCAGGCTTCACTGTCCCTCACCTACTGCCTACAAGTCTTTAAAACCAAAACAATCAAACCCACTGCCACCTAGTTTATTTGAATTCATGGGCACTCTGGTGGTGTAGTGCCTAAGACATCTGACTGCTAACCAGAAGGCTGGTGGTTCAGACCCACCAGCCACTTCTCGGAAGGAAGATTGGGCAATCTACTTCTGTAGTGATACTGCCTCAGAAGAAACCCAAGGAGGGGTTGCTATGAGTCAGATCCTACTCCATGGCAGTGAATTTTTTTTTTTTTTTTTGGTTTAGTGACCCCTTAAGACAGAGTAGAAAGGCCCCATATAGCTTCTAAGGCTGTAAATCTTCACGGAAGCAGAGTGCCTCATCCTTTTCCTGCAGAGTGGCTGGCAGTTTCAAACCACTGACCTTTTGGTTAGCAGCTGAATGCTTTAACCACTATGCCACCAGAGATCTCCTTACAAGTCCTCAAAGACTGCAATCATCTGGCCTCTCAGTGAAACATAATTCATCCAGTCCAGAAAACAGGATTTCAGTTAAAACAGCTAAAAGCTCTTGCAAATGCTCTTATTGATCTCAAGGGTTTTTTTTCTAATTTTTTATTGTGATCTGGGTTAAAGTTTGCAGAGCAAATTCTTTCTTTTTTAATTTTTTTTATTACTACTTTTATTGTGATGAAAACATACACAACAAGACATTCACCAACACAAAAAACTGCCACATTAACAGCCCTGGGACACTGATGACATTTTTCATGTTGTATCACCATTACTGCTATCCTTCTCTGAAATATCCCACCACCATTAGCGTAACTCAATGCCTCGCAAACAAAAGCCCCCACCCCTCCCTCCTACCCCTGGTAACCCTAATAATCTTCGGTGTACGTATATATCTTTTTTTTGTTTCAACCTATCTAGAACTTCTCCTGCCTCTGCCCTCCTATCCTTGATAACCAACAAAGAAAGTTTCTTTCTATGTATAAACCTTTCCTTGACTTTTTATAATAGTGGACTAATACAGTATTTGTCCTTCTGTGATTTATTTATTTCACTCAGCATAACGTCCTCCAAGGTCGTCCATGTTATGCAGTGTTTTGCAGATTCTACATATTCTTTAAGGTTGCATAGTATTCTGTTGTGGATATGTACCAGTTTGTTTATCCACCATTCCTCGGCTGATGGGACTTAGGTTGTTTCCATCTCTTTGCTATTGTGAATAGTGCTGCAATGAACACAGGTGTACACATTATCTATTTGTGTCCTGCCTCTCACTTCTTTAGGATATATACCTAGTAATGGTATTGCTGTGTCAAATGGCATTTCTATCTTCAACTTTTTAAGGAATTGCCATACTGACTTCCACAGTGGTTGCAGTCCCACCAGCAGTGTATGAGAGTCCCAATCTCTGCACATCCTCGCCAGCCTTTGTTATTTTCTGTCTTGTTGAACTATTAATGCTGGGTTGAGATGGTATCTCATGGTTACTTTGATTTACATCTCTCTAATCGCTAATGATCACAAACATTTCTTCATGTTTGTTGGCTGCCTGAATATCTTCTTTGGTGAAGTGTGTGTTCATGTCTTCTGCCCATTGTGAACTGGATTGTCTTTTTGATGTTGAGGTGTTGGATTTTCTAGAAATTTTAGAGATAAGTCCTTTTAATATGTCATTGCTGAATGTTGTTTCCCATTCTGTGGGGTCTATTTTTACTCTTTTAGAGAAGTCTTTTGACGCACTTAAGAATTTAATTTTCAGAAGATCCCAATCATCTACTGTTTGTGCATCTTGGGTTATGCTTGATAGTGTATTTATGCCATAAATCAGGACCCTTAAGTTTGCCTCTATCTTTTAAGAACTTATAGTTTTAGGTTTCATTCACATTTAAGTCTCTGATCCATCTGGAGTTAGTTTTTGTGTATAGTGTGAGGGATGGATCTTGCTTCATTTTTCTGCAAACAGATATTCAGTTTTGCCAACACATCTATGAAAGACTACCTCTTCCTCACTGAATGGATTTCAGCCCTTTGTCAAAGATCAACTGACCACAGGTCAATGGATCTATTTCTGGGCTCTAATTCTGTTCTAGGAGCTCTGGTAGCATAGTGGCTAAGGTACTTGACTGCTAACCAGAAGGCTGGCAGTTCAAACCCATGAGCCACTCCTTGGAAGGAAGATGGGGCAATCTACTTCCATAGTGATACTGCCTCAGAAACCCAAGGAGGGGTCGCTATGAGTCGGGACCGACTCAAAGGCACATAACAACAACAACAATAATTCTGTTCTACTGGTCTATGTGTCTGTCATTGTACCAACACCAGCTGTTTTGACAACTGTGGCAGTATAGCAGGTTTTGATATCTGGGAGTGTGAGACCTCCTACTTTGTTGTTCTTCTTCAATACTGCTTTGCTTATCTAAGGTCTCTTTCTTTTACATATAAAATTAGTGATTTGTTTTTGCACATCTTCAAAGAATGTTGATGGAATCTGGATTGGGATTGGATTGAATGTACAGATTGCTTTGGGTGGTACTGACATTTTCACAATGTTCAATCTTCCCATCCATGAGCATGGTTATATGTTCTTCCATTTATGTAGATCTCTTATAGTTTCTTGAAGTAGTGTTTTGTAGTTTTCTTTTGGTAAAATTTATTCCCAAGCATCTTATCTTTTTGGTTGCTATTTTAAATGGTACTGATTTCCTTTTCCAAGACCTCTTTGCTGGTGTAGAAGAATCCAACAGATTTTTTATGTTGATCTTGTATTCTGCCACTATACTAAATCTTTCAGTAAGTTCCAGTAATTTTCTTGCTGAGTCTCTTGGGTTTTCTATATATAGGATCATATCATCTGCAATTGGGGATAGTCTTATTTCTTCCTTACTGTGGTAGTTGTTTGTGTGTCAACTTGGCTGGGCCTGGTTGAATGGCTGGGCAGCTGAATGTAGTATTCCCCATGATGAGACTGGTAATCAACTCCACGCTGGGATCTACTGTGAGCAGCTGAGCCTTAGGGAATGTGGTCTGCTTCGTGTATATAAGCAGAAGCCTTGGGGAATGGTCTCTAGCCTATGGCATGCTTGGACCCTGCATGTAGCCGTATCATTGTTCAGCAGCCTGCTATGTATGCCCTGCCAACCTTGGGACTTACAATGGACTTAAATTAATGGCCTACCATGTGGTTTGGTAACATTGGGACTGTGCCTTTTTACTTGTCAACCTTGGGCTTCTCAGCCTCAGCAGTCAGCAGCTGTCTGAGTGAGGAAATGCCTCTACCTTCAATGCTGGGAGCAGGAGGCAGAGCTGGACCCCAAGGTTGAGGGGCTTTCACCCAGCCCCTAGAGCCTGGCACTTAGAACTTGGACTTAAAGCTTCCAAACTGTAAGAGAATTAACTCCTGTTTGTTAAGGCCATCCCATTCGTGGTATATTCTTGTCAGAGTGGCACTAGGGAACCAGAACACTTACCAACTAGGATACTTTTGATTTCCCTTTTCTTGCCTTATTGCCATGGCTAGGACTTCCAATACAATGTTGAACAGAAATGGTTGATGGAGGGAATCCTTGTCTGGTTCCTGTTCACAAGGGTAATGGTTTCAGTCTCTCTCCATCGAGAATAATGTTGGCTGTTGGTTTTGCATATATGCCCTTTATTATGTTGAGGAATTGCCCTTCTGTTCCTATTTTTCTGACAGTGTTTTTAATCAGAAATGGGTGTTGGATTCTATCAAATGCCTTTTCTGCATCGATATGATCATGTGGTTCTTTTATCTTACTTAGGTTGTTTCTTTACATGGACTGTTTTTCTAACATTGAACCATCCTTGCATACATGGTATAAATCCCACTTGTTGTTGTTGTTGTTGTTTGCCATCGAGTCGGCCCCGACTCATAGCGACCCCTCCTTGGGTTTCCAAGGCAGTATCACTACGGAAGTAGGAATGCCCAACCTTCCTTCCGAGGAGTGGCTGGTGGGTCTGAACCGCCAGCCTTCTGGTTAGCAGTCAAGTGCCTTAGGCACTGTGCTACCAGAGCTCCTAAATCCCACTTGGTCATGATATATTATTTTTTTGTTATATTTTTGGAGTTTATTGCCTAGGATTTTATTGAAGATTTCTGCATCTATACTCATGAGGGATATTGGTCTATAAGTTTTCCTTTCTAGTGGTATGTTTGCCTGGTTTTGGTGTCAGGGTTTTGTTTGCTTCATAAAATATATTTGGAAGGATTCGATCCATTTCTATGTTCTGGAATAGTTTGACTAGGATTGGTGTCACCTTTACTTTGAATGACTGGTAGAATTCTCCAGTGAACCATCTGGGCTAGGGCTTTTTTGTTGTTGGTAATATTTTTATTACCTGTTCAATTTCTTCTTTTGTCATGGGTCTGTTCAGATTTTCTACTTCAGTCTGTGTTAGTTTAAGCAAGTAGTATGTTCCTAGAAATCTGTCCATTTCTTCTAGGTTTTCAAATTTTGGGGGTACAGTTCTGCATAGCACCCTGATATTATTCTTTTTACTGCGGTTGGCACGGTTGTGACATCACCCTTCATTTCTTATTCATGTTATTTGCATCTTCTTCTTTTCCTTTGTTATGTTTGCCAATGGTTTTTCGATTTTTTAAATCTTTTCAAAGAACCAACTTCCAGTCACGCTGATTTTTTTCTATCATCTATTTTCTGTTTCATTTATTTCTGCTCGAATCTTTATTATTTCTTTTCTTCTGGTGACCGCAGGCTTTTTTTGCTGCTCTTTTTTAACTGGTGGAGATGGTTGGTTAAGGTATTGATTTTGGCTCTTTCTTCTTTTCTGATGTGTCTATCTATTCCTGTAAATTGCCCTCTGATCACTACTTTTGCTGTGCCCCAAACATTTTGGTATGTTGTGTTTTCATTCTCATTTGATTCAAAGAATTTTTTCATTTCATTTTTTATTTCTTCTATTATTTTTAAGGAAGGTGTTATTCAGTTTCCATGAGTTTGCACTTTTTCCATTAGTCTTTCTAGTGTTGATTTCTAATTTGAGAGCATAGTGATCTGAGAAGATGCTTTGCCGTATTTCAATGTTTTAAGTTCATTGAGGATTGCTTTGTGGCCTAACACATGGTCTATCCTGAAGAATGTTCCATGTGTGCTAGAAAAAAAGTGTGTATTTTGCTGTTGTTGGGTGGAGTGCTCTGTAGATGTCTATAAGGTCAACACAGGTGTCTAGAAGATTGATCGTATTGTTTAGTTCTTCTGCATCTTTGTTAAGTTTCTTTCCAGTTTTCTATCTCTCTTGAAACTGGTGTATTAAAGTCTCCTACTATTACTGTGGAGTCATCTATTTGTCTTTTCAATTCTGTTGAAGTCTGCAGTATGTACTTTGGGACTCTTTCATTGGATACATAGATATTTATCATGGTTACGTTCTCTTGTTCAGTTGGTCCTTTAATCATTACATCATGTCCTGCCCTGTCTCTTATAATCGTTTTTGTCTCAAAGTCTATTTTATCAGAAATTAATATTGGCACTCCTGCCCTTTTTTGGTTGCCATTTGCTTGGTATATCTTTTTTCAACTTTTGATTTTTAATCTATTTTGTTTTTGGTCTAAGCTGGGTCTCTTGTAGACAGCATATTTGTGGGTCATGTTTTCTTATCCAGTCTGCAACTCTCTGCCTCTTGAGTGTACATTTAATCCATCACATTCAGTGCAATTATCAGCAAGTATGAATTTAATGATGTCATTCTGTTATGTTTTTTTCCGTGGTGTTGCTGATTTCTTTGTCCCATATAATTTTCTGTGTTCAGCCCATTTTGTATCTGAATCATATTCCCATCTTCTTTGCTGCTGTTTATTTGTTAAGTATTTGTGCTTGTCCTTTTTTCTTTCAATGTGAAGGCTTATGTTTTTCTTTGAGGTTACCTGTGATTTATTATTTTTCTCCCAAGTTTAAAATGTTCTGTTCTATCTTGCAATTGTCTCAACTTCCTCACCATTTAGAAGTTCTATAACTACACTATTTATTCCATCTATTTGGTTTGTTGTTATCCTCATTTACCAACTGAAGTATCTAGTTCCCTGTTTACAGTCTTGTAAGCTTATTTTACTTTGGACGCTTCCATAACTGGGTTGGTTTCTGGGTTACATCATCATGTGTGTTAATCATTGGTTGTGGTTTGCTATTGTCGGTTCTCTATCGGAAGGACTCTCTTTAACATCTCTTGCAAGGTTGGTCTGGTTTTAACAAATTCCCTTAATTTCTGCTTATTTAGTCTCCTAATTTCACCCTCATATTTGAGGGACAATTTTGCTGAGTACATAATTCTTGGTTGGAGATGTTTTCTCTCAGGGTTTTATATACATCATCCCATTGCCTTCTCACCTGCATAGTTTCTGCCGAGAAGTCAGAATTTACTCTTATTGGCTGCCCTTTGTAGGTAACTTTTCATTTTCCTGTGCTGCTTTCAGGATTCTTTCTTTGTCTTTGGTTTTGGTGAGCTTGGTTATGATATGTCTTGGAGATTTTCTTTTGGGGTCTATCCTGTTTGGGGTTCACTGAAATTCTTGAACAGATATATTCTTGTCTTTCACCGTATTAGGGGAATTCTCTGCCAATGAAACTTTGAAAATTTTCTCTGTAGTTTTATTTGTCTCTTCTTGTTCTGGAATTCCGATTACATGTAGATGGCTCCTCTCAATAGTATCCCACATCAATCTTATGGCTTCTCCATTTTGTTTTGCTCTTTTGTCTGACTGATCTCTTAACAAAATAGTATTCAGGTATTTGTCTTCAGTCCCATTAATTCTGTCTTCCACTGATTCAATTCTACTCTTTGCCTGTTCAATATGTTATCTATTTCTGAAATCTTAGTATTAATCTTCTGGATTTCTATTTGTATTTGTATCATTTTTAATATTTTGTTTGTCAATTTGTTCTCGTATTGGTTTCCTAAATTGTTCTAGAGTTTTGTCTGTGTTTTCCGTAATTTTGTCAGTGTCTTCTTTGATCTGTCTCTCAATCTGTTGAAGGTACTCAAATACAATTCTTTTGAATTCCTTATCAGGGATTGCCAATTCTGCTTCTTCCTCAGGAGTGTTTTCTGGGTTTGTATACTGGTTCCTTGTTTTTACTACTTTATTATCTTGCTTCTTTGTGTGGACTATGATAGTCTGTTGTCTCCAAGACATTGTAGTGTTTAGTTGTTTTTAAATGTGTTAAAGAGAATAAGAATGTGTGTATAGGTCTCTGTTAGCTATTCATAAGAAGCAGTTGAGGGTGAGTTGAACTAGTATTGGCTGCCATCTATCACTGGTCAGTTGGTGCAAAAGCAAGCATTGGCTCTCACTCAGTGGATGGTTCTGCTGGAGGTGCAGGTATGTTTGGGTTATACTGGAACAGTTGCCATCTTCCATTCAGTTAGACAAAAAATATTTTAAAAACCACCAAAGAAAACAGCAAGAGAACAAAAAACTCAAACCTCATAACAAACAGGAACCATAGCAAAAAAAAGCAATAAATGAGCAGAAAAAAATCTCAATATATATTAAAAAGGGATAAAAGGAAAATAATGAGAGAGAAAAAAATAAATAAAAGCCACAATATCTGGGGAAGGTGGAATGAGAGAAAAGAGCAAAAGAATACTAAAGAAAGAATGGAAAACTGCACAAGGAAAAACAAGGGGTGGGAAGAACCAAAGGAAAGGGGGAAAAGTGAGGAGCCGGAGAAAGAGAAAAGGAAAAACACAACCAAGGACAGGAAAGAGAAAAAAAAAAAAAGAGGAAAAAGAGTAATTTTAAAACAAACAAAAACAAAACTGTGGGGGGTGGAGTATGCCACCCAGACTCTGTCAGGGCACACAACAGGATGGAATTCCTGCCGGTCAAAAAGGTGCAAGGAGGTGGGGTATGGCCACACCTCTGTTCACCCAGAGGTGTGGGGTATAAGAGCAACAAGGGGAATGTCACACCTTTCCAGCAGTCAGCCTTCAAGCTGCCCATCCTGTCCTCAGCAAGTAGAGCCGACTCCTATATTGCAGTCAAGGAAGAATGCCACTTCCATATATTCAAAATGGTCTCACCCACAGCCTGTAAATACTTCAAAATGGCTGTGCCCTCAGGACAGCCACTGCAGTCCACAGGTCTGTTTGTCTCCTTCTCTACTGTTTTCCTTTCTGGTTGTCAGGCACCAATGCAGTCCTTGCCTATGCAGTCTTTAGTAAGCAGAGCTGATGCTTAGGTTGCTCCCAGGATATATTCAAAATGGCTGTGCCCTCAGGGCAGCCGGCAACCCGCAGCTCTGTTTCTCTCCTTACTCAGTGTTTCCCTTCAGATTCTTCTACTAGTTGGTATTTAGTCCACTTCTTTATCCTTGCTTTCAAAGCTTAGGATTCCAGGATTGTCTTCTCTATTGGTTTCAATTGGTTCTTCACTGTTTTGTCAGAGGGTCTGTGTAGCCTGTCTGCCTATTCTGCCATCTTGCTGGAACCTGCAAATTCATTTTCCAGACAGCAGTTCATACACATTTTGTTTCGTGATATTGACTTCAATTCCCCACAGTGTAACAGCTCTCTTCCCACTTCTTCCCCATAGTTACGTCTTCCCTGTGTCCTTCCTTCCCATGCACTCCTACCACCACCACCACCACCCTGCCTAGCTATCTCTCTGTGCAAACACTGTCCTTCTGTTCTCTCATGACTGATTACTCCATGGAGTATATCTACCCCATGTAAATGTTCACCCCATATGCCTATCCATTATTTGACTGGAAGCCACAGGAGTGAGTTCAGTTCCAGACCTGCAGGGTAACTAGGGGCTATAGTCTTAGGGGTCTTACCAGGCTCTATCAGATCAGCAACCTGGTCTTTTTTTTTTTATGATTTTGAGTTTTGTTTCACATTGTTCTCACACCCTATCCAGGATCTCCTGCACTGATCCCCTTCTGTATGGTTGACAGTGGTGGCTGGTCACCATCTAGTTCTTCTGGTCTCATGGTCTTATAGGCTGAGGATCTCATGGTGTACCAGTCCCTTGGACTAATTGTTTCCCGGAGTCTTTGGTTTTCTTCATTCTTTTTTGCTCTAGGTGAGGAGAGACCCATCATTGCATCTAGATGGCCTCATGCAAGCTCCTAAGACCTCAGTGGCTACTCACCAAAGTAGACTTTAGAACAATGTTTCTGTGTGGGATGTTATGTCCACTGAGCTTGATGTCCCCTGTGACCACGGTCCCAAGCCCAGAGGCCCAACAACTCACTCCCTCAGGGTAGTTCCTTAAGGTTCCAGGATCGTCTTGGACTGTGACCAAGATGATCTTGAGCTTTGAAACTCTTTTTTCAGACACTCATTCTTCCATTTCCAGCCTGACAATCATTTTCTTCTCTATGTAGTTAAGTGCCATCGAGTTGATTTTGACTCATAGCAATCCCAAATGCTCGATAGAGTTTCCTAGTGTATGAAAGCTTAAAATCAGAGGCACTTGGTGTGTGTAAATAGAGCAGTCTGAAATAGGAGCTTAAACTCCATTTTAAAGAATTTACATGAATCTGGAATCCGTGTTGAATTTTAAAGCTGCCTTTTCTAATAACTGTTGTTGTTGTTGTCATGTGCCTTCGAGTCGGCCCCGACTCATAGCGACCCCTCCTTGGGTTTCCGAGGCAGTATCACTACAGAAGTAGATTGCCCAAACTTCCTTCCGAGGAGGGGCTGGTGGGTTTGAACCGCCAGCCTTCTGGTTAGCAGTCAAGTGCTTTAGGCACTATGCTACCAGAGGTAACTGCAGTTCCTCTAAATTTGATGCTGATTTAATCTTGATGCTGACCACACACCCTAAAGGACATTCTTTTTCTCTGAGATCTGGCAGGTGCAGGATTATCACAGCATTTCCACTATAGTCAAACAGATGCAAGATGTGATAGTTTATGCCCGAAGGGCCTTGATGGAAAGCATCATCAATAAATCTTTACAACGGACCCCTAGAAACAGATGATTGTGAAAGCAATTTTTATAGTTGTTGTTGTTATGTGCCGTCGAGTCGGCCCCGACACATAGTGACCCCTCCTTGGGTTTCCGAGGCTGTATCACTATGGAAGTAGGATTGCCCAATTTTTATAGTAGGTTAATGAAAGACCTGTCATCGTCCTATGATGCTCCTGTGTTAATCTGAACAGCACATATGCCTGAAATCATATACCCTTAACCAATCATGTAATCCTATATATGTTATCCACCTGGGCCTGCTAAATTTCTGCTTTTAGATAAACCACCTTTCACTCCCCAACTATCAATCAACTATGATTTTGTAACTTTTAGCTCCTTCTCCAATTGTACAAAATTTTCTTCCTCATTGTCTGGAGGAGTGATGATCTTCACTCTGTAAATTTTCATGTCTTCCCAGTCCAGACCATCTCTAACCCTCAATACACTTCTTTTGATTTCACTTATGCAGACTTCATGATGTTGCTCTAAGACAATAAGCTACAATCCTTACAGAAGTAGATCCTGAGGTCTGTCCACCTTTGGTTAGAAGCCGAGTGCTTAACCAATGTGCCACCAGGACTCCATATGATGAAGTAACATGTGAAAGTGCCCAGCATGAAATGCTCCAGAAATGACAGCTGTGGTTATCAAGGTTGCTCATAACCACACTCGGTGGCAGACATGGTGCTTCCTTTTTATAAGCCACTGCTAACGAGTTGATTCTGACACATAAGTGACCCTCTAGGATATAGTATTACTGCCCTGTAGGTTTTCCAAGGCTGTAAATTTTTATGAAAGCAGACTGCTTTACCTTTCTCGCACTGAGCGGCTAGAAAAATCAACATCAGAACTGAGTATGTAAGCTTTGTGTCTGTCATCC
The DNA here is from genome assembly GCF_000298275.1 of Orycteropus afer afer. Taxonomy (NCBI): domain Eukaryota; kingdom Metazoa; phylum Chordata; class Mammalia; order Tubulidentata; family Orycteropodidae; genus Orycteropus; species Orycteropus afer. Next base: position 3,236,785 of record NW_006921921.1, on the reverse strand, counting down.
ACAGATTCCATGCCACTGGACTAGGCAGAAAACACAAACTTTTCTCACTCTTCTCATTGTCCCAACCTACTTTAGAGTCTTCCCTGTTATCTTTAACATTTCTAGAAAGCCTGATCTCATTTGAAGATTCACCTTCCTTGACTGTATTCTTAGTGGTCTACCACACACTTTCGCAGTCTAACTTTGGTAAATGTTTTTCATACTTGAACTCACGGGAAGCATACTCATCTCTTTATATATAATTCTTCCTTTTCCTCTCTGGGCTAATTAGACTGTAAGTGCTTCTGTTGACTCATACTATTTTTTGCCTTTTGGAATCTATAATCCATAGAATTTTTTCTACTAATCTTCCAAGATAAAAAATTAATTAATTCTACCCAGCATTCCATTCCTTGAGGGTTACAAGAATTACTCTCTCAGGATTACCAAGAGCCTGAGACATCTCAGAACTCCCTATGAAAGCTTCTTCAAAACACAGCATTCTCCTGAAGGTGAAAGCTTTGCAGGCCAAAATGAAAAGTGTTCCATAGGCCAGTGGATGAAGTTAAGACAGAATATTCAAATCAGTTTTGCGCTCAACAGTGTACATGAGTCCAATTATTTCACCGAATAGAATACTGAATAAGGTTTTACAATGTGTAATCCTTTTAATGACAGGCTTTACCCAGATTTCAATTCTGCCCTGAAGTAAGATCACAAAGGTGAGAGATTTCCACAAGTTCTGGTACGTTTTTCATTTGTAAAGGTGTTCTAAGAAAGAACTACTTTATAGCTAGATTTGATGTACAAAGTCTGACTGCTCTACACTTTATGTATATCTCTTTCCTAAGACGATTTATTTCCATTACTTCAGTATGCCTTTTGTAGTCTTCGCTGACAGGCAGCACCTACACTCTACCTCTGATTCACAGCATGGCAGAACTGGATTCCAGAGATGCCCTTATATTGCAGACATGAACAGGCTCAGAGAAGTGAAGTGTCTCGCTTAAACTCAGGGCGCATTACCCACTGAAAGTCAGAATAATCCTACATTAGGTCTAACAGTATTTTATTCCAATGTAAACTTCTAATGAATTTTCATTTGACTTTTTGAATACAAACCTCTGAATCTCTGCTTTGCAAAACCTTCTCTCCATGTACCTCACAGTCCCCAAAAGCAAACAGACCCTTAAGATTGTCTCCAAATTCACTGTAAAACTAGACATTTTTAATTTCTTTCGAGTGTTGTACTTATTTCCAGAATTCAAGAGCTCCAGCGTAGCAATATTATCTACCCTGTGACCCTTGACACTGCTTTTAGTAAATCTTTGGAGAGGAAGCCAGAGTAAATCTACTGACTTTAAAATGAAACTCCTGGAGGGCGGGCACGGACCTGGATACGTATGCTACTCCATCTGTACAATCCTTTGCACAGGCAATGGTGGGTGAAGTGAATGGGAGCCAAGAATGGCAGCCAGAAGGAAATATTCACAAGAAACCACTGGTTGGTCACTAATGCATTTTAATGCCACTTAGATATGCTATCTAAGGAGAGGGTCCAGCTGCAGGTGATCCCGCCACGCGCCACACCGGCCAACGGCCGCGGGCATGGAGCTAGTCCACAGCGCGCACGCGTGGCCCAGGCCTTTGTATTCCGGCCGCGGCGCCTAGGACCCCTGCGTGCGCGCGCCCGCCAGACGGCCGGCCGGCCCCGCCGCGAGGGGCCCTGGGGGGAGGGGCCGTGCTTCGTCCCGACCTTACCTGCCCGCGTTCTCTGCTTCCATTCCTTGCTGCCTCTCGCGTGAGCGGCTTCTCCTGCTAGGCAGAGGACTCTCTGTAGTACGACAGCTTACGTATGGCGGAGCGGCAATAACTAGACACTTGGCCCCAATTGCTGTAAGAACCGGGGCACTAGCTGACCCTCAAGCCCCTCCCCCAAGCTTCTAATTCTCCCCCTTCACCCCAATATTAACAGCCACACAACCCCACTTCACTGGGTGCTTCCGCCTGCCCAGAGCCAAATCCCACGCCCTGTGGTCGTCACGTGACACAGGGCAGGCCAATCACTTTCGCTCCTGGTTGGGTTCTCCCCGCAACTTCGCCGCTTGGACTTTCGGGAAGGGTGGAGGACAAAAAGAGTGGGAGGGGGAGCGCTCAGCTGCCGTAAGCTTTTGTCTGCCTTGGACTCTGGGTAGTGAGTGGGTGGGTGAGCTAAATGGTGATGGCCTCTGGGGGCGCTGTGTAAGTGCCATAGTTGTGTTTAGGATTATTGAGGCCCTAAATAAGGGAGCTCTGGTAAAATAGTGGCTAAGGCACTTGACTGCTAATCAGCGGCGGTTCAAACCCACCAGCCACTCCTCGGAGAGAAGGTTGGTCAATCTACTTCCGTAGTGATACTGCCTTGGAAACCCAAGGAGGGGTCGCTATGAGTCGGCCCTGACTTGAGGGCACATAACAACAACAAAGAAACCAAAAAACCAAACTCACTGCTGTGGAGTCGGATCTGACTCATACCGACCCCTCCTTGGATTTCCCAGGCGGTATCACTAAGAGGTAGATTGCCCAACCTTTCTTCCCAGGAATGGCTGGTGGGTTTAAACCGCCAGCCTTCTGGTTAGCAGTCAAATTAAATAGTCCTTTTCACCAAAGCTTTACTTTGAACGTGTAAAAGTATGAACTTTTGAAGTCTATGACAGTATGCCATTCAAGTATTGCCTTCTTATAACCTTCCATACTAACCCCTCTGTTTAAACCTCAGCGGGTCTTAACACCGGTTTTTATTTCATTAAATCTCAATTTCCATCACTGGTGTTTGCACAAGGACTTAATTAAACAATTATTAATGGAGACAGGCTTTTTGCTTGTGTAGTTTGCATGATGAAGAATGTGGCCATGGTAACATAACCCAATTTCTGTGGCTTACAACACCCCAAAGGTTTGTTTTTCACTTCTGTACCAAGTTGGTTGGGAGCATGTTTGTGGCTTCATGCTCTGTGTGTGGTCTTCATTCTAGGATCTAGGAAAGGGCTTTCGTGGGTAAATACAGAAAGATTAATTTGTACTATATCATTGGTAAAAGTTTAAATGTAACTTAGAACATTTTTACACTTTACAGAACTTTATGAATACTCTGTCCATTAGTGGGTACTATGCCATTGAAAACCCTATGAGCACACTAATACTCTTAACACACACGTTGTGGTCAGTGGGGTCAGTCGTTTTGAGTCAGTTGACTTGAGGGCAGCCAGTGGTGGTGGTACATTCAGAATCTGACACATGGGTATTCAGTAATATTTATTGAATGAAAGTGAACAAAACTCCACCCTATCTTCCTGCTTTTGCTAACGACTCGGGACCACATTCTGGAAACATTTTTAAAGCAGATGGCTGCCTCAGCTATTTCACAGAGAGAATTCTGAAAGTGTGTGTGTGTGAAGATGTGTAAACTTTTCTCAGGACTTTTTCACTCAGGATGAGCTGCCCTCGGGCAGCAAGGATCTCCCTTACTGTCAGGTGCCATGTATTCTTGGTAGCTCCATCTATAACCTCAGCAGACCAGGGTCCTCTGCTCTACTTTGCATAAAGAAGGGTTTATGTGAGGAGTTGTTGGGGAGCAGGATATTGAACCTGGAAATGGTGAGGAAATAGCAGCAACAGTGACTTATCCCATCACTGTCTGCCCCACCACCTGAACTTGAACCAGAAAATAAACTTGTTCTATTACTGAGCGTGGCCCACCAGTGCCTTGGGGAAGCCTGGGAGAAGTACACCTCTCCTATCTATACTAAATGTACCTCTATTTGAAAGGGAACTTTTTACTTCCTGATTGAATTATGGTGTTTTTGAATGTAAGTCTTTGTATAACTTTTTTAGTAGTTGTTCTAGGTATTATATTGTATACATGCACACAAAAGGGAGTTTGTGTGATAGGAAAAATGATAGGACAACAACAAAATAAGAGCCATATCATTTCAACTTGTTTCCCTTTCTCTTTCTCCCAACAACTCCTTTCCCTTTCAGGAATTTAATAAGCTTGCTTCTTTCTTATCTAATGTTATACCTTCATTTACATCTCATTGTCAGCGAGATTAATACTGGGCAGAGTTATTCAAACTGGATTTTTATCCACCAGTGTGTCTAGAAATTAATTAAGCAGTAAAAATAAATAGAAATTGAGCAAGTTTTATAAGAAAAAAACTACCAAATCAAAACCAAATGTACTGCCATCAAGTCGGATCTAACTCATAGCGACCCCTCCTTGGATTTCCAAAGTGGTATCACTACGGAAGTAGATTGCCCAACCTTCCTTCTGAGGAATGCCTGGTGGGTTTGAACTGTCAGCCTTCTGGTTAGCAGTCAAATGCCTTAGGCACTATGTCACCAGACCTTGTATCTCTTACAAACATATATGTAAAAATTATTTAAAAAAAAAAAAAAAGCAAATCCAACAATATATAAAAAGGGTAATACATTATGACCAAGTGAGGTTTATCAGAGAAGTAAAATGGTGGTTTAACATTTGAGAATCAATCTATATAATTCACAATATTAACAAATTGAAAAAGAAAAACCATACAGTTATTTCAATAGATGCTGCAGTGTGATGGATCCCCGCCCCCCTTTTTTTTTCTCTAAATAATTTGTGATTTGGGTGAAAGCTTACAGAGCAAATTGGTTTTCCATTCCATAATTTATGCACATTTTGTTTTGTGACATTGATTGCAATCCCCACAGTTTTACAGCACTCTTCCCAGTCTTCCCTGTGTTTACAGGTTCCCTTCATCCTTCTTTCCCATCCCTTCCTGTCTTCAGAGCTTTATCCCAGTGCAGTGCTGCCATCTTGATCTTGTATGATTGTTTGTTCTAAGGAGTGTGTACCTCCCTGGTGTTACTGTTCATCTTATAAGCCTATCTAATGTTTGGCTGAAAGTTGAGTCATAGAGATGAGTTCAGTTCCAGGCTTGAAGGGTGGCCATAGTCTTGGAGGTTCCACGAGGCTATATCAGACCAGTAATCTGGGTCATTTTTATTATTTTGAGTTTCATTCCTCATTTTTGTCCAACTCTAACCAGGAGTGATATTGTGATCCCTTTCAGAATGCCCGGCAGTGGTAACCAGCACCATCTAGTTCTTCTGGTATTGGGGTTGTGGAAGTTGGGGTTCATGTGGTCCATTAGTCCTTTGGTCTAACTGTTTCCATGTATCTTTCATTTTCCTTATTCTTCTTTGCTGCAGAAGGGAAGAGACCAATAGTTGCACCTTAGACTGTCCCATAAAGACTGCTGTTGTTGTTAGGTGCCATCCAGTCAGTTCCAAATCATAGCAACCCTATGAACAACAGAACAAAGCACGGCCCGTGCTGTGCCATCCTCACAGTCATTGCTATGTTTGAGCCCATTCTTGCAACCACTGTGTCGGTCCATCTAGTTGAGCGTCGTCTTCTTCTTCCCTGACCATCTGCTTCACCAAGCATGATGTCCTCCAGGAACAGGTCCCTCCTGATAACATGGTCAGAGGCAGCACTGGGGGCCTCACTACCTCCAAGAAGCAGAAATGAGAATGGAGCATGTCCTTTGGACCTGGAGCCCTGTGCTGAGAACCTCTTAGACCCAAGAGAGAGAAAGCTGTAATAGCAGAGGCAGCAAAAGATGGCAAGAAGTAGTGGCACGGAAATAGTGACAGGAGAACCAGGAAACCAGCACAAGACAGGGCAGTGGGCTTTCTGGCCCATGAAGCAAGGTGGTTATAGTGGGTATGCCAATCCATAGAGGGAACGAGCTGAGCACCTTCAGGCAGGAGGCTTCTTGGCAGAGTGGGTACCTCTAGACACTTGCAGTGGAGCTGGGCTTACCAACCCATGGAACGAAGGACCCGAGTACCTTCAGGCCAAGGTTTAGTGGTGGAGTAGGGTGCCTCTGAGCACACACTGGTGGAGCTAAAGGGCTTTGGAACACTTGCCCAAGCAGGGTAGAGGCTGGGCCAAGGGGCTGAGGGCCAGAGAGAGGCCTGCCTGAGGCCATAGCTGAGAAGAGGCTGTCCTGATCAAAGAACTGTATCTTGAGTTACTGAAATATCATAATCTCTAATGTGATATTGTGAGAGATATTTTTCACAAATTAAAGAAGCGTTTGAAGAGCAAACACTGATTCTCCTCCTTTACTTAAATATTACCCAGGCGATTATGTTTATTAGAAAAAGTACCAACCAAAAGATTCTTAAAAATCCAAATCCTGCTGGAAGGGCCTTATCTAGTTCTCTTAACTAAGCCTTGTGCAGCGAAACTAGAAAGAACCCTTGCATTAATTTAGCACAGCAAAAGAAAGCTAAAGCACCTATTGGCAAAGCTTCAAGAGCTTTGTAACACTTACCTGAGGCTGAGTGGAGGCCAGGCTGAGGGGCCAAGGGCCAAAGCAAGGCATGCCTATGGGCATGGCTAAGGGGAGGTTGTCCTGATCAAAAAATTGTATCCTGAGCATTCTTGAACCTGAATTGTAACATGTTACTTCCCTAGTAAACCCTATAATCAGAGTATTATCTGTGAGTTTTGTGTGGCTACTGCAACAAATTATCGAACCCAGCAGAGAAGTAGAGAATGCCCTGGGAAGGATGGTAGGTGTCAGAATTGGCAAGAAGGTTGGAGGGTGGTCTGATCTTGCTTCATAAGAATCAGCCGTGGGCTTCTGGACTTTGATCCTTCTTCCCCCTTGTAAAGTTCTCTAACTTCTGACTGCTAAAGGAGGTCGGAACACGCAGCCCCTTTTTGCAAAACCCCAAAGCAGCAAGGGTCAAGATTTTAGCTTGTGCCATTTAAGATATAACTATTGATCTCTTCCCATCAGAGCAAAGAAGAGTGAAGAAAATCAGCCTAAAGGAAACAATTAGTCCAGAGGACTAATAGACCAAATGGACCATATCCTCCATTAGCCTGAGACTAGAACTAGATGGTACCTGACTACCACTAAACACCACTTGGAACAGGATCAAAATAGGTCCTTGACAGAGTGGGAGAAAAATGTAGTGCAAAATTCAAAATCACAAAAAAGACCAGACTTACTGGTCTGATAGTGACTGGTGGAACCCTACGAGACTGTGGCCCTTAGGCACCCTTTAAACCTGGAACTGAACCCACTCCCAGAGAGCTCCTTTCAGCCAAACAATAGGCCTACAAAGTGAATAGTAACACCCAGAGGAATGTGCTGTTCATAACAGTCAACCATAAGGGACCAAAAGGGCAGCATTGGTTCCAAAACAAGTTCAGAAGGCAGGGAGAGGCAGGTAGGATGAGCTAATAAAAACGAGGAATCTAGGGAGTGAGTGTAAGTGGGAAGAGTGCTATTCCATAGAGGATTGCAGCCAATGTTACCAAACAAAATGTGTATAAATTGTTGAATGGGAAACTGATTTGCTCTGTAAACTTTCACCCAAATCACAATGTTGTTATGTTGTTGTTATGTGCCGTCGGGTCGGCCCCGACTCATAGCGACCCCTCCTTGGGTTTCCGAGGCAGTATCACTACAGAAGTAGGATTGCCCAACCTTCCTTCCGAGGAGTGGCTGGTGGGTTTGAACCGCCAGCCGTCTGGTTAGCAGGCAAGTGTCTTAGCCACTATGCTACCAGAGCTCCCAATAAAATGTTCAAAAAAGAAAAGAAAAACAGCGTGGTCAAGTGCCATGATTTGTGTATTAAAAAAAGGAAAAAAAGATTTTGGCTTGTGTGAGGAATTGTTTTTTAAAAGATGCAAGCTAATCCAAGAAAATCCTCAAGGAGATGGATTGATACAGTGGCTGCCATGATGAACTCAAACAGCATTGTGAGGATCGCACAGGACCGGGCAGTAGTTAGTTCCACTGTACACGGTGTCGCTGTGAATTGGAACAGACGCAAGGGCAACAACAATCCAAGAAGAATGCCTTGGTCAACATGGTCCAAGAGGTTAACCAAAACCCACTGCGCTCAGTGGATTCTTACTCATAGTGCCCCTTTTTAGGGCAGGGTAGAACTGCCCCATAGGGTTTTCAAGCCTGTAAATCTTTTCCAGAAGCCTCATATTTCTCCTGCAGAGCTGCTGGTGCGTTCAAACTGCGGACCTTTTGGTTAGCAGCCAAATACGTTAACCACTATGCCACCAAACTACCTGTCCAAGAGGTTAGAAGATAGAAATGATAAGGTTAAGCTGAATTGTAGTTTAATAATCCCCTTGTAACTTTGTCATTGCACCCTACTCCTCCCATCCCCCCACGGTGTCTATGAACACGTAGCCCTTTGTTTACTCGGTGGCATGAAAACCTGACTCTCGTTGCAATTGAGAGCACTGTACTACTCTGCCTGGGGGCTAGTGTGTCTCCTGATTCTCCAGTCTCTCTACCTTTCAGTAAAGTCTCGCTTTCACCTCTAACACAATGTGAAACTAGTGAGTCACTACAATAGAAACTACTTTCCTCATAATTTTCTGCAAATTTAAAATTGCTCTGTTGCTGTTATGTGCCCTCCATCGGCCCCGACTCATTGCGACCCCTCCTGGGGTTTCCGAGGCAGTATCACTGCGGAAGTAGATTGTCTAATCCTCCTTCCAAGTAGTGGCTGGTGGATTTGAACCGCCAGCCTTCTGGTTAGCAGTCAAGTGCCTCAGGCACTACGCTACCAGAGCTCCTAAAATTGCTCTAGAAAAGTGTATTAATTTAATAAGAATTCATGGATTTAAAAAAGTCTCTATTTCCAGTTTCCTCTCGCAGCACCATAGTACAAGCGTAGCTGTCCGCGTTGTGGCTCTATCAAAGGACACTGAGTCCAAGAACAGTACTGTTTAACGTGGCACAATCCAGTGTGACCTTATGTAAATACCTGCTGCTCAGTGTACAAGTTTCCACCCGCCTCGAGACACTAAAACGCGTGCAATTTTCTTCCTGAGTGTAGGACAAATGGGGTGATAACCCACTCCAACCCGAGACTCGGTATCTCCCAGAAGAAACCAACTATGAGGAGCATGAAAGTATGTCGGGACCTGTGGCTGGAAAAGGTTTAGGAATCGGAGGAGTAGGCACTAACTCCACCCAGGAGCTCTGGTGGTATAGTTGTTAGGGCCTTTAGCTGCTAACCAAATGTCCGCAGTTAGAAACCACTAGCTGCTTCGTGGAAGAAAGGGCTGTCAGCTTCCATAAAAATTTACATCCTTGAAAACCCAACGGTGGTCACCCTGGGAGCACAAACAGACTTGATGGGAGTCAGTGAGCTCCACCCAGTAGGCCACTTCCGCTCTGGTCACGTGTTAGCGCTGGTTCCGGTAGTGTGCCCTCTTTGCAGTCCGGCGCCGCCCACAACTGTGGACTTTTAGCCTGGCCCCGCGAGGTTCCCCGTGGCTCGTGAGCGCGCTTCCGCCCGCCTCGCGAACCGCTGCCTAGAGTGTGTGCACTAAGTGGTACATTCTCTCCCGAGTGCGTCTGTGATGTCTGGTAGAAAAGCGGCCTCAGTCCCTCTTCTAGAAAAGAAAGGAGTGTGGGGAAACCAGCTGGTATCGGTCTTACGCTTGGTCAGCAAGAGCTGCCTTTAAGCGCTGAAAGCTAGTGTTAGCTCTGGAAAGGATGTTCGTCCTGTCAGAGCCCTCATTTCATTAATGAGAAAAGCGAGGCGCGGGGATTGGAGAGAGCCCTGGTGTTTGGCCCGCACTTCCCACACCATGGCTGTTTGGTTTGTTTCCAGCACTAACAAGCGCCCCATTTCTAGCGGGGCTCAGTCCTGGGCTTTCTGAAAACCTTTGGTCTAACACTGTCCTCCTTCCGTCTCCGTCCAGCCCTCCAACTATGCCCGCGGGTGTGCCCTGGCCCACCTACATGAAAATGTTTGCAGCCAGCCTCCTGTCCATGTGCGCGGGGGCCGAAGTGGTGCACAGGTACTACCGGCCAGACCTGGTGAGTGCCGGAGAGGCCCTACGCCACTCCTTTCTCTCACAGTAGCATTTTAAATAGATCTTAAAATGAAATTCGCGTAACATCCCCCAAGGCTTAAAACCTTTTCGTGGCACCCCATTGCATTTAGGACGAGGTCTTCCATCGTCTGGCCGCTGCCTGCTACTGGCCTTACCATTTATTTATTTGTGTCCTCTGTCGCATCGGCACAGGCCTCATACTGTTTCTCAAATTCATCGAGCCCCAAATTGCCACCTCAGGGCCTTTGCTTTTGGTTCTTTTTAAATGTAAGTCCCTGCTGAAATGTCCCCTTCAGCACGGCTTTTCAGGACAGTGCCCAAAGTGCTATGCCCTGTCTCAGCCTTCTGACTGGAGAGCACTTGTCACCGTTTGCAATTACAGTAAAACCTGCTAAAGGTGGAACCTGTGTAGGGCGGTAACCTATCAGGGAAAGAAATAGCAATATTTTCCACTCGAATGAATGATAGAAAGATGGTAAGACTGCACCCTGTTAAAGGCAGAAAACCTGTGAGACCAGGAAAAACTAGTAGGCCCACGGAGCTCGGGTTCTCACAGGTTTCACTGTATTTTATTCCTTTGTTTACTGTTCTTTGTGGCTTCCACTGGAATATAAACTCGTTAGAGGACCTGTGTGTCTCTGGTTCACCCTTATAGCTCAGTCACCTAGCAAAGAGTTTGGAGTGCATAAGTGCTCAATAAATACTTGCTGAATAAAAAAAAAATGGTTGAATACAGGAGTTCTAAGGAGGGAGAAATTGTGGTTAATTTAATAAGCATTTATTGCATTAAGTACCGAGAATTAAAGTTGCCATATTGGAGTTCCTGGGGAGGAGGACAAGGTAAGTCCTTGCAAGTCATCCCAAGAGTGTGCTGTTGGACTAGAGCTGTGAATAGAGTAGTTTGGGAGCACAGTCAAGGGAAGCGGCTTACCTGCCTGAACAGAACATTTGCTGAGAACCAACCATTTGCACTTCTAGTTTCAGTTAATTGTCAGTACAGTTTTGGAAGTGTTTCTCCCTGTTTTCAGATGAAGGAACTGAGGATTAGAAGTGTCAAGGTGATATTCCAAGTCACATAACCTTTGAGTCACTGAATTTAGGAAGCACATGGTTTTTGTTTGATCTTCATCATTTTCTGTTCCTTTTAATAAAGTCAATGCCCTTGTGAAAAATTCATGTAGAATTGAAATACGTAGAGTGAAAAGTAAAATTCCCCCCATTTCCAATCTCCTTCCTCAAATCTGTTTCCCATAGGAAAGTACTGTTTATTGGTTGGTATATATTCTTTCACACTCATATACACAATTTGTGGATTTTTTTTTTTTTTTAATTGTGTACACTGTCTCATGACATTGACTGCAGTTTCCCACAATGCAAGAGCACCCCTCTCAGTTCTTCCCCATAGTTACCTCTTCCCTGTGTCCTTCCCTCCCATACACTCCTGCCCCCTGAGCTGTCTCCCTGTGCATACACAGCCCTTCTATTTCCCATGTTTGATCTCTCCAAGGAGCCTAACTACCTAATGTAAATCTTCAGCTCATAGGCCTGTCTTTTGTTGAACTGGAAGCTACAGGAGTGGGTTCAATTTCAGACCTGAAGGGCAACTAGGGACCATAGTCTCAGGGGTTCCACTAGGCTCTATCGGACCAGCAAACCTGGTCACTTTTTTTTTTTTTTTAATGATTTTGAATTTTGTTCCACATTGTTCTCCCACTCTATCCAGGATCTCCTACATAGATCCTCCTCTGAGTGGTTGACAGTGGTAGCTGGGCACCGTCTAGTTCTGGTCTCATAGTCATATAGGCTGAGGATCACATGGTGTACTAGTCCCTTGGACTAATTGTTTCCATGCGTCTCTGGTTTTCTTCATTCTTCTTTGCTCTGGATGAGGAGAATCCATTGTTGCATCTGGATGGGCGCTTGCAAGCTTTTAAGATCCCAGTTGCTGCTCACCAAAGTAGGATGTGGAACAATGTTTCTGTGTGGTACGTTATGCCTGTTGATCTTGATGTCCCATGCAACTATGGCCCTGAGCCCACAGGTCCAATTACTCACTCTAGGTAGCTGGCTGTGGCCAGGAAGTGACTACAACCTTGTCCCTTGTCAGCCCTACTATATACCTGTGAATTCTTATAGATCATACAAATACACTTGTAGAAACATTATCTGCAACCCTATACATGGTCATGGGCACACTCCAGTTTGTAGGGATTTTTAATTTAAATTTTTACTCTATTCTAAAATAGGAGTTAATATACCCATGTCATTGCAAATTGCTTATTTTGTTAATATCTATATGTAAGAACACTTGCCTGTATCAAGTCTTTTTAACCATTACGTAGTATTTCATAATATGAATATTCCATAAATTATTTAATTAATCCCCTGTTGATAGATGGTATCTAGTTTTGGTACAAACAGTGCTGCAGTAGTCCTTTCTTACTACTTTTAGACTGCTTCTCTTCTAAGTTTTCTAATGAAGCATCAAGAATACCTAGTAGAGACAAGTGGATAAGAAGCTTCTATGAAAACAGTATAGTCTTCAGCTTGTACAGGAATAGACAGGTGGGAGACTTTATAAGGGAATGCCTGGGATTTGAACCTGGAAGATTAACTTTTGATTCACCTAGCTCTGGTATCGTAGTGCCTAAGGCCTTTGACTGCTAACCAGAAGGCTGGCGGTTCAAACCCACCAGCCACTCCTCAGAAGGAAGATGGGGCAATCTACTTCCGTGGTGATACTGCCTCGGGAACCCAAGGAGGGGTCGCTATGAGTCGGGTCCGACTTGACGGCATATAACAACATGTCATTATAAGCACATGAGAATGTGTTAGGGTTGTAACCTGCAGCTCTGTACCTTTGGAGGAGGCAACATGAAGCTGGAATCTCTGAAAGGGGCATACTGTAGGGCCTGAGGAGGCCACATCACTTAGATTAGGTTCTGAAGTGACTTGAAGGCCAGGGGTGTCTGGTTGTGTGTGGGAAGTTGTACGGTCTACTAACATTTAAGCCTCTTTAGTTCTTTACTGTGTCTTTTGGTGGTGTACCAGCAGTCACTCTCACTATATAACAGCCTTGCCAGGAGTCCTTCAGTCTGGACAGCTGGAAGGTCTGGGTGGAGTCCAGAGCAGAGCAAACAATAGTGGTTGCTGCCGAGGGCCTGCACTCAGTGCAGTCTCAAGGGAGAAATGTTCAGGTGTCTTTTTCCTAATCGTGCAGCTCAGCTCCTCAGATTAGGATAGGAGACAAGGACTTGAGGCAGCTGCTTTGTCGTGGGTAGAGAACGTGCCTTCTGCTTGAGATTTCCTTTCGCACTTTCTCCAGGAGGATAAGAAAACCTGTCACTAGGTCTTATAATAAGAAGTGACTAAGGTTTTCTCTTACTGGTCAATCAATAGCTGTAGAATTAATTTTCGGTTTTACTTTTACTTGCTCTCTTTTGCTTAATTTTAACTCTTATTGCGGATTATTATTATTGAAGGTATAGTAGGTCAAAAGACATAGTCTTAGGACTCATATTAAAGCATTTCGTTTCTGATGGTTCCCAAACACATTCACACACACACATACCCTTCCATACATCTACACCCTTCCATGCACACAGTGCCTTATATAGAGAGGTTCTACTGTGCCATAATTGGTAAACTATTAATACCAATAAACTTGCTAGTCTTTTTTAAAATTTGGTTATATTTAGTATGTTGGGTTGGGCATTCTACTTCCGTAGTGATACCACCTCTGAAACCCAAGGAGGGGTCACTATGAGTCGGGTCCGACTCCATGGCAGTGAGGTTGATTGGTTGGTTAGTATGTTGGAGTTTCTGGGTGATACAAATGGTTAATCCTTCAACTACTAACCAAAAGCTTGACAATTTGAACCCACCCAGAGGCACCGCAGGAGCAGGTCTTGGTCATATGCTTCTGAAAGTTCACAGCCATTGTTTTGCGATGCACAGAGTCTCCATAAGGTGGAATTGGCTTGACAAGAACTGGCTTGGTGTTTTGGTTTTAATATTTAGTATGTAAACAAAAGTACTATCTTTATTTCAGTAAAAAGTCTAATTGTCATTTTAGTTTTATATTGTACTGGAAATTCTAGTCATGCCAAATGTGGGCCTATGTGTGTAGATGTCTATATAAGAGGGTAGTTCTGAATACTTTGTAGAATATTGAAACATGCTATTACATTTGTATAAGACTTGTGATTTCACAGTTTCTTTTTTTTTTAATTCTTCCTTTACTTGAAAATGAATGTTGTTGTTGTTGTTATGTGCTGTTGAGTCATCTCCAACTCATAGTGACCCCTCCTTGTAGTATTCTGTAGTATCTCTACAGAAGTAGATTGCTCTAGCCTCCTTCTGAGGAGTGGCTGGTCGGTTGGAACCGCCGGCCTTCTGGTTAGCAGTCAACCCTTCTAAATTTATTAAGTTGTGCACAGTTTAACAAACATGAAACAAGCATACTGTGCTTGTAGTAAAGGGTTTAGAATTTCAAAATCCTAGGGCTGGTTGTAGAAGAAATTGTTCAAAGAAGTTATTCTGGCTTTTATTCCAATTCCCATCACTGAATTTTTAAAAAGTCATTTTCACTTCAAATAAGAATGGTGCTGAGCAGTACATCTCTGACCTGCGTACCTCTACTTTTTCCCTACCTCAAAACCCTACACTTCTCCTAAATGAGTTTATTTCTTTAGGATCAATTACTTGTTAGGTGATAAAAGGATAAAATGAGACAAGTCAAGGTGTTTGAACATTAGGCATTGTGAAGCTATTGAATTTTTCTGATATGATTGGAGTTATGTCAGAATAATCTTGCAGTTTTGTGTAGAGTAGTTTGACCAAAGAGTTTATTGCTTTACCCTTAACCAAACTAAACTTACTGCCATTGAGTCAGATCTGACTCATAGCGACCCCTCCTTGGGTTTCTGACGCAGGATCACTATGGAAGTAGATTGTCCAGTCTTCTTTCCAAGCAGTGGCTGGTGGATTTGAACTGCCAGCCTTCTGGTTAGCAGTCAAATGCCTTTAAAAGTCTTGAATAAGATCTGTTAATATTAATTCAAAACATTTTTTTACTGCCTCTGAATGTGGGGCATTTTCATAGGTTGTAGGAAATGAGGAGATCAAGATGTGGACCCAGTCCTCAGGGAGCTTACAACGTAAGCTAATATCTGCCGAGGTCCAGCCTCAGCTGTGGGTCTCTGGAGGGAGAGGTGGCGTCGGCGAGATGATGGAGACACACTCACACAAGATGAAGATGTGCCCCACATAATGAGGTGGCCTTCTTTATTTTATACTATAT
>NW_006921921.1:3219996-3220537 GCF_000298275.1 Orycteropus afer afer | reverse complement strand
GGACCAGAATACAATCGGAAGTAAAGGTGGAATTGGCTCTTTTGACAGCTGGAGCTTTGTCAAGCAGCAGTCGTAGAGGTCTGGGCATCACCAAATATCTGATAGAAATAGATTTGCCTGTAAATCATTATGATACAGGACCTTGTACGTTAACTCTGATCTGAGATGAGTAAACAAAGTGGTGGGAATGGGATGGAAAGAGTGACATGTTTCGGCTTCCTTGAGATGTCATTGAGGTGGGCCTTGGTTAATGAGAACTTTGGTAATGCCAATGTGGGGAGCAGTGTGAGGAGATCGCTTTACAGGGGGGCATTCTCGGCAGAGAGAACAGGAAGAGCGAAGGCCCAGGTGGAAGCCGTGAGCAATTTACTGAGATCCCTCAAGGTCAACAGTAACTTCCTGGCTGTCAAATCCCATGAGTCTGTTATTGGTTATCAGTTGTGGTGAAATGAGTTCCTCTGTGTGGCCTTTTGCCTTGGTTCTTTGGAAAAGGAACTTGAGAGACTTTTCTCCTAAGCCCTGCATTACTTTTTTTTTTTTT
>NW_006921921.1:3200339-3211841 GCF_000298275.1 Orycteropus afer afer | reverse complement strand
TGGGGTTTAGTCCAATTCTGCATCCTTTCCTTCAAGGCTCAGGGGTCCAAGATTATCTTCTGTGTCTGTGTTAATTGGTTTCCCTTTTCTTTGTTGAAAATGGTCTGTGCAATCCTTCTGCCTAGTCCGCCATCTTGCCCTGCCTCCCCTGCTTTACTTTTGCCTAGTTTTTTACCCTAGAGGGCTTGCTATTTTTGTCCAGGTTGATTGACATTTCCTGGATAAGCTGTAAGCAACTGATGGTTTGATGCTTTTTGTCTGGCTGTGGGCTGCAGCCTGCTTAGTGATTGGTCTATTTTATGCACTTTGCAGCGATTGGTCGGTATACTTGTGCAAATGAAGTGACTATACCCTACTATGCAACTCATATGTCCTGGAAAGGGGAGGGGCTTGGTTAGTTCATAGCCCTGGTAGGAGGGTCATGCCTTGACATTGATGAGGAATCTGCTTATATATGCAACCAACCCCATAAAGATTGGCAGACAGAGGAATAAAGAATGAAGAAAGGAGAAAAGGCAAGAGAGACAAGAAGCAGAGAGATAAGCAAGGAATGTCCTAAAAGATCTATAACACAGGTCAAGGGATGTCTTCTCACTGAAGATGACGAGAGATCTAGAAGAGGCCCTGTGGCAGAGCCAGTGGCAACAGGCCTGGAAAGGGCCCTACAACAGAGTCGGTGGTGATGGCAGAAACCTGATTCTAGGAATGCAGTTAAGAGAGCTGAACAAAACTGTTACTTTGGCTTATGAGCTGGGTCAGTTAGCAGTGGAGAGGCTGACAACAGGGAGGCCAAAACCAGAAAGGCCTGTCTTGAGGGGGCTTAGAAGTAGCCTGTCCTGGGGTGAGGGAAAGAGGGGTCTGCGGAGAGGAGTTCTGCCTTGGGGGAGTTGAGAAGAAGCCTGTCCTCAGGAGGCTGAAAGAAAGGCCTGCTTGCTTGCAAGGCTGAGAGGAGATTCAAAGGCTGTCCACACTGAAGAAGAGAGGGATGTGCTCTCCACTTCAGGGGACCCTTCTAAACTTTGTGTGCTCCTGATCCTGATCCTGATGAGTTGTACTCTGTACTTCCTTAATAAATCACTCAACTATAAGTATGGTCTGTGAGGTGGTTGTGGCCATCGCAGCAAATTGTCAAACCCAGCAGAGAAGTAGAGATTGCTGTGGGAGAAATGCCTGTTGTCAGAATTGGTAAAAAGATTGAAGGTTGATGGTATCTGTGATCTCCACCTCATAGGGATCAACCTTGGGCTGATCTTGATTCCCATTATCGCCTTGCAGTTATACAGACTCTGATGCTACTACTGCCATTACACATTAATCTTCGTCTTTCTAGACCTGTCAGCAGTATGTGACACAGTGGAATACTCTTTGTGAAATACTTCTTGGCTTCCAGGACACGACTTTCTCCTGATTCTTCTACCTCACTGGTTGCTGCTTCTCAGTCTCCTTTGCTAGTTCTTCTTTATATTCTTAACTTCTAAATGTTGGAGGGCCCCAGGCTTAGTCCTTGACCCCTGTTTTTCTGTCTGCACTCACTGTTACATGATCTCATGTAGTCTCAAGGCACTGATTATTTATACACCAAAATTATATCTTCAGCCTGGACCTCTCCCTTGAACTCCATACTTGATTAAACCATTTCCTCCAAGTTGATCCTAACTCATGGTGACCCCATGTGTGTCAGAGTAGAATTGTCTCCATAGGATTTTCATTGGCTGTTATTTTGGAAGAAGATCACCAGGCATTTCTTCCAAGGCACTGCTAGGTGGACTCTTAACTGCTAACCTTTTGATTAGTAGCCGAGTGTGTTAACCATTTGCATCACCCAGGAACTCCCCATACTTGGTTATCAACTGCATATTTGACAATTCCCCTGGGAGGCCCAATGAGCATGTTAAAAACTGAGCCTGACCTTCCCCCCACAGGTCTGCTCTTCTTTCTGTGGTCTTCCCCATCACAGTAATGGTGACTCTGTTCTTCCAGTTCTTCAGGCCAAAACCTAGGAGTCATCTTTTACTCCTTTCTCATAACTGCACATTTTAGCCAAATCCATTGACTCAATTTAAAAAATACATCCAGAATCTGAGCACTTCTCACTACTTCCATTACCATTACCCAATTTAAAACACTGTCATCTCTCACCTCAGTTGTTATAATAGCTTCCTATCCAGTTTTCTGGCTTCCACCCTTGCTTTTCTACAGTCTGTTCTCAACAAAGCTACCGAAGTCATTTTTTTTGCACTTTAGTCAGGTTATGTCATTCCTCTGCTCAAAACTCCCTGTTGACATCCCATCTCAGGGTAGTACCATTGAAGGCTTATCCCTTTTTTCCCCTTTGCCTTCTCCTCCTTCTAACCTCTCTGCACATTTTGACACCTATACTGACCACTTTGCTTTTTCTTGAACATTTTGCTTTTTTTCATCCTTCTTCATGTCTTTGTTCAAAAAGCCACTTTCTCAGCCAATATACTCATGAAGAGATGCTCAGGACTACTGGCCATCAGGGAAATGCAAATCAAAACCACAATTAGATACAACTTGGCACCCACTATGACAGCTGTGATCATAAAGACAGTAATAATAGCAAGTGTCGGTGAAGGTAGGGAGAGAGTGGAACACTGATATACAGCTAATGGGAATGAAAAACGTGCAGCTGCTTTGGAAGACAACCTTGCTGTTCCTGAAGTGTTTAAACATGAGTTACCATATTCCATTCCTAAGTATGTACTGAAAAGAAATTAAAGTATATTGACCCATGTCACTTTAGCTTTGTGTATTTCGCAAATTATATAAATTATATTTCAGTAAAATGTATTTTTTTAAAAAAGAAATTAAAGTGTATCTTCACAAAAAAATGTGTACATAAATGTTCATAGCAGTGTTATTCATAATAGCCCAAAAGTGGAACAATCCAAGTGCCTATCAATTGATGAATGGATAAATAAAATGCTGTCTATCCATAAAACAGAATACAGTTTGTCAATAAAAAAGAAATATAGTATTGATACCTGCTACAACTTGGATGAACTTTGAAAACATTGTGCGAAGTGAAACAAGCCATTTATAAAGGACAACATGGTATATGATTCCATGTATATATATAAAGTATCCAGAATAGGCAAATCTATGCCTAGGGCACTTGACTGCTAACCAGAAGGCTGGCGGTTCAAACCCACCAGCCCCGCCTCAGAAGGAAGATGGGGTAACCTACTTCTGTAGCGATACTGCCTCAGAAACCCAAGGAGGGGTCGCTATGAGTCAGGTCCGACTTGACAGCACATAACAACAACAACAACAGAGACAGAAAGTAGATTAATGGTTGACCAGGGCTGATGGGGTTGAGTAGAAATGGGGAGTGATTGTTAATGGGTACAGGACTTCTTTTGGGGGTGATGCAAATGTTATAAAATTGTGACAGATGTGCAACTTTGAATGTTTTAAAGCCATTGAATTACACATTTTACATGGGTGAATTGTATGGTTTGTGAATTATCTCAATAAAGCTATTAGGGGGGAAAAAAAGTCGCCTTTTCAGAGAGTCCTTCTTTGACTCTTAGAGGCAGGGATTTTGTCTATTTTCTGCACATAATAGGCACATCATAATTTTGAGTGAATTCCTATACCCATCTCTTGTGCTGGGCACATCGTAGACAGTCAGTAGATAGTGCTTGAATGAATTTCCAAATGTGAAAAGATTTGTGAATCTTCAGATTGATATTGATGCAGTCTGTCCCTCGTGAGTCCAGTAGTACTTCAGACATTGCCAAGATGGTAAATTCATAGGAATAGAGGGCTAGAAAGGCACTTAAATCCATCACAGATTCCCATAATAAAGATTTATGATGGAGTAGCGGGGACTTTTGGTTCTTTGTTTACTCTCTACTTTCAAGTCATATTTAATTAATTATGGTCTAAGAAAGCACTCACATGTATTCTTTCTGATTTTCTTTTTTTTTCGCAGACAATACCTGAAATCCCACCAAAGCCTGGAGAACTCAAAACGGAGCTTTTGGGACTAAAAGAGAGACAACATGAACCTCAAATTTCTGAACAGTAGAAACCTAAAACACAACTATGCCAAGGATTCTGTGAATAATATTGTAAATTTTAAGTATATATTTTTATAATTTATCGAAAGTCAAACTACTTGCCTGATGCGTCTAATACGATAATAACTGCAAGAAGAGGTGCTCAATAGATAAGAACTTATTCTTTGAGAATTGACTACAATTTGGCCCTTATATCTTGAAAACTGCCAAAGGATATGTCATCAGCTTCTTGACTGTGGTTTGGGAGATACTTAGTTTTGAGTATCATGTGAGATATACCATCTGCAGTGTCTTCCACCATTATAATTCTGGTTTGTCACTGAATTAAGCTTTGATTATGATGGTGAATGGGAATCATAAATTAACTATAATAAAAGTTACATTGAGGATGAATATTTATGGTGTGAAGTTAATATTTCTCTAAATGGTAGGAAGTACTATATCTACTAAACTGTAGTGAGTTGACATACTAGAAATTTGAAGTTCTTTTGGAATTGTGTATTTAAGTTATTAAGCCCTTGAAACTGAATTTCAGAAACCACCTTGGCATTTAATTTTTCTGATAAGAAATATTTTAAAATAGCTGAAAAATGTAAGTGAGCAATTTAGCCTTTTACTGAGTCTATAAATACAGAATAAAATTTTTTATAATTTATTTCTGATTAGGGCTATTTTTCCAAAACACATTTTTTAGAATTCTGCATAAAGATAATGGTTAGCCTTACTTCTTAGCCAGTTAATAAATTGCAGATCTTTGGGGTCAAAGTTGAAACTTAAATATTAAAACCCCTAAAAGCCAACAAAACCATTTGTTTCACTCTCCATAGGCAATATTCTTTTCATTTCAACAATATAAATGAAACACTGACGTCCAGCCTCATATATAAGATTCTCAGACTTGTTATCTGTTGAAATGCCCTTTGGCGCCTTATCAAATGCTTCCATCACCAAGTGTCTCTCTCTAGTGAAAGGGCCTGTGATTTAAAGGTAGAAGGTGGAGTTTTGCGTTGAAACTCCTTGCTGTTTGCAGGTGTTTTATTCCCTGTGACCTTCATTTTGGCTCCTGTAGCTCAAAATTCATAGCTGCCATGTTTTGAATACTTTTTTCTTGGGAAAAAAAATCATATACAAATAGTGAAGCTTGCCACAGCTGCCATTTGCAAGGATTTTATGTAGGACTGGAAGAAGTTCTGACTTTTTAAAAAATATTTTGTTGTTTTTGGTGAAGGTTTACATAGCAGTTTAGGTACCCATTCAACAATTAATACACAAATTGTTGAGTGGCATTGGTTACATTCTTTACAAGATGTGAACATTCTCATTTCCATCCTGGTTGTTCATTTCCACTAATCTAGTTTCCCTACCCCCATTCTCATCTTTGTTTTTTTTCAAATTTTATTTTGTTGTTGTCAAGAATATACACAGCAATACACGCCAATTCAACCATTTCTGCATGCATAATTCATTGACAGTGGTTACATTCTTCAAATTGTACAACCATTCTCACCTTCTTTTTCTAAATAGTTCTTCCTCACTGGCCCCTAAGATTCCCATCAAATCTTTCCAGTTGCTGTTGTCACTTTGATCGCATATTGATAGTTCTTTTATAAAAGAACATAATACTCAAGGCAGACATTTTTTATTAGTTAAGCTAGACTACTGTTTGGTTTTCCAGTAATATATCAGACAATGTTTCACTGCTATTCATAAGGTTTTTAGTGGCCGGTTTTTACAGAAGTAGATGGCCCCATTCTTCTTCCCAGTCTGTCTTCATCTGGAAGCTCTGCTGAAACCTGTCCACCATGGGAGGCCCTGATGGTATTTGAAATACCAGTGGCATAACCTCCACCCTCACAGCAACACATTAGCCACCACAGTATGACAGACTGACAAATGAGTAAGAGAAGCTCAATATCTGTCAAAAAAAAGGTCAGGAGCTGATTGTGGAACAGAATATCAATT
This sequence comes from Orycteropus afer afer, assembly GCF_000298275.1. Taxonomy (NCBI): domain Eukaryota; kingdom Metazoa; phylum Chordata; class Mammalia; order Tubulidentata; family Orycteropodidae; genus Orycteropus; species Orycteropus afer. The sequence continues at coordinate 3,205,833 of NW_006921921.1, read as the reverse complement.
TCTCATATGCATAAGTTCAAGTTGAAACTAAAGAAAATTAAAATAAGTCCACAAGAGCCAAAATATGACCTTGATTTTTTTTTTTTTAGTTTTATTTTATTTTATTTATTAGGATTTGGGTGAAGATTTACAGAGTAAATTCACTTTTCATACAGCAGTTCACATATACTTTGTCTCATGTCATTGACCAAAATTTACAATGCAGCAGCTCCCCTCCCACTTCCTCCCCATAGTTACCTCCTCCCAGTGTCCATCCCTTCATACTCTTCTGCACCCTGAGCTATCTCCCTGTGCATAAGCAGCCCTTCCTTCTCCCTGATTGTTCTCTCCAGGGCGTGTGTCTACTTGAATGACCTTGATTTTATCCCATCCAAATTTAGAGACCATCTGAGGAATAGATTTGATGCATTGAACATCAATGACCAAAGACCAGACAAGCTGTGGAATCACATCAAGATCATACACGAAGAAAGCAAATGGTCATTAAAAAGATAGGAAGAAAAGACCAAAATGGATGTCAGAAGAGGCTCTGAAACTTGCTCTTGAACAGAGTGGCGAAAGCAAATGGAAGAAATGCTGGAATAAACGATGTTAACAGAAGATTTCAAAGGGCAGCTTGAGAAGACAATGTATTAGAATGAAATGTACAAAGACCTGGAGTTAGAAAACCGAAAGGGAAGAACATGTTTGGTATTTCTCAAGCTGAAAGCACTGAAAGAAAAATTCAAGCCTCAAGTTGCAACATAGGATTCTATTGGCAAAATATTGAATGATTCAGGAAGCATCAAAAGAAAATGGAAGGAATAAACAGTCACTGTATCAAAAAGAATTGGTCTATTTCCAACTATTACAGGAGGTAGCATATGATCAAGAACCAATGGTATTGAAGGAAGAAGTCGAGGCTGCACTGAAGGAACTGGTGAAAAAGAAGGGTCCAGGAATCGATGGAATACCTATTAAGATATTTCTTCAAACGGATATAGCTCTGGAGGCACTTACTTGTTTATGCCAAGAAATTTAGAAGACAGCTACCTGGCCAACTGACTGGAAGAGATTGATATTTGTACCCCTTCCAAAGAAAAGATGATCCAAAAGAATGTGGAAGTTACTGAACAGTATCGATATCACATGCAAGTAAAATCTTGCTGTTCTGTTTCCCTAGTGCTGCTCTGACAGGAAATACACCACAAATGGGATGGCCTTAACAAACAGGAGTCTATTCTCTTACAGTTTGGAGGCTTTAAGTCTAAGTTCAAAGTGCCAGGGTCTAGGGGCTGGATGAAAGCCCCTCAGCCTTGGGCTTCAGCTCTGCCTCCAGCTCTCGGACCACTGAAGTTAGAGGCTTTTCGTCACTCAGACAGCTGTTGGTTGCTGAGGCTGCCAAGCCCAAGGTTGACAAGTAAAAAGGCACAGTCCTGATGTTACCAAACCACATGGCAGGCCATTAACTCAAGTCCACTGAAAGTCCCAAGGTCGGCAGAGCATGGCAGGCTGCTGAACAATGACATGGCTACATGCAGGGTTCAAGCATGCCATAAGCTAGAGACTATTCCCAAGGCTTCTCCCTATAGAGAGGAAGCAGACCACATCCCAAAGGCAGCTACTCAGCTGCTTGTGGTAGATCCCACTATGGAGTTGATTGCCAGTCTCATCATGAGGAATAACTACAACCAGCTGCCCAGCCACTCAACCAGGCCCAGCCAAGTTGACATACAAACGGAACTACCACAATTGACATACAATCTGACAACTGCCCTTGTCAACTTTGCATTTGTACAGATCGTCATTGGGTGGCATCTGTACAAATCTCCTCCACTGGGTGGCTCCACTCCCCTAGTTCCTCTAAGTGGCTACCTCACCCCCTTGGCCTGGTGGCCCTGGCCTGTTCCTCTCCCTCTTGGGCATGGCAGCCCCACCCCCTCACTCTTGGGCAGCAGCTACAGCTCCATCCCACTGGCTCACATGAACGAGCAGCCCCACACTGCAGAACCAAGTTGGTGAAGGCCTGGCTCTTTGAAACATAGGGGGCTGTGGTGATTCCACCCCCAAAGGCTATGGTCCTGCCCTTTCAGGCTGAGGCAGCTCTGCTTCCGTTTCCTTGGTCTTTCCACTTCTGCTGATCAATGCCGAAGGCAACCCACTCCACTGGAAAACTTCCTGCCCAAAGAGCACTCGGCTTTCTTGCTCCATGGGCCAGTCAACCTGCTACTCCATCTCATGCCAGTCTCTTCAACTAATTAATGCCTGAAGGCAACCCACTCTGCCAGGAAGCCGCCTACCCAATGGCACCCAGCTTTCTCCTCCGTAGGCTGGTAAGCCTGTTGCTGTTTAATGCTAGTCTCTGGGCTCTGCTACTGCCATCTCTCATGCTGGTCTCTCTGCTAGTATCTCTCTGCCAGTCTCTTGGCTCTGCTTCTGCCGTCTTTCATGCCATATGCTGGGATCTCTCTGCCAGGGTCTCAGGTCAAGGCCCACTCCACTCCTGTTTCCACATTTTAGGTATCTGTCAGAGCAGCACCCCACTCTCTAGGTACCATAATCTGTTCTGGTTCTCTAGTGCTGCTCTGACAAGAGATACACTACAAATGGGATGGTCTTAACAAATAGGAGTTTATTCTCTTACAGTTTGGAGGCTTTAAGTCTAAGTTCAAAGTGCCAGGCTCTAGGGGCTGGAGGAAAGCCCCTCAGCCTTGGACTTCAGTTCTGCCTCCAGCTCCTGGCCCACTGAAGCTAGAGCCTTTTCTTCACTCAGACAGCTGCTGGCTGCTGAGGCTGCCAAGCCCAAGGTTGACAAGTAAAAAGCACAGTCCCAATGTTACCAAACCACATGCTAGGCCATTAATTCAAGTTCATTGTAAGTCCCCAGGTCGGCAGAGTGTGGCAGGCTGTTGAACAATGACACAGCTACATGCAGGGTTCAAGGTGCCATAAGTTAGAGACTATCCCCAAGGCTTCTCCTTATATAGAGGAAGCAGACCACATCCAAAAGGCAGCTACTCAGCTGCTTGTGGCAGATTCCACCATGGAGTTGACTGCCAGTTTCATCATGGGGAATAACTACCACCAGCTTCCCAGCCACTCAACCAGGCTCGGCCAAGTTGACATACAAACTGAACTACCACACTTGCTGAAGATAATTCAAAAACTATTCCAGCAGTATATTGACCGGGAGCTTCCAGAAATGGAAGCTGGATTCTGAAGAGGGCATGGAATGAGGGATATCACTGCTGATATCGCGTGGATCTTGGCTGAAAGCAAAGAATACCAAGATGTGTACCTTTGTTTTAATGACTATGCAAAGGCATTTGACTGTGCGGCTCATAACAGATTATGGATAACATTTTGGAAAATGGGAATTCCAGAATGCTTAATTGTGCTTAATTGACAAGTAAATTAGAGGAATCTGTACATAGACGAGGCTGTCATTCGAACAAACATGGGAATACAGCATGGTTTAAAATAAGGAAGGGTGTACGTCAGGGTTGTATCCTTTCACCATACTTACTCAGTCTGTATGCTGAGCAAGTCATCTGAGAAGCTGGACTATATGAAGATGAATGCGGCATTAGGATTGGAGGAATACTCAATAACCTGCAATATGCAGGTGATACAACTTTGCTTACTGAAAGTGAAAATGACTTGAAGCACTTACTGATGAAGATCAAAGACTGCAGTGTTCAGTATGGAGTACATCTCAATATAAAACAAAAATTCTCACAACAACCAATAAGCTGCATCATGATAAATGGAAAAAAAAAATTGAAGTTGTCAGGCATTTCATCTTCGATCCACAGTCAACATCAATGGAAACAGCAGTCAGGAGGTAAGATGTATTGCACTGGGCAGATCTGCGAAAGACCTCTTTAAAGTGTTAAGAAGCAAGGAAGTCATCCCTTAAGATGGCAGAATAGGCAGAAAGACTGCACAGACCCTCTTCAATAAAGAAAAGGGGAACCAACTAGCACAGATGCAGAACATAATCCTGGACCCCTGAGCCTTGAAGGGAAGGATATAGAAGTGGACTAAACTCCAGCTAGCAGAAGAATTTGCATGAAAACACCAAAAAAGGAGACATATGGAGCTGTGGTCTGGCAGCAATCCTGACCACACAGACGGCTAGGATATTGCCAAGTGGTGGTAGGACCTAAGAATTAACCTAAAAATCAGCCCTGCTAGCCAGGGACTGCACAGAGGACTGCTCTGGTGGCTGGGAAATAAAAGGTGAAACAGCAAAGAGGAAGGTGGACTGAGCTGTGGACTTTTGCCTGTCTGGAGGGTGCAGCCATTTTGAATGTTTACAAGTGGCTTGAACATTTTGCATATTTAAAGTGACAGCATTCTCCCAGATTCCAGGGACTTAAGAACAGCCTCCACTTGCCAGGAACCATAAGGACATTCCAGGCGCAGGCAACTGGAAAGGTGCGACATTCACATTATTACTCTTATACCCCACATCCTCTTGGTAAACGGAGGTACAGCCATCCCTCACTCCCAATCACCTTCTGGGCCAGCAGGAATTCCATCCCAGTCTGCATCCTCAGACAGAGCCTGGGTGCCCTGCCCTGCCCTGTCCCAATTTTTTTCCCTCTATTTGTTTTTTAGTTTCTTTATTTTTATCTGTTTTAAAACTATTATTATTATTATTATTACTCTTGTCCTTTTTACTATTATTCTTTATTCTTCCCCTCCCAGGTTCTAGTTTTCAGCTTTTTTTCTTTTCCCTGTTCCTGGTTACAATTTTTTTTCTTTCTTTCTCATGTTTAACCTGTTCCTTGTTTTTCTTTTTGCATTTGTCCCATTTTTCTTCATTATTCTCCTTCTCTACCTTTTTTCTGTTATTGTCCTCACCCCAGATATTGTGGGGTTTTTTCCCCCCTTTTTTCTTTTTTTGGTTGCTGTTCCTGTGTGATTACACAGTGTCTTTTGTACATTTGCTTTTACTTTTTTGCTGGTTATTCAATTTTTATTTTTGTCTAACTGAGTGGAAGACAGCAACAGTCCCCATATGACACAACTACACCAACACCTCCTGCAGCTTCACATACTGAGTGAGAGCCACCACTTCCTTCTCTACCAACAGGCCAATGATAAAAATCACCAAAGAAGAGCCTGACTCACCCTTGGCTGCTCTTCACAAACAGTTAACAGAGATCTAAATACAACAATGCCACAATGCCTCAGAGACAACAGACCATCACAGTCCACACAAAAGAGTAAGATAAAATGGTAAAAATAAGGGAGCAGGATACAGACCCAGAACACATCCCTGAGGAAGAAGCAGAATTGGAACTCTCTGATAAGGTATTCAAAAGAATTATCTTTAGGTATCTTCAAAGGATTGAGAGACAGACCAAAGAAAACACAGAAAAACCTTAGAAAAATTTTGGAAGAAAATACAAGAACAAAATCACAAAATAAATGAAAAATTAGAAATGATTCTAAATCTACAGATAGAAATCCAGAAGATTAATACTAAATTGTCAAAATTAGATAA
>NW_006921921.1:3195915-3196629 GCF_000298275.1 Orycteropus afer afer | reverse complement strand
AGATGGAAACAACCTAGATGTCCATCAACTGAGGAATGGATAACCAAACTATGGTATATACACACAATGGAATACTACACAACCCTAAAGAATAATGTAGAACCTACAAAACACCACATAACATGGATGAACTTGGAGGACATTATGCTGAGTGAAATAAGTCAATCACAGAAGGACTAATATTGTATTAGTACATTATTGTAAAAGTCAAGGAAAAGTTTATCTATGGAAGGAAATTTTCTTTGTGGTGGGAGGGGATGGTAGGAACACAGATAGATAGAGATAAGTATTGATTTGGGTGAAGAGAAGGGCAACGTCCCAAATGTGAGTGATCAACATGGTGGCATTGAGGCAGAGGAAGACATAGAGGTACATGGGAGGTATAGACAACAAAGATGAACACTTTTGCACATACAGTACCACATTGTCAGTGAAGGCAAACATGGATATACGGTGGATAGATGGGTGGACGGGCTGAACTATTAGGTATGTCTATGAAGTGGGCAGTGTACCCAAGACCATATATAGGGTGGCAGACAATGGTCCTATAAGTGTATTTGTATGATCTGAATTCCCAGGTGTATAGTAGAGCTGAGAAGGGACAAGGTTGTAGTCCCTTCTTGGTCATAGCCAGCTACCCAGAGGGACCGAGTAGTTGATCCTGCGGGCTTGGGACCATAGTCGCAGGGGACATCAAACTCAATTGGCATAACA
>NW_006921921.1:3186720-3195230 GCF_000298275.1 Orycteropus afer afer | reverse complement strand
GACATGAGACAAAGTATATGTGAACTGCTGTATGAAAAGTGAATTTACTCTGTAAATCTTCACCCAAATCCTAATAAAAAAAAAAAAAAAAAGTAATTCAGTATAATTTGACAAAATTGTTTAAAATCAACCGAGAGTCCCATTGGAACCTGTCTAGTAACTGAACTGTCAGTTTTTATGCAAGGTATATTAAAAAAAAAAAAAGAACAAAACCCAAACTCACTGCCATCCTTGATTCTGACTCATAGCGACCCCCTTTGGGTTTCTGAGGCTGTAGCTTTAGGGAAGTACCAGTCTTCCTTCCATGGAGTGGCTGGTGGGTTTGAACCACCTTCTTGTTAGCAAATGCCTCAGGCACTATACCACCAGAACTCCTTGTATGATATAGATGTTTGTTTTTATTAAAACCTGAGGGATTATGATACTTTTGTTTCCTTCTGGAAGCAATGGAAATTTAGAATTTTTAGTAGGAAAGTGTGAGAAGGCAAAAGGAGCTCTGATGGCACAATGGTTAAGTGCTTGGCTGCTAACTGAAAGGTGGCAGTTGAACTCCCTAGTGGCTCCATTGGAGAAAGCTGTGGCAGTCTGCTTCTGTTAAAGATTACAGCCTGGGAGCCCCTGAGGGGCAGTTAGTTCTACCTTGTCCTACAGGGACACTGAGTTTGGTTTTTGGAGAGGACAAAAGTTTTAGTAATTTATAATTGCAGTATGATGCTTTAGCTTCTATATCATACAATCTTTATTAAAAACAGTAATTCATGGTAGACAAAATATGAGTCAAACATTACCACAATCAACTAGTATAACCTTGTTTCATTAAGAAACTGTACCTTATAGTATGTTTATCTATGAGCTGCCATTTATTTTTTAAGGGGGAAAGTACAGCTTGTGTGCAGAGCAGAGAGAACTCTGGTCCACAGGGCTTCAAGGCTGTGACCTTCTGGAAGCAGACTGCTAGGCCCATCTGCTGAGGCAGCTCCGGGTAAGGAGGTTCAAGCCACCAACCTGTCAGCTGGCACTCAAGCATTTAACCTTCTGTGCCACCCACAATGGATTATGACAACAAAGGCAAGACACTGGGTATTTGGGAACTTTTTAATTTTTATACACATGACAAGATTTTACATCAAGAATAGTCAGTTAAATAGTACAAATTTACATTCATGAGGAATGTTAAAAAAAAATTCAACTAAAAAACCCACTTCTTCCTGTGACCCACAATCCCAACGTTTTACAGTGCAGGGGAGAAGGGGGTAGGGGTGGGGGGCTTCCAAAATAAGTCTCTCCAAAAAGAAATGACTTCAATTTCACATTCTCTCTCCACACACGGGCCAAACGGTGAAGAGTATAATTTATAATTCATCTTTTTCAGCTGTAGACTGCTGTGAAACAAAAGCCAAAAGATATTATAAGCAAAACATACAAAACCCCACCTTACAGAGGTTCAGATACGGAAACAATTTAAATGGGCCCAGATTATTTCCGGGTATTTTAGCTATAAGCCACAACTTCACCTTGTTTATCTGCAAGTAATTTAGGACCCACCAAGATCAGTGGCCCTTAAAAATGAACAGAAATTTAAAAACAGCCTAACTATGCTCTATAGCAAGGCAGATGTAAGCAGGAAATACATACACATTATGAGCCAAGGAAAATCTGTTTTAAAACATCTCAGCGTTTCCGGCCTTTTTTGGGGAAGTAGGAAGAAGAAGGTAAATACGTAAAATGATCTGCTCCATACCTTTGTTGTTTCTTGTTCTTCCTCATCTGTTCCTGCATCTATCTCTTCTTCTTCATCTTGCTCTGCATCTTCTGCTGCGTCTTCTGCTGCGTCTTCAGGTTCTTCCTCAGGCTCTTCTTCCACCTTGTAGACAATATTTATGACAACATACATGAACCCATGAACACCCCGAATCTATTTTCACCTTACTTATTTACTTATTCATTTGTTCATTCTATTTATTTATTTAAAGATCATAATTTACTTCACTCCTGTTTATTCAGAACTGTAGAACAAGTCCTTTAAATTAAGAGTTAATAGCTTAGTAACAGGGAGACAAGCAAAAAACATATTAAAGTAGAATTTCTCATTAAATTATAGCTTAGTTAGTGCCTGGCACTATGGGGATTCAAACATTAGTAAAACTGTTTAAAAAAGTAAAAATCAGTCAGACTTCTTAGAGCTACATCACTTAATCATGGGAAGCTTATTCTTATGGGGGCGGGGGGGGGAGTCAGCCCATGTGAGGGAGGCAGGGGATACAGACCTTTGCATCAGGGTCAATGTTTAAACTGAGGCGCAGCATTCTTTCTATCCTGTCTCCGTATGCTTTTGTGTCTGGTAAAAGATATCCTGACCTCAGCGTCGCCGTTTCAAACAAAACCACAGCAAGATCCAAAACTGTTTGATCCTCTTCGTCTTCCTGAAATGGAAGAAGCCACACATTTGATATTAAAAAATGCAAAGTATTCAAATTAAAAGACAAATAGGAAGATGGCTGTAGTATTACTCACCTTAACCCGTCGAAGCATGTCTCTGATCAATGGATGTCTGGGATTAATTTCAAATGTCTTCTTCTGACTGGCATAGTAACTGTTAAGGGATAAATATGAACATTAACAAACAAAAGTTTTTTAGGGTCTGTACAGTTTTCTTATGCTATTACTAACTTTCGTAATTATACACAATAACCCTTGGGAAAAAAATCAAGGTGTCCTTAAATATTGAGTGCTACATCACACATTCCCTTTTAAGGGAGTGGCATGGGTAGATGAGAGTGTACAACGTATCACTGATGAATCACAAGTGCCCAGAACTCTTGGCTGATGGATGATTTATGTGCATCCCTCCTGATTCTAATCGTCTTAGTTGCAGCTGTCTCCCTCAGAGTTCTAGAAATGCCACCTTCTTGGTGATGGCTGCACCAATATGCTGCCTTTTCCTGAGCTCAGCACCAATGCATCTTGAACACATCTTCGCAATCATTAGCATTCTACTGCTGCTTGTGATATACTTCCCTCCTGCAGCTCAAACTTGAGCTCAGACGGTAGGAACCACATCTGTCCCTATCTCAGCATACTCATTCATTACGTGCAAAAACCAAACCCTTTGGTTTTTAGTAGAATTCTGACTTATAGCGACCCTAGGACAGAGTAGAACCACCCCACAGAGTTTCTAAGGCTATAAATCTTTATAGAAACAGACTGCCTCATCTTGCTCCTATGGAGTGGCTAGTAGGTTTAAACCAGTGACCTCTTTGGTTAACAGCCAAATGCTTAAACCACCCAAGCTCCTATTACCTACATACGACCTGACAATTTGAGGACTTGCTTTGTTGTATGAGGTTGAAAGTCACAAAGACAGGAGGTGTTATCTACTTCTGACTACTAGTCAATGGACACAATAGGATAATTAATCAGTTACTGAAATTAATTATTAATTGGACATTTATTGACTGAATGCTCACTGCTGCCATAAGATATCATATAAATAGAACACTTCTTTTCCACCTGGAATTTATAATCTAGCCAGGGAATGAGACATCAGTTAACACGGTAACATTTTACCATTTTAGAGTATAAACATTTTTCTTAAAGTGACTTTTGATTGTGACAACAATGAAGACTATACTTTTGAGACAGGGCTTCAAGAAGAATAACCCTTAAGGTAGGACCGAAGAAAAAGTATGACTAGATAGTAAATGAAGATATTCTTGGTAGAGGAAGAGAATATAAAAGTAGGGAACAAGTCACTTCCAAAGGCACCACTATGACATTAAAATCTAAGCCCATGCAAAAGAGAGAGTTCCATAACCTATTTTACTTCTAAGTACTTGGTCCTTGAGTTCAAATACCTGCTAACTTGTTAGCCTTTTAAACTTTATTTTATAGGACATACTGTTTGGGCAATTTTAAGAATTTAATTCATTTGAGAATTAAATCATGTCATAATGCCATCATCATTAACCTTATCTGTAATGTAAAAAGTCCAGATACTAGGCCTACCACACAATACAATCCAAAAATAAAGACAGCATGCTTATGAAAATTTCCATTTGAATATAAAATACTATAAAACAATGATCATGAGGCCAAGACCTTTTCTTTATCAATGTAGCAGGAATTCTTTTTCAATTTGTTGTCCTCTTAGTATATAGCAGACAGTGGTGGACACTTCTGTCCTAAAGGAAGTTTGGCAGGGATTTCCCAAGGATGCTTACTTTGTGGAGATGTCCTTGCCTGTCTGGTATGCTTGGGCCTTCATGATTCTCTCCATGTTGCCAGACCAGCCATACTGGCTGGCCACAAGAGCACACGGAGACTCGGTCAAGCGCTGAGACACCACAGCCTTCTCAATCTTAGGGCAAGAAACCCAAAGTTAGAGCCATACAAGTATCAGTGGTTAAAGCCATTCAGTAACTGTACTTAACTTCTTAAGAATCCCATCATTTCGCAATAAACATAGAAGCAGGTCATAAATGTATCTTCCATTCATTCAGGTTTAGGAATTCTTAGGGGACACTGTCATTTAATCTCATCTTTTACTCAGCAATAAAAATACTTAAATACCAACTTTTAAAAACATTAACATATACATATTTAACCTCTGAACAATTATCACAAAAGCAATATAGTATAAAAATTTTTCAAAGTTAGAATAGTTTAATAATCTGGATAAAACTATTGGGAGGACCTTAAAATTTTTGAACTAAGAGAAATTAAAAAGATAGGACCCATTATTCTACATCTGGGTACTGTCTTTTTAACTTTGAAAGGCTATGTAATATTCCATCATAGCAATACAAAGTTTGATTAGTTGACAAAAGAAAAACACTTTAAAATGCAGATGTTAAAATTTCACAATTTGTAATTTCTAGAGTACCTTGTCCTTAAGAGCTTTATCTTTCATCCAGTTGAGCAATGGCTCAAATTCTTTTTCGATTGCTTCACGACTCTCCTTAGTTTTTTCACTTTCATCAAACTTCACTCCTTCCTTGGCAACATTCTGGAATCTTTTTCCATCAAACTCAGGGAGGGCCTGAATACAGTATTCGTCCACTGGTTCTGTGAGATAAATCACTTCATAGCCCTTTTTCAGAAGTCGCTCAACAAATGGAGATGATTCGGCCTACAAAATTAAGGGAAAGAGTTAGGCATTTGTTCCTCTTAGTAGCTATTTTTGTATAGTATTAACAACCCCATTTTACAGATAAAGATTTAAGAGTGCAGGGAGTCCAAGTGACTTTGCCTGTTAACGACTGACTAGGATGCATACCTACACCAGTTACAATTAGGTTTTCTTTTTGTTTCTTCAAGAGTCGGCTATAAATCTTAAGCTGCATACCAGCATCCCTGACATTTAGAGTTCCTTACCTCTTTTCTGCTGGCCCCAGCCATGAAGTAGATTTTGTCTTGCTTTTCCTTCATTCTTTCCACATACTGGTCTAGACTAGTAATGTCAGTTGCATGATGAGAAGACTGGAATCGAAGAAGTTTGGCAAGACGTGTTCGATTTGAGTGGTCTTCAATCACACCAAGCTTGATGTTAGTACCAAATTCTTTCCAAAAAGTGTCATTGTATTTCTCATCAGCAATCTTCTTGATCATATCCAGAGTTTTACGGACAAGCTTCTTTCTAATTACCTAAAATAAATAAAATAAAGAATTATCTCAAATGTTTGAGAATCTGTATTATACAGGGTACCAGAGGAGTAATGGTGACAGTAGATACAAAGGCAGGGCATTGCTCCTGCCATTCACTGAGGGGCAGGGAATGGTGGAGCACTCCTGGGTGGTTGTTAGTTGCTGCCAAGTCACTTCCAACTCATGGTGACCTCAAGTGCACAGAGAACTGTTCCAAGGGTTTTCAAGGTTGTGACCTTCCAGAAGCAGACCTTCTTCCAAAGTGCCTCTGGATGGGGCTGAACCACCAGTAACCACAGTAACATGCTTAACTTTTTGTTTCACCCAAAGATTCCTGAGCTAAAACTAAGCTATCAGTGGGAATACTCACAAAATTGTGGAAATAGTCAGAAGATTGAGTATTTATATTCTAACCTTAGATAATCCCTTTCTAGGGCCTAAAAAAATGGGCTACTTTCAAACAGTTTAAAATAATAATAATAATAATAAAAAAAACCTAGAGTCTTCTATTTATAAAGATTCTAGAAAAAAAATTTCTCAAAAAGTTTGGTAAATGGATGGGTATGTGATAAAACTATAGCAAAATGTTAATCATGGATCATGCAAAAAATAAATAAACTCACTGCCACAGAGTTGACTCTGACTCATAGCAACCCCCATTGGGTTTCCAAGGCTGTAAATCTTTATGGAAGTAGATTTCCTCCTACAGAGCAAGTGATGGGGTTGAACCACCAACCTTCTGGTTAGCAGCCAAATCCCTTACCTACTACACTACCAGAACTCCTCACAGACCAGGCAGGTAGTAGGTATATATGCATATTCATTATACAACTCCTTCAACTCTTCTATGTTTGAAATTTTTTATTAGAAAATGTTGGGGAGAAAAGAACCAATTTCTTGGGGGGGGGGGGAGGGAAAGAACCAATTTCTGAGGATCTGATAATTTCAGAGTGAAAAGGAAGTTCTTCACCTCAATATCCAAGGACTAGACTCCATCTGGTGACCCTACTAATGGAGCTTGCCCTCCAAACCCCAGTCAAAAGCAAAGCAGCCAGTCTCTTCCCTGAGGCACTTACTTTAAGCAGTTTATGCTGTTGAAGAGTCTCACGGGAAACATTCAATGGGAGGTCATCAGAATCTACCTTTAGATAGCAAAAGTAAGGTCAATAAGCAAAAAACCACTGCAGGAAACCAAACCATAACCCAACAATAAAACAATGCAAGACTTGTTCCCCATCCCCCTCATCTTCAGATACTCACAACACCCTTGACAAAGTTAAGGTACTTGGGCATCATATCATGGAAGTCATCTGTGATGAATACTCGGCGCACATAGAGCTAAAAAGAGACAAAAACATCACTTTCTGGAAATTACACTTTCAAATTTTAAATTCAGTTTACACTGCTTACAAACCCACCTTAATGTAGTCACTCTTCTTAGATCCATACTCATCGAACAGACCACGTGGAGCAGAAGTGGGCACGAATAAAATTGATTTGAAGGTAACTTCCCCTTCAGCAGTAAAGTGGATATAGGCCATTGGGTCATCACTTTCCTATGGGAAGTTGGTATCTTTGTCATTCAAAAGGCACAGGAAAAAAGCACTGCAAAGGCTGAATAATTTATTATGCAACACACAATAAATAAATGCTCAGTTTAGCATTTCAAAAAAAGGAGGAGAGGGAGGAGTGGTGGGAAGAAGAAATAACCAAGATTGTAATTCTAACTGGCTAAACACTGTTGTTTTGATGATTATTAACAGCAGTATTCTAGCTGCTACACTAGGGGAAAGATGGACAAGTTCTAGGTTCTACTTGTGTGAGAGAGTAGAACAGGACAACCAGTACCAAGTCTAAATGATAAAAGAGCGCAGGGAGGAGGCCCTTTCACTTAACATAAATACTTCACGAGTGCATTAGTATAAGTATTCAGGAACAGATTTCTTCCATGAAATCTGACCTACAGCAGTGGATACACTCAACACAACGCAACCACTGGAGTGGGATCTGACTCAGAACAACCCCTCCCCTTGGGTTTCTGAGGCGGTATCACTACGGAAGTAGATTGCCCAACCTTCCTTCCGAGCAGTGGATATAGAGGGATGTAAGATAGCTCTAAGGCATAAAGACAGAAATTCTCTAGATCTGCATTAGCCACTACTGTAGCTACATATGGCTACTGAGCACTTAAAGCCTGGCTAGTGTGAATTGAGATGTCCTGTCTGAGTGTAAAATACATAGCAGATTTTGAAGACTAAGTACAGAAAAATAAAACACTCAAAATGTTAATTTTTATGTTGATTACATGTTCAAATAATACAATTTTGGACACACTGGGTTCTTAAGTTTGGGTTAAATTAATTACATTATTAAAGTTAATTTTGCCTATGTAACTTAAAATGCGGATTCTAGAAAATTTGAAAAGCGCATCTGTGGCTACTATGTTTCTACCAGCTGCCTCAGATGAAGGCAAATTTATGTATGCTAGGACTAAAAAGCAAATTTATGTATGCTAGGACTAAAAAGCAAATTTATGTATGCTAGGACTAAAAAGTTCACGGGAATAAGAGCAGAGGCAGAACCAAAGGAGACTCTTAAGAGGTGAAGCGCATGGTTGGATGTGAACATAGGGGAAACCAAGAAGGCCAAGTATCAAAACAGAATAAAAGACTTAATAATGAACAAACGATCATTAAATATTACGTTTTATTTAACCAACTAAGACCATTACCTTACTCTATTTTGTACAAAATAATGTTCAGGGAAGCATTAACTGGAAACAACCTTAATCAATGCTAGTTTTAGATTCTTAAAAGTTACAGGAAGGAAAATAAAAGTTACAGGAAGAGATAAGTAAAAGGGGGGGG
>NW_006921921.1:3166599-3186505 GCF_000298275.1 Orycteropus afer afer | reverse complement strand
AAAAATCTGTAACATGTAAGATTAAGAAGGAAAACAACAGTACTGAAATAGCTTTAAAACTATTCAAGAAACACTTTTAATAGTATGTTTTATCACATTAAATAAGTGCTTGTTTTGATTCTAACAGCCACTGTAATTCTGAAGTAGTGATGAGCACAGTAATTAAATGTACATAATAGTAATGTACTAAGGAAACCCATTACTCTCAAAGACTAGGCCTGGTGAGAGCTCAAAAGTTCAGGTAAAATTTAAAACAAAATATTTTCATAAACAAACAAAAAAGTCCAAATACACTATTTTACGTAAATGTGATTTTAATTATAAATTATTAGCTTAGTTTTTTGAACATATGACTATTTCATCTACACTCCAGAGAGAGTCATATTCTAGCTGGCCTACAGGCTCTATTGGATCTCTCATTGAGAAAAGTGATCTGGGACGGACCATCTCATTTTTCACATACTATATTCACCTTAACTAATAAGGTATATTTTGTCTACTCATTAACAACAAAGCTACTATATTCTAATAGAATTATTTACCTTTGAAAAGGATTTGTAGAAAGCTTTATATTCATCTTCTTCTACTTCTTTTGACGGTCTCTGCCATATTGGTTTGATGTCATTCATAAGCTCCCAATCCCAGACAGTTTTTTCAACCTGAAATTACAGAATTTGATTATTCTCGTCTAACCCACATTAATAGCTACCCTAGTGGTAACCAGCACTTTTCAAAAGAATATGTAAAGCATCAAAGGATGCCTGTAGTCTAGTATGGTTCCTGCCAACTGAAACAACATTTTGAAAGCAAAAACTGTTTCTCTCAATATGTAAGACTTATTATTTAATATTAAAAAGGCAATTGTTTAACATTGTAACTGATAAAAGCTAACTAGATTTATTCTTTGTTGTTTAGCTAAAACGTCATTTCTTGAAAACATGGTTTGATTTAGAGTATGTGTATTATAAAAGGACCTCTGGAGGTGCAGTGCCTAAGGCATCTGCCTGCTAACCAGGTCAGGGGTTTGAGCCTACCAGCTGCTCTGTGGAAGGAAGATGGGGCAATCTACTTTTGTAAAAATTTACCACCTCGGAAACCCTTTGGGGATTGCTATGAGTCGGAATCGAGTTGATGGCACTGAATTTCTTTTTAATATCTTATAAAGAACTCCAATACTCCACCTTAATTGTTCCTCAAAAACCACCATGAGTAATTCTCTTACTCTAAGCCAGAGTCCTCCACATGAAAAGGATGCAGAAAGCCTTTTAGATTTTAAAACCCACAACACATTTTAAGCTACCAGTCCTAGGCAGTATGTGTCAGAAAACATCATAAAAATGCCATGTTTGCTTTTTAAGCCTTTCTTGAGGAGAAAAAAGAAACAGAGGCTTTGTTTTTAAAAGCTGGCCCTATCTATCAACTTCCCACAATCAGTCCTTGTATTACAAACTACACTTACCTTTTTAGTTTTAGGTTTCTTTTCTTCGTCTTCCTCTTTCACAGCAGCTTCATCATCAGATTCTTCCTTTTCCTCTTTTGTGGATTCTTCTTCTTCCACAGGCTCCTCGACAGTTTCAGTCTGTCGAAGTAGAATTATGGTTAAGTTCATATGTTTAATAATACTGACACAGTCTACAGAACGTGAAATATAACTACAACTTTGTTAAAACAGCTTTTCAGGTAGAAAACAGTATCCTGAACTGAAAGATTCGCATTTAACCTTCATTAACTGTTAAGTATTGAAAAAAAGAGGCAAGGAAACATAGATTTCGTAATTATTCCTTAGGCATATGGTTGAAGGTAATACACGTAAAATTATCAATACAGATTTACCTTGCTGCTCCATACATAAATGGGAAAGTTTATAAACTGTGAATATTTTTTGACAAGATTTTTAATTGTATCCAATTCAAGGTAATCAGATGCTTCTTCTTTTAGAACAAGGCTGCAAAAAAAAAAAAAAAAAAGACATTTACAGAGACAACCACAGTTTAGAAAATTTGATTATAAATTTGAATATCTCCATGTCAACACTAATAGCAGGCAGTTCTATGTAATCCAGGATATCCCTCATTACTCATTAAAAACTCTTTCTCCATCACCAATAAAAGTTTGTGAGCTGAATTCAACAAATACAGGTGTGCAGAAAGGAAAGAATCTTCTTTGTATTCCTCAGGTAGAGAATGTCCTTCATTCCAAATAGAACAAGAAAAGGTTCTCAATCTTCAGAATATGTTGTGCTTTTACATTTAAGGATTTAAAATTTTAAGATAGTTCAAGGTGAGAAAGCAGTGGAAAAGAATGGAGTTAGATGTTCTCCAATAGCTCTTACTCTGGTACTTGAAAAATCAAATGATTACTATAGTAGACAGCTATATTAATTAAT
This sequence comes from Orycteropus afer afer, assembly GCF_000298275.1. NCBI lineage: Eukaryota > Metazoa > Chordata > Mammalia > Tubulidentata > Orycteropodidae > Orycteropus > Orycteropus afer. The sequence goes on along the minus strand of NW_006921921.1, from coordinate 3,184,119 downwards.
AAAAATGTGTTCCTTAAAAATAAGCAGAAAGGAGTGTACCCAAGACCACATATAGGCTGGCAGACAATGGTCCTATAAGTGTATTTGTATGATCTGAATTCCCAGGTGTATAGTAGAGCTGCCAAGGTACAAGGTTGTAGTCACAGTGAGTAGTTGAACTGCGGGCTTGGGACCATAGTCGCAGGGGACATCAAGCTTAACTGGCATAACATACTACACAAAACACTGTTCCACCTCCTACTTTGGTGAGTAGCAACTGGGATCTTAAAAGTTTGCAAGCAGCCATCTAGATGCAATGATGGGTCTCTCCTCATCCAGAGCAAAGAAGAACGAAGAAAACCAAAATTCATGGAAACAATTAGTCCTAGTGACTGGTACACCATGCGATCCGCAGCCTATACGACTATGAGACCAGAAGCACTAGAAGATGGTGCCCCGCTACCACTGTCAACCACTCAGAGGGGGAATCTATGTAGGAGATCCTGGATAGAAAGGGAGAACAATGTGGAACAAAACTCAAAATCACTTAGGGGGAAAAAAAAAAAAAGAGGGACCAGGTTTGCTGGTCTTATAGAGCCTGATGGAACCACTGAGACTATGGCTCCTAGTTGCCCTTTAGGTCTGGAATTAAACCCACTCCAGTGACTGCCAGCCAAACAAAAGACAGGCATATGAGCTGAACATTTACATTAGGTGGATACACTCCTTGGAGAGATCAATCATGGGAGAACAGAAGGGCTGGGTACACACAGGGAGACAGCTTAGGCAGCAGCAGTGCATGGGAGGGAAGGATATAGGAAAGAAGTAACTATGGGGAGGACGTAGGAGGGGAGGTGTTGCATTGTAAATTGTAAATCTGTAAATTGTAGTCAATGTCATGAGACATAGTGTATGTGAACTGCTGTATGGAAAGTGAATTTGCTCTGTTAATTTTCACCCAAATCACAATTAAAAAAAAAAACAAAAAACCTCAGAAAGTTAATTACTGTTCAAATCTACGCTATCCAAAATGGCAGCCATCAGTTACACAAGGCTATTCACACTTAAATTAATTTAGAATTCAATTCCATAGCCAAACTGGCACATTTGAAGTGCTCAATATTCACATCTGCTTAGTGGCTTCCACATTAGACAGCAGATACATAACATTTCCATCAATCACAAACCATTTTATTGACCAGGGATGGTTTAAATAGTTTCAATACTGATAAATGTAGCATTACTTACTCTTCTTTACTGTCCCTTCTGCATATCCCTCTCCAACCCAATAACCAATCACACATATACTTTAAAATACAGCAGGTATCTTGATGTTTGTGCTTGCAACAACTGTGGGGAATGGTGTGTCCTCAAGAGGCTTATAGTTTAGTGGTACATGCCAACATGTAGACAGGCCATGAACACACAGCCTCACGAGGTGACTAGGTCTCTGGTCTCAAGAGTTTATAAGTGCTGTTTAGAAATCTTAGAGGCACAGAGTTCAGTAAATGACATCTAGACAAGGGATCAACAGTACTTCTTACAGAACCCAAGTTTTACTGGGACACAGCCTCACTCATGCTTCTGTTGCTGTCTATGGCTACTTCCAAGCTACAACAGCAAAGTTGTGATATGTGACAGAGACCATCTGGCCCACAACCCTAATATTTACTAGCTGGTCCTTTAAAATCAGCCAAAGTGTGTTAACACCTAATCTAGATTAAGAAAAATAGTTTTGGAACTTTCAAAAACAGAAATGGAACCTGAGGCCACGGCAATGGCTAAGATTGCTGGCGGAACACAAGATAGAAATGCATTAAAGTGTAACTTAGAGAGTAACATTTAAGATATGAACAAAGGAAAGACAAAAGATAAGTGAGATCAAAGAAGCTAGGAGCTTGGTGGGACTGTTTTAGTGAATGAGCTAAACTAACATTTTCTTGGAGCTAGCCAACTCATGGCAACCCCATGTGCACTGGATCAAAATACTGCTGGTCCTGGGCCATCACCAGCTGGGGACGGGATCAGCGACCCACAGTTTTCACTGGTTCAATTTCAGAAGTTGATCACCAAGCCTTTCTTCCTAGCCTCAGTCTGTAAACCCCGCTGAAACCTGTTCAGCATCCAGTGAGAGAGGGGTGGTGGCTGCACATTAGGTACACTGGCCAGGAATCAAACCTCCGTTTCCTACATGGAAAGTGAGGATCCTACCACTGAACCATGAAGGCCCTCAAGAGCGTAGAATGCAAATACTGAAGAAAACATGAGAAAAACTTAAACATTCACTGGTTAAACAAGGATTACTTTTTAGTCAAGGATTCCAGGACTTATGTCAATGGAAATGCTGTAGATAAAGTCAAAACTCAATGGGCTAGACGTGAACAGAAGATGAAGTAGCAGCAAAGGCAAGTACCCATTTTTAAGCAGCTCAATTATAAAGCTATAGAAGAAAAGAGCAAATGCAGTAGATGATGGAAGAGGCTATAGCGCCATTTTTCTCCACAGACCTGAGAATGTTCCCACTCATGGGAAGCAGAGGCTGAGTAAACGATGGGGAAGGGATTCATTCATGCTTAGTCTCTAGTAAGAGGAAAGGTACAGATCAGAAGTAGATGGACTAACATTAGAAACAAATGTAGAACACTCCTCACAGTACGAAGAGTAGAAGCAATTATACCAGTTAACAAGGCTGGTGGTACAAATCCACCAGCTACTTCTTGGAAGGAAGACTGGGCATAGTGATAACTGCCTCGGAAACCCAAGAAGGGGTCGCTGTAAGTTGGATCTGACTCGATGGCAGCGAGTTTGGTTTTCGTTTTTTTTCCAACATTGCCAGATGTCAAACACTTCTATGGTTTAATTTAATCCTCACAAAGCTCTCAAAAGATAACAGCTGCAGCTAAATTAGGGTAGGGAACAGAAGGAATAGGTAGGAAACTGAGTTTTCTATAGGCTTTTCTTTTTAATAGTTAAATATGAGATCAAGCATATGTGGCAAGTTCTTGACCACATCATTTCCCTGCTTTTCTGCCCCCTTTTTCCTTCGGTCACTAAGGACTTTCAGTTCCTCAATTATACCATCATGCCTGCCTGCCTCTGGAACTTCAACAAAACACACTGTTCTTGCTGTAATTCTTGCCTGCTAGATTATCTGTCTTCCTATCTTTCCCTATTGGTACTCAACCTAACATCACTATTCTCAAAAAGTGTGTTGTAATCTTTTTCCCGAGAAACTAGTGTCCCTTAGCTGCTTCTCTGGCATTTGTTACTCTGAAATAATTTCCTATTTCTCTTCTTCATTAGAGTGAACCCTGTAAAACCAGGGACTACATCAGTTTTATTCGCCATTGTAGTCTTAAACTCTAATACATAATAGTTTCTCAAATGAGAACTTAATTGAGTGAATGATAGGATAGCAAGACTTTTAAAAGAAAGGGAAAGTCTTGCAAGTTTCTTTTATAGATACACATGCTAAGGACATAAAACTGCCGATTACCCTTCCAAAATCAAAACCAAACCAAACTCATTGCCGTGGAGTTGGATCCCACTTATAGTGACCCCTCCTTGGGTTTCCAGGTGGTATCACTATGGAAGTAGATTGCCCAATCTTTCCTTCCGAGGAGTAGCTGGTGGGTTTGAACCGCCAGCCTTCTCATTAGCAGTCAAATGCCTTAGGCACTACACCACCAGAGCTCACTGATTACCCTTAATCATTCATATTTAGGCTCTGGAGATGGAGCAGAGAACAAAATGCCCGCTTTCATGGAGCTTCCGTCCAGATAACCTTTCCCTTAGCATCTTTTTAGTTAGAGATCTGGCTTATCTATAGTTTTCTAACACCCAGACCAGTATGGCAAATCCAGAAGGCACTAACATATAACTGTTAGTACCTGATGCCTAATGAGATTGGGAGATGTGAATGTTAATTAACAAAGGCAGGGAAAGGTAAATTAGAAACAAATTGGCAAAAACGTAGTCATTTAATTAGACTTCAGAGGAACATCTGTGACAGTGAAGATAGGAAATTTACCTTCTGGCCTTAATTGGTCAAAATAATAGGCACAGGCTTCTTTACTACTCGAAAATTTAAAACCCCGTAATGTTGGGAAAATTTTAAACTATGAGTCAAGGGAAAAAAAAAAAGGAGATGCAGACACATTCTCTTAAGTGGCAAGTTTGGACAAGTTATCTAACCTTTGAAATGTGTATTTATCTCTATGATGGGATAGTTAAAAAAGAAAAAAAGGCAAAAAGCCTATCTACTTCAGTGTTACAACCATGAACAGATACTGGGCACGGCATCTGTATCATCAACACAAAAAACAGTCAACAGCTTAAAAGGAATCTCAACTCAAATTTAAAAAATGTCTTAACTATCCTCCCAAGAAAAATATTCATTAACTTCCCTCAAGGCTCTTACTTCTACTACCTATTCTCTCCAACAGGTATCCCAGACTATTAATTCCTACTAGAAATTAGTAATACTCACGTAATTGTGGTTCCCCGTCCTAGAGTGTTTCCTCTTGGGTCAGCAATTACAGAAAATTCATTGGAGTCGGATTCCCAGATGTGCTGGGTATCATTGTTGTGTTTAGATGTGACAATGACCTTATCTGCCACAAGGAAGGCAGAATAGAAACCCACACCAAACTGGCCGATCAATTCGGAAGTTGACTGGCCATCTTCTTGTGCCTCAGTCATCTTGTTTAAAAACTCGCTTGTCCCAGATTTGGCTATGGTACCCAGGTTTTTAACCAACTCTTCCCTGGTCATTCCAACACCAGTATCTGTGACATGTAGCAGGTTCTTCTCCTTGTCACACTAAAATCAAGACAACAAGTATTAAGCCTGCTTTATACAGAATGCCAAATAAATGCATGTGAGCTATATAAACTGAGAATTCTCATACAGAAAATTAAATGGAGATATTTTCCTCTATACAATATTTTATGATCTTTCCAAAGGCACATTTTGAAGTATAAACATTTTTCTTTATACGAGAAGCTCTTCTTTGATCTAAACTGTGCTAGTACACTTTATAGTTCAATGATTTAAAAAAAAAAAAAAAAGAACAAGACTTTGATGTTCAGCACTTTGCTATGAAGTACTTTCAATATGGAAAGGGCAGAGACTGACCTAACAAAATAAAGAAAAAACAAATTTTTTTTATGTTTTGCCTATTTCTAATAGGAAAGAAAAGGACCCAAAATGTGAATGATTGCTGTATTTCACCTGTGATGATCAAGGTTCACTAAAGATTCCCAGATCTCTGACTTCCAGGCTCATAGTAGATTGTACTTGGTCCATTTATAGTTGGGTGAGGCCATGTGACTAATTCTAGCCAGTAAGTGGGAGTCATGAGTGCTGCTTTCAGGCCAGAGCCTTTAATTGGTGTGAGACCCTCCAGAGCTCTCCCTGTACCATGGCAACCAGCTACACTCCAGATGGCGGCTGCTCAATCAGCCTGTGTCCTAGAGTGAGGATGAGGCAGAGTAAAGACCACAGCTAGCTTCTGATTGATGATTTAAGCCACAAGATGGCTAAGTTTTTCTGTAATGGGCCAGAGAATACTTTAGGCTTCTGTGGGCTATATAAGGAGCTCTGGTGGCATAGTGCCTAAGGCATGTGACTGCTAACCAGAAGGTTGGCAGTTCAAATCCACCAGCCACTCCACAGAAGGGAAATTGGGCAATCAACTTCCATAAAGATTTACTACCTTGGAAACACAAAGAGGGTCGCTATGTTGGAACAGACTCAATGGCAGTGAGTTTGGTTTTGGTTTGGTGGGCTATATGGGCTTATTTGCAACTACTAAATTCTGCTGTTACAGCACAAAAACAGCCCATAACCAAAAACCCACTGCCGTTGCTTCGATTCCAACTTAATAACCACCCTTCAGGACACAGCAGGATTGCCCCTTAGGGTTTCCAAAATCTTTATGGAAGCAGACTGCCTCATCTTTCTCCTGAGGAGCGGTTGGTGGGTTCAAACCACCAACCTTTTGGTTAACAGACGAATGCTTTAACCACTGCACTCCCAGATAATCTATAAATAAAAAGGCATGCCTGTGTTCCAGTAAAACTTGATTTACAAAAAAACAGGTCATAGGATGGATTTGGCCTCCTGATTTAAGCCACTGAGATTTGGAAGTTGTTACCGTAGTATAACCTAGCTAACGGCACTGATATGGATTCTGTATCTCTAACGATTCTTTTTACTTTAAAAGCAAAATGTTTTAATCTTACCTTAATTTTGACTGTTAGTTCCTCATTTCCAGAAAGAGCATTTTCATCAGTTAGTGATATTAGCCTTATCTTATCCAAAGCATCAGAAGCATTTGAAATCAGTTCTCTCAGGAAAATCTAAGTGGAAGCCAGATTGAAGACACTTAGATTAGCCTCTAGATACTCAGGACACTGAATTTCATGTCAAATGCATTTATTTCTCTTCTTCACTCAAGGAACAGCGTTCCCTGTAATACTCTCTTGGTAAAAACAGATACAGCTCTTTACACAAAGGACTACAGCAACTACAAGGGATGTCTGAACTGATAACGGTAAAACTCTATTCTACCAGTGATCTTTATGTATGCAACAAGTGAGGCTCAGTTTGTGTGACTATTTTTAAGACTCGGGACTACTTAACATCTCCCATTCACCTCCCCAAACAATAAGTATCTGGTTAGCAATCCTTATACATACCAAATATTTAAGTTTCACTCACTAGTTAAATGGAATTACTATGAAAGTAAATTTACTGTAAGAATAGATAAGTATGCTACATACAGAGATAAAATATTACCTTAACCATATGTTGCTTACCTCTTTGTTTTTATACAATGAATTGATGATAAGTTTCATCATTCTGTTAACTTCAGCTTGGAAGGCAAACTTTTCAGATTTCTCTCTAAGTTCTCTTATTTGGGATGCATTTAATCCATCCAACTGAATAGCTTCTTCCTCTCTGAGGACATTAAGTTAGATAAGTAAATACTGCACTTAGTTCCTTACAAAAACATCAGACTGTGATGAGAACACAAGCAGCCTCTGATATATGTCTTGAGGGTTAAAAGGGTAAAATAGAAACCTTTATAAAATATTACTAATTCTCATCTCATTATTATTTTTACACAGCATGCTTCCTTTAACACTCAGTTGGAAATACTCAGTTCTTAAAATTACCAAGAAAAATAAACCCAACCTTCCTCTCCTAAAGGGGAGCTCTGGTGGCATAGTGCCTAAGGCATTTGACTGCTAACCAAAAGGCTGGTGGTCCAAACCCACCAGCCACTCCTGAGAAGGAAGATTGGGCAATCTGAATTTATTGGGCCGTAGTGATATCACCTTGGAATCCAAGGAGGGGTCAGAGTTGGATCTGACTCGAGGACACTATGTTTGAGTTTGGTTTTGGGTTTTTTTTTTTTGGTCAAAAAGTCTGAGGCCTAATATAAAACATTGCTTAACGGACAGAAATCCTATTTTCTAAACTACAATATGTGCACACACTAAATGAGCTGAGGACACAACCCACTGAAGGTGTTTTCTAAGGTCTTAGGAAGTGTATGGTGCTAGTAGTGGGCAACGTAGTTATCAAAACTGTTTTCAAAGGAATTAATTCAATTTCTCTCACTCATTTCTAAAGGCAGGCGATGCTGGATATAATGGTATCAGGAGATACTTAGGTACACACATATTTTAGGTATTTAAACTCATGGAGTGTTATGCTTTATCTCACCACGAGTTGGAATTAGACTCAATGCCAACTAACAACACTTTATCTAGTACCCTTGGAAGAGTTACAAAAGCAGCTACTGTATCCCACAGCGTTTATCAGAAAGTCACAAGGGCTTAGCTGTATAGTTTCAAATGAACACGAACCTCTGTACCACTTCATCATCCGTCCTAGAGCCTTCTCTGCTTTTACCCAAATCCTCTTCTACGGTACCCTCCACATCGACTTCATCATCTGCTTGGACAGACCCTGAAGGAAGATTTAACACCAGAAAACTCTTTACTGTTGCTTCCCGTACTCGTCAGAAGGAATGTGATCAAACAGGGCAAGGGTAGCAGAGGATGCAAAATTCAGATGGCAAATACGGGAGGTGGGGATGGAAGACTGGAGCCACTATTTAAATACCCGATGGAAACCCAAGTCATTACATTTCTTATTTAAGTCCAAATACTGAGGTCCCCCAGTAGATGAAGAAATAAGAAGACACCCATTGCGTTTAAACTATGGCCCTCCAATTCTCGCAAATAACGTCTAGCCGATTGAAACCAGGTCCTTTCTACATCCACGTGTTGCGTTCGCTAGCCCAGACAAGGCCTCCAAACTGACCAAGCCAACCCTCAGGTCTTGGTTTTCACAGGTCACAATATAAACAAGATTTCTGCAACCTCTGGCGAGGGGAAATGAAATGGGACCCGGGGGGGTTGAGAAGCGAAAGAGATATCAAGGATCTGGCGCCAGAAAAATTGAAACAAACAAGCAGACATGTCCTTTTGCCCCATGGGCTCAAGGCCCCAAGCTCCCGAGTCCAGCATCTAAAAAAGGAAACGTGCGTTCGCGAGAAGTCCAAAGACTGGGGACCGGGGTCCTCAAACTCAGGTTGTCAAAGGGCGCAGCAACTGACAAAAGTCCTCTACAATGTTCCCGGGTGAGACGAAGCGTCAGAGACGCCCCACCAAAAGGTAGCTGAGCTCTCCAGGCGCGGATACTATTAGATTATAAGGAGATTTAAATGACTTTGTTTTCATTTCCAGAGGAAGAGAGCAAATTAAATCCCCTGGGTATCTTTCGAGGAAAGGAGATCGCCCCCCGTCCCTCCTTTTTAACGCCCCCGAACCTTCCAGAAGCGACTGCGCTTGAGCAGGGAAGGCATCGGGGGGCGCCTGCTTTCGCAGATCACTCACCGAAGGTCAGTAGGACGCAGCAGAGGCCCAGCACCCACAGGGCCCTCATGGCGCGCGGACGGCAAGAGATCTCAAGTCCCCTTAGATCGCAGGAGCTGCCTCCACCCCCTCACCACCGGGCTTAGAGTGTCACACCTCAAGCCGCGGTCCGCCCACTACCCTCCAAGCAGGCCCGGCTGCTTTTCACCCCCACTCCTCGCGGGAGGGGGACGGGAAACACGAACCCGCCAATCACACGGCACCACGCACCGCGTGTACCCAATGGGGACTCGTCGGGGGGACTGCCGTCCACCAATCGGAGCTGCCCAGGTGCGGTGTCCGATGCCCGAAGCGTGTCTCCTTCCGATTGGTCATACATAGCGTGTTTTCTCCAATCAAATGGCTCCGCGGGCCCCTTACATGCGGGACTGCCCCTTTGCTTGGGAATCTTTGGCCTCTAACGGAAACCGCCCAATAAACGTAAGCGCGCAACACCTCCATCCTTTGAGCGGTCGCGTAGAACTACTTCCGGTTCCTAGAGCGCGTTTACTCCGTGACCAAGGGAAACGGTATCCATGGCAACGCGTTCTTTCCCTTTTCCCGTCTACGCATGGAATCGCGTTGTTAGTGATTCTAGCGCAACTTTTCGCACCCGTCTTACTACTTGGCGGTGCTTCTCCGAAAAGAGAAACACGTGAGGGCTTGAAAATCCCGAGCGCTTTTAGATGAGGTGGCGATAAACTACAGTTCCCAGCATGCAATGTACTACGAGTTCAGTGTAACGAATGCTGGGAATTGCAGTCTGTGGCCTGCTGCGTAGTTTGGCTTTCACACTTCCACAGGAAGGTTTTGCGGTAACTCTGCTGTGTGTTTTAGACTCAACATCTCCTGATTGTGTTAGAGATCTGTGCCTATTCCGGAAATCTCCAGTGTACACAAGCTTGGCCACGGCCGCCCTATAGTCCAAGGGTTCGATCTCTCAGTGTCTGGGCTCCACTTCAGGTTCGTGGACATGTGTTTCCGAATCTTTTTTCACGCGTCGCTTAGGCGGCTTGAGTCTTCACTGGCTCTCCGTGGTCCGGTTTACAGAAGCTGGGGTGGTAGGCTTTTATCCCTACCTGAGGCAAATCATGAACCACTTTGATGCTCTGTACTCCTGCGTAAAATGCAGAGGCGGTGACCGGGTTTACTGCGTGGTGGTAAAGTCCATTATAGTACAGAAAAGGAAGCAGCTTAGTTTAACCGGTCCAGGAGGGTAACACCTGCGAATATTTGAAAGCAAAACCTGTGGTGCTGCAAATGAACAAAAGTGTACAGGTTTGTAACTTCCTTGAAGGACCCTGTCGGTGTTGGAAAGACACAGGGGGAAAAAAAAAAAAAAAGAACAGGTGTCTTTCCTGTGAGGGAAACTCCTCACAATAAGCTGCGAAATATTTTCGACGTCCTCTTTCTCTTGTCTTTACTTCGCATCTCACGCTTTCCTCAATATACACACCATTCTTATCGCTTCTTCTAGGAAAACGGATCAAATTTGTTTTCAGAAAATTGTATGTATTCCTAAAGACAAGCTTTTCAGTAACTGCCTCTCATAATCTTTTACAACTTCCCCTATTCGGATTTGTCTGTCTTGGTTCTGTGGTTGGTGTTTACACATTGTGGTGATGCTTTATTTACATCTGCCCAAATCACCTACACTTGTTACTAGTAAGCAAAGCATAGCTTACAAGAATGTTTTACGCTGTTGCGCTCGCAGCCTCCCTCCCCTTCCTCTCCTTTGCTGTGTACCAGGAGTGTGAATTACATTCAGAAATCTCAAAATACTTGCTCTTTTAAATTCTTCTTTAAAAAAAAAAAAAAAACACTAAAAGTTGAGTTCCTTCTTTTTTCTGCATTTCACAGCTCAACTTCATCTTTTTCTCTGCTTGTGAACAAGTGAGCAACCAGTTCTGAAACTGCAGATTACATTAGCTGGCCTGTGGTAGGTAATTCATGCTGCACCTGGAGGGAACTGAGAGTGATACGTGCAGTCTAAAATAGAGCTATGCCTGTGAGTAGGCCTTTCTGCAGATGATGGTAGAAATTCAGGAGGCAGGCAGAGCACAGTAGGCTGGCAGAAGATGGCTGGTTGTTGCCTGTTTAGCTCTGCCCCTTTAAAATGCTTTTGGAGGTTCCTGGCTGGGCATCCTGTAAAAGGCATGGTCAATGTCTTAGTTTCTTAGTGCTTCTGTAACAGAAAAACCACAGTGGGTGACTTTGATAAACAGATTTATTTTCTCACAATTTAGGAAGCTAGAAGGCCTAATCCAAGGCACTGGCTCTAGGGGAAAGCTCTGTCTCTGTTAGCTTGGGAGGAGGGTCTTTGTCCTTTCAGCTTCAGGTCCTTGGTTCCTTGGCCATCTTCATGGCATGTCTGTCTGTCTTCCTTGTTTGCTCTTACATCTGTGCCTTTTATATCTCAAAAGTGATTGACTTAAGACACGCTCTTCACTGATACACCCTCATTAAAATAACAACCCCATCAAACCAAACCCACTGCCATCGAGTCGTTTCTGACTAATAGTGACCCCCATTGAGTTTCCAAGTCTGTAAATCTTTACGAAGCAAACTGTGTTGTCTTTGTTCTGTGGAGCAGCTGGTGGGTTCAAACTGCTGACCTTTTAGTTAGCTGTTGAATGTCTTAGCCACTGTGCCATTAGAGCTCCTTTTAAAATAATAAAGACAAGCCTATTCCCAGATAGGATTATATCTATATGTATAAGACAAAAACAAAAAACCAAACTCACTGCCATTGAGTCTGTCCTGACTCCTAACAACCCCTCCTTGGGTTTCTGAGGTGGTATCTCTACGGAAGTAGATTGCCCAATGTGGTAGTTAAGTTTGTGTGTCAACTTGGTTGGGCCCGGTTGAGTGGCTGGGCAGCTGGATATAGTATTCCCCATGATGCGACTGGTAATCAACTCCATGGTGGAATCTACCACAAACAGCTGAGTAGCTGCCTTAGAGATGTGGTCTGTTTCCTGTATATAAGGAGAAGCCTTGGGGAATGGTCTCTAGCTTATGGCACACTTGAACCCCGCATGCAGCCATGGTGTTGTTCAGCCACCTGCCATGCCCTGCTGATCTTGGGACTTTCAATGGGCTTGAATTAATGGCCTGCTGTGTGGTTTGGTAACATCAGGATTGTGCCTTTTTACTTGTCAGCCTTGGGCTTGTAAGCCTCAGCAGCCAGCAGCTGCTGGATCTGATTCCCTGGTTTCCTAATTTCCAGTGCACCGGGAGCAGGAGATGGAGCTAAAGCCTCCAAACTGAAGTTGAGGGGCTTTCATCCAGCCCCTAGAGCCTGGCACTTTGAACTTAAAGCCTCCAAACTGTAAGAGAATAAACTCCTGTTTGTTCAAGCCATCCCATTTGTTATATATTCCTATCAGGGTGGCACTAGGTAACCAAAACAGTCAGTCTTCCTTCTGAGGAGTGGCTAGTAGGTTTGAACTACCATTCTTCTGGTTAGCAGTCAAATGCCTTAGGCATTACACCACCAGAGCAGGGTTAGGATTTATAACATATTTTTGGAGACACAATTCAACCAGCTTTCTTGGTTCCCAGACTTGCTGTTTCTCTCTTGTGATCTTTTCAGCTCTTCTGACTCTTGATCCATTACTGCTCCTCAGTTCCAATCTTGCCCTACCTGCTGCAGGATTGACATTCCAGATGGTAACTTCAGCTCCCACCTTTGGATCTGATTGCCTGGCTTCCTAATTTCCATTTTCCCCTGTTGACACTCTATTTCCATTGGCACTACTGGAGACAGCTACCTCTGTTGTTCCTGTTAAGCTTCTTGAACAGAGGTACCCCTATCAGACAGTGCCCTACTTTGTAGGTGAATTTGGAAGGAATAAACAGGCGAAGGGGTGCAGTTAGGGGCAATGGATGGATGTAGTAGGCAGGTGTAATTCAGGAGTGGGGAGTCAGGGAGAAATCAGACTGGGGAGACCAAGGAAAGCAGATGGCATCAGAGAGCATTAAGGAATGGGGCCAGGTCCCACAGTGAATTGGTTGATTGGTTCATTTATTCACTCATTCACTTATTTATTCAGCAAGTGTTGAGGATCTGATATGTGCCAGGTATTATTGCTAGGTCCTGGGAATATGAAGAAAAGCAATAGAGATTTGGTCTCTGTATGGAATTTGAACAAATATTAACATAGAATTACATCATCAGTGCATATATCTTATTTAAACTGAAAAAAGATAAAAAGAATGACTATGAAGATGTATGAGGGAACTTTTTGGAGTGATAGAAATGTCCATGTTGATTGTGGTGGTGTTGGTTAAAATTCATCAAACTGTATACTTTAAAAGGGCAGATTTTATTATATATAACTTACACCTCATTTCAAAAAAGAAAACGAAAAAACTGTCATTCCGAACACTAAAAACCATTTCCACGAGAATCAGAAATTCTGATTGTGATGCCTGTATTGCCAATATTTGTCCATGCTTTTTGGTCTAACAATAGATAAAACTAAGTAATTGACATAAACTTTAGAAATGTAAAAGGCCTTTATTTTGAAATTCCTTTTCACTGGTGATGTGATTGTATATCCAGAAAATCCAAGATAATGTAGGAAATACATAGAATGAAGATGAGGATCTGATATATGATTGACTCTAAGATAAACATATAAAATCAGTAGTCTTACTCTCATCTTGCAATAAACAAATAGAAATTGAAATAAAAAATTCCATTCATATTAGAGACAAAAACCATAAAGTACTTAGAAATAAATTGAAGAATGACATAGCTCCAATACGAAGAAAATAATAAAATCTTGGTGAAGAATAGAAATTGAAGCATGAACTACTGATAGAAAGGCATAATCTGGGCTGGAAAGATTTATCATAAAAGTGTCAATTCTCCTAAAATTAGTATAAAAATCAATTAGCTAATTAGATATCTGAGAGCCAATTGTATGCCGGGTACTCTTTAGTCACTAGGAACACATTCATGAACCAAATAGACAAAACTCATGGAGCTTCATTTCCAGTGGAGGAGATACTAAATACCATAAGTAAATTAATAGTATGATGGCAGGAGTTAAGTGTTAGGGAAGAAAACAAGAGTAAATGATATCAGGAGTGTTGGAGGGATTTACGGGTGGAAGCTGTCGTTTTGAGTAGCACAATCAGACTAATCTTGTTGAAAAGGTGACATTTGAGCAAAAATTTGAAGAAGATGAGGGAGTTAGCCATGTAGCTATCTGGGGAGAAGGAGTTTCAACTAGAACCCAAGTGAGAACCCTGACAATATTGATGTGTGGTGATGCTGCTGCTGCTGCTGTTGCTGCTGCTGACCACGACTAAATTAGGTAAAATAATATTAAATGAAGAACTTGAGTGAGGTGCCTATGCCTGATGTATTATCTAATAATGAAGTAACAAATTACTTCAAAACTTAATGGCTTAAAACAACAAATATTTATTATCTCACACAGAATCTGTGAGTGAAAAATCTAGAAAGGCTTTGCTGGGTAGTTCTGGCTCAGGGTCTCATGAAGGTGCAGTCAAGATACTGGCCAGGTCTGCAGTCATCTAAGGCTTGACTGGGGCTGGAGGATCCACTTACATGATGGCTCATTACATAACCGTTGGCAGGAAGCATCAGTTCCTGTCTCTCATAGGGCTGCCTGAGTGTCATCACAGCATGGTAGCTGCCTTTTCCCAGAGTGAATGGTCCAAGAGAAAGCAAGGTGGGAGCCACAATGACTTTGATGACCAACCTCGGAAGTCATATACCATCATTTATGTAATACTCTAGAGGTTACGCAGACCAACCCTACTCATTGAGGGAGGAGATTACACAGATGTTAACACCAGGGGGTAGAGTTCATTGGAGTAATTTTGGAGGCTGGCTGTCACACGTAGCTGCAAGGGAAGCTGGGAAAGGTTGTATACGACATTTTCAGCTTCTTGAAAATGGATGGACTCAGAATCATAAGGTAGGGTTTTCCCCAAATACAGTATTTTAGTTACCTAGTGCTGGAGCTCTGGTAGCATAGTGGCTAAAGCACTTGACTGCTAACCAGAAGGCTGGCGGTTCAAACCCACCAGCCACTCCTCGGAAGGAAGGTTGGGCAATCCTACTTCCGTAGTGATACTGCCTCGGAAACCCAAGGAGGGGTCGCTATGAGTCGGGGCCAACTCGATGGCACATAACAACAACAACAACAACAGTGCTGCTATAACCAAAAAATTACCGCAAGCTTTAAGGAACAAAAATTTATTTTTTCACAGTTTTGGAGGTTAAAAGTCCAAATCAGAGTCCTGGTTGTGTTGATTCCTTCTGTGGGCCCTTGTCTTACTTTCTGGTGTTTGCTAGCAATTCTTTGCTTGTATTGAGTCCTCACATAATGTCCATCTTCTCTGTGTGTGTATCTGTTCTCCATGTCTGTTTTCCCTTTTTAGAAGACACTTCTTAGAAGTGATTAGATTCAGGACCCTCTCTACTCTGGTATGGCCTCATTAACATAACAAAAGCACAGTTTTCAAATAGGCTCGGTATTTATACATACAGGGGTTAAGACTTTTATGTATTTTTTGGGGATACAACTTAATCCGTAATTTATAAAAAGGGGATTTAAATGCTGCGTAGTCAAACAGAATGTTAAATGTCCACTACATTTTTGAGTACACACGTAGATCAGTGCAACAAAAGAGAGAATCCAGAAATAGATTGTTTCTTTGATATGTGACAAAAGTGGTATTTTAGTTCAGAGGGAAAAGGATAGTTTACTTCATAACTTAGGGAGGCCTTACTATTCATCTCAAGCAAAATAAAGCTGTACTCTTATACCACATAAAAAATAATCGCAATTTAGGAGAAAATAAGAGACCCCCTCCTTGGTGTGCCCCCAACTCCCCTTTTTGTCTCTCTGGCACTGTGAGGCTGCTGAACTTTGCTGAGCTTATCAGTCTTGTGCTTTCTTACCTTCTAAGAATCTTGGCTCTGTGACATAAAAATTAAAAAAAAACACCTTTAAGGGGTAAAGCAACAGAAAATGTGGGGCTCACTTCTCTAAGCTTCCCTTCTCTCTGGGATATTGCCTCCACAAATTCTGATAACTGTCTAATGCCTTCAGGTATCTTACCAGCCTCTGTAGTTCTGGTGTGAGTGTTAGTCTGCTTCAACTTGACTATCATAGTGAAAGGTAGGAGTACATGTTGATCTTTATAGTGGATGTAGAAGTCCTTGTTGTTGTTGTTAGGTGCCGTGGAGCAGTCTCCGACTCATAGCAACCCTATGTACAGCAGAACGAAACACTGCCCAGTCCTGCGTCAGCTCCATAATCCTTGCTATACTTGAGCCCATCGCTGCTGCCACCGTGTAAATCCATCTCGTTGAGGGCCTTCCCCTCTTTCATCGACCCTCCACCTTACCAAGGATGACATCCTTCTCCAGGGAATGGTCCCTTCTGACAACACAACTAAAGTATGTGAGACGAAGTCTGGCCATTCTCGCCTCCAAGGAACATTCTGGCTACACTTCCTCCAGGACAAACCTGTTAGTTCTTTTAGCAGTCCACGGTACTTCAACATTCTTCGCCAACACCACAGCTCCAAAGCATCAATTCTTCTTCATTCTTCCTTATTCATCGTCCAGCTCTTACATGCATACGAGGTGATTGAAAATACCATGGCTTGTGTCAGGCGAACCTTAGTCCTCAAGGAGACATCTTTGCTCTTCAGCACTTGAAAGAGGTCCTTTGTAGCCGATTTGCCCAGTGCTATATGTCGTCTGATGTCCTGACTGCTGCTTCCATTGGTGTCGATTATAGAACCAAGTAATGTGAAGTCTTTGACAATTTCAGTGTTTTCTCCATTTATTGTGTTGCTGCTAATAGGTCCAGTTGTGAGGATTTTTGTTTTCTTTATACTGAGGTGTAATC
The DNA here is from genome assembly GCF_000298275.1 of Orycteropus afer afer. Lineage (NCBI taxonomy): Eukaryota > Metazoa > Chordata > Mammalia > Tubulidentata > Orycteropodidae > Orycteropus > Orycteropus afer. The sequence goes on along the minus strand of NW_006921921.1, from coordinate 3,167,306 downwards.
CATACTGCAGACTGTATTCTTCAGTCTTCATCAGTAAATGCTTCAAGTCGTCCTCACTTGTAGCAAGCAAAGTTGTGTTGTCAGCATATCGCAGTTTGTAAACGATTATTCCTCCAATCTTGATACCACATTCTTCTTCATATACTCCAGCTTCTTGGATTATTTGCTCAGCATACAGATTGAACAAGTATGGTGAAAGGATACAACCCTGACACACTCTCTTCTTGACTTTAAACCGTGTAGTGTTCCCTTTTTCTGTTTGAATGACAGCCTCCTGGTCTAGGTACAGGTTCCTCATGAGTGCAATTAAATGTTCTGGAATTCCCATTCTTCTAAATGTTATCCATAATTTGTTCTGATCTACCCGATTGAATGCTTTTGCACAGTCAATAAAACACAAGTAAACATCTTTCTGGTATTCTTTGCTTTGAGCCAAGATCCATCTGACATCAGCATTGATATCCCTCATTCTACATCCTCTTCTGAATCCAGCCTGTGCCTCTGGAAGTTCTCTGTCAATATACTGCTGCAACCGTTATTGAATTATCTTCAGCAAGATTTTACTTGTATGCAATATTAATGATGTTGTTGTTGTTGTTGTTATGTGCCGTCAAGTCGGCCCCGACTCATAGCGACCCCTCCTTGGGTTTCCGAGGCAGTATCACTACGGAAGTAGGATTGCCCAACCTTCCTTCTGAGGAGTGGCT
>NW_006921921.1:3156695-3166329 GCF_000298275.1 Orycteropus afer afer | reverse complement strand
TTGGAGGCTTTAAGTCCAAGTTCAAAGTGCCAGGCTCTAGGGGCTGGGTGAAAGCCCCTCAACCTTGTGCTTCAGCTCTACCTCCTGCTCCTGGCCCATTGAAGCTAGAGGCATCTCTTCACTCGGGTAGCTACTGGCTGCCGAGGCTATCAAGTCCAAGGTTGACAGATAAAATGGTGCAGTCCCGATGTTACAAAACAACATGGCAGGACATTGATTCAAGTCCCTTGAAAGTCTCAAGATCTGCAGAGCATGGCAGGCTACTGAACAACGACTCGTCTGTGTGCAGGGTTCAGCATGCCATAAAACTAGAGCTCATTCCCAAAGCTGCTTCTTATATATAGGAAGCAGACCACATCCCTAAAGCAGCTACTCAGCTGCTTGTGGTAGATCCTACCATGGAGTTGATTGCTAATCTCATCATGGGGAATAATTACCACCAGCTGCCCAGGTACTCAACCAGGCCCAGCCAAGTTGATACACAACCTTAATTACCACACTGTCTTCCAAATTTCTTGGCATAGACGAGTGAATGCCTCCATTGCAGCATCCATCTGTTGAAACATCTCAATGGGTATTCTTTCAGTTCCTGGAGCCTTGTTTTTTGCCAGTTCCTTCAGTGCAGCTGTGACATCTTCGCTCAAGACCATTGGTTCTTAATCATATGCCACCTCCTGAAATGGATGAACATTGACCAATTCTTTTTGGTACAGTGAGTGAATTAGAATGCTAGGTAAGAAATTATGCACTTTCTTTTTTTCAAGGATTTTGATATACACTGGCAAATTTCCCTCTAGTTATACCAATTGTGTTCTCACCAGTTTATATTTTAATCATAAAAAGGTTAAAAAATACAGCCTTTTTTTTTTGTTTGTTTGTTTTCACTAGGTTAAGGTGTAAAATAGGAGCTCTGGTAGCATGGTGCCTAAGGCATCTGACTGCTAACCAGAAGGCTGGCAGTTCAAACCCACCAGCCACTCCTCGGAAGGAAGATGGGGCAATCTACTTCCATAGTGATACTGCCTCGGAAACCCAAGGAGGGGTCACTATGAGTCAGGTCTGACTCGACGGCACATAACAACAACAACAACAACAACAACAAGTTGTAAAATTACTAAAAAAAACGTTATGGTCATTGGCAGGTAGGAGAGGAGAAAAGATAGAAATTTCTAAGCCTTATAATGATGAGATTGAGAGAAATTTCTGAAAAGTCAGAGGAACTTTTGGCCAATTAATAGATACTGTCATAACTTTTAAAAAAATTATTGTGATTTGGGTGAAAGTTTACGGAGCGAATTCATTTTCCATACAGCAGGTCATACACATTTTGTTTCATGACATTGACTGTAATTCCCTACAATGTAACACTCTCTTCCCACTTCCTCCCTATGGTTACCTCTTCCCTCCCATGCATTTCCGTCCACCCCCACCTCCCCCCCAGCTGTCTTCCTGTGCAAACATTGCCCTTCTGTTCTCCCAGGATTGATTGCTCCAAGGAGTTTATCTAACTGATGTAAATGTTCACCCCATATGCCTGTCTGTTATTTGGCTGGAAGCCACAAGAGTGAGTTGAATTCCAGACCTGAAGGGTAATTAGGGGCTGTAGTCTCAGGGGTCTTAGCAGGCTCTATCACACCAGCAAACCTGGTCATTTTTTTTATGATTTTGAGTTTTGTTCCACATTGTTCTCCCACTTTATCTAGGATCTCCTGCACTGGTCTGCCTCTGAGTGATTGACAGTAATAGCTGAGTACTTAGATACTGCCATAACTTTTAGTTATGAAAAGTTTGTAAAGTACATTAAAGGTGTTTTACTATAAAATATTAAGTCAAACCTTTGAAGTACATGCAGTATTAAGAACAACAATAGTAGGAATAGCACACCTTTACTAAGGGCTTAGTATGTACCGTGCATATTCTTAAATATATATTAAACAGTAATAGTTTGATTAAGAAACCTGTTAGGAAGGATGTTTCCTCTTGAGAAGGTCACCTTTGTTGTTGTTAGTTGTTGTGCAGTCAATTCTGACTCATAGAAATCTTTTGGAAGCTGATCGCCAGGTCTGTTCTTTAAGGCCCCTCTGAGTGAGTTCGAACCGGCAACCTTCTGCTAGTGGTTGAGCACTTAATTCCAAAGGTTCACTAAAAAAGTACACTTCCAATTCCTTCCTCTCATCCTTTGTGCTGTTGTTGTACATTTTACTTTTACATGTGTTATAAATTCTATAATATGCTATTTTTTCCCTTTAGACAGTTATCATTTGAAGTGATTAATATGAGAAAGATATCTGTCGTATTTGCTTTCATTTTGTATACTTTTTGCTTTTCTGTATTGATCCACATTTTTGTTGTTAATCTACATGCCTTCTATGTCTGAAGGATTTCCTTTAACATTTCTTAGAGCACAGGTCTGCTCATACTCAGTTCACTCAGCTTTTGTTTGTCTGAAAGTTCACTTTTCCTTGGAGAGTATATGCACCTAACAGCAGAGCTTCAATGTTGGAAGATATTTTGACTGGGTATAGAATTTGGGGTTGACCCCCCCCTTTTTTTCTTTTTAGTAGTTTATAGAAGTCACTTGGTTACCTTCTGACTTATATATATTCCGGCAAAAAAATCTGCTGTAATTCTTATCTTTCTCAGTATTATGTGTTTAGGTGTTTTTGTGGAGTTTTCTGTTTGCTTGTTAATAGTGTTTTTTGGAGGAGGGGGTCCTGCTGGGGTTTATCTGAGATTCTTGGATTTGTAATTTGGTATCTTCCATTATATTTTGAAAATTCCAAGCCATTTTTTTTTCTTCCAGTATTTCTTCTGCCCTAGTTCCTTGCTCTTTTATCCTTCTGATACTCCGATTACATGTATGTTTGTTTGGGTGATACTGTCCCACAGCTCTTGAACATTTTGTGGGTTTTTCTCTTTCTCTTTGTGTTTCAGTTTGGATGTTTATATTGTCTTATCTTAAATTTCACTGATTATTTACTCTGCTGTATTGTTTCTTCTAATAGGCCTAATAAAGGAATTCTTTACCTCTGATATGTTTTTTATTTAGAGTATTTTGACTTTTTGTCATAGTTTCCATCTCTTTTCTGAATCTTACGTCTTTTCATGTATGTTTTCATCCTTTCTACTACATTTTTAAAAACATCAATCATAGGTATTTCATAATCCTTATCTGCTAATTCAAGGAGCTCAGGTGGTACAGTGCCTAAGGCATTTGGCAGTTCAAACCCAAAAGCCACTGTGCAGAGGGAAGATGAGGCAATCTACTTCTGTACAGATTCACCACTTTGGAAACCCAATGAGGGTCACTATGAGTCAGAATCAACTCAGTGGTGGTAAGTTTGGTTTCATTGTGGATCTGATGATTCAGCATCTGGGTCATTCCTGGATGTAGTTCTGTTGATTGGTTTATATTTTGATAATGGATTGTATTTTCTTGCATTTTTGTGTGTTTCATAATTTTAAAATTAAAATCCAAACATTGTATGAAGAACATTTGAGGCTTAAGTAAATAACATTTACCCCTATAAAATGACAAACTCCTTTTTCTATTGGTCTGTTCACTTGGGGGATTTGAGTCAATGTAGTCAAGAATTGAGCTGCATTTAGGTTTTGTTGTTACTATCATTTCTTCAAGGAATTGGAGTTCTGGTGGCGTGGTGCCTAAGGCATTTGACTGCTAACCAGAAGGTTGGCATTTCAAACTCAACCAGCTGCTCTGAAGAAGGAGACTGGGAAATCTACTTCTGTAAATATCTACCATCCCAGAAACCCAAAGGGGGTTGCTATGAGTTGAAATCCACTCGATGGCAGTGAGTTTGGTTTTGTTTGTGTTATTGTTTCTTCAGTGCAACAGAGGCTTCAGACTTCTCTAGTGCTGGGCTGGGGTTGCCTTGTGCTTAAGCTGGGAACTGAGGTGCAGAGGGTTTTTCTCAATGTTTGTGTAAACTCTCAGCTTTCAGCTGCCCTGCATGCTAACACTTCAGAGTTACCTTGCCTTGCTCTTGCTCCTCCTTCGGCAGTAGACTGCTATTTATTGTTACTTGGTGCTAGGTTTATGGTGAGAAGGGAGCTCTCTTCTAGTCAGCTAGCCAGGTAGCTGTCTTCCAAATCTCTTGGCATAGCTGAATGAGTGCCTCCAGTGCAGCATTCATTTGTTGCAACATCTCAATGAGTATTCTGTCAATTCCCGGAGCCTTGTTTCTTGCCAGTTTCTCTTCAGTGCAGCTTTGACTTTTTCCTTCAATGTCGTTGGTATTGAATCCTTCAATATTGCAATCTAGGCTTGAATTTTCTCTTCCATTCTTTTAGCTTGAGAAGTGCTGAGCGTGTCTTCCCTTTTGGTTTTCTAACTTCAGGTCTTTGCAAAGGTGTATAGATATTATCCTATCAATGACAATGTTGTACTTCGGGACAGATCTTGAGATGTTCTTTTTGATGATGATTGTGGTACCAGTCCTCTTCAATTTGTTATTTTTGGCATAGTAGATCATACGATTGACTGATTCAAAATGGGCAATATCAGTGCATTTCAGCTCAGTAATGCCTAGTATATTTACGGGGAACTTAAATGCAAGCTGGATTCAGAAGAGTATGTGGAATGAACAATTCATTGCTGGTGCCAGATGGATCTTGACTGAAAACAAAGAATACCAGAAAGATGTTTACTTGTATTTTATTGACTATGCAAAGGCCTTCGACTGTGTGGATCATAACAAATTATGGATAACATTAGAAAGAATGGGAATTCCAGAACACTTACTTGTGTGCTTGAGGAACCTGTATGTAGACCAAGAGGCTGTCGTTCAAATAGAACTAGGGGATATTGCCTGATTTAAAATCAGAAAAGGAGTGTGTCAGGGTTGTATCTTTTCATGATACTTATTCATTCTGTATACTGAGAAAATAATCTGAGAAGCTGGACTATATGAAGAAGAACCTGACATCAGGATTGAAGGGAAGACTCATTAACAACCTGCAATATGCAGATGACACACCTTGCTTGCTGAAAGTGAGGATGACATGAAATACTTACTGATGAAGATTAAAGACTACAGTCTTCAGTATGGATTACACTTCAACATAAAGAAAATGAAAATCCTCATGACTGAACCAATAAATAACATTGTGATAAATGGAGAAAATATTGAAGTTGTTAAGGATTTCATTTTAATTGGTTCCACTATCAACACCCATGGAAGCAGCACTCAAGAAATCAGATGTCATACTGCACTGGGCAAATTTGCTGCAAAAGACTTCTTTAAATTGTTGAAGAGCAGAGATGTCACTTGGAAGACTAAGGTGCACCTAACCCAAGCCATGGTATTTTCATTCACTTCATATGCATGTGAAAGCTGGACAGTGAACAAGGAAGACCGAAGAAGAGTTGATGCCTTTGAATTACGGTGTTGGTAAAGAATACTGAAAATACCATGGGCTGAAGAATGAACAAATCTGTCCAGGAAGAAGTGCAGCTGGAATGCTCCTTAGAAGTGAGAATGGCCAGACTTTGTCTGACCTTTTCTGGTCATGTAGTCAGAAGGGACCATTCCCTGGAGAAGGATATCATGCTTGGTAAAGTGGAGGGTCAATGAAAAAGGGGAAAACTCTCAATAAGATGGACTGACACAGTGGCTGCAATGAGGGGCTCAAGTATAGCAAGGATTATGAGGATAGTACACGACTGGACGGTGTTTTGTTCTGTTGTACATAGGGTTGCTCAGAGTTGGAGCCGACTCCATGGCATCTCACAGTAACAACAACGCCTAGGAGAGGAGCTATGGTGGTGTATTGGTTAAAGCACTCAGCTTTAACCAAAAGGCTGGTGATTTGAACTCACCAGCTGCTCCATATGAGAAAGATGAGACAGTCTGCTTCCACAAAAATTTATAGTCTTGGAAACCCTATGAGGAAGTTCTCCTCTGTCCTATAGGGTCACTGTGAGTCGGAATCAACTTAATGGCAGTGGATTCATTTGGTTAATGCCTAGGATATCTGTCTTCAAGTGTTCCATTTCATTTTTGACAACCACCAGATTTCCTAGATTCATACTTCGTACTTCCACATTCCAATTATTAATGGATATTTGCAGCTGTTTCTTCTCATTTTTAGTCATTCCATATCAGTAAATGAAATCCTGAAAGTTATTCCTTTAATGAAAGACTATTTCATTTTTTCCCTTATTTCCTCCCCATCATATACAATATAATGAACATCTTAATGATTATAGTTTTTCACTATTTCTTTTGGAGTGATTCCCAGAAAATGAAATCATTGTGTCAAAGATTATAAACACTAATAGATTTTTAAATATATTGCCAAGCATCTTTTGAAAATTACTGATTTATAATTCCAGAGGTTATGTATGAGATTCATTTGTAAGTTTCATTAGTATTTTGATAGTTCTAATTTTTTTTAAAAAGTTAACATTTTTATTTTAAACTTTGTATTAAAGCAGAATAGTCTTTCATGTCTATTCTTGTTTGTTTTTTGTTGTCTATTTGTATCTTTTGCTTATTTACTACTAGGATGTCAGTATTTTTCTTAGAATAAAGATAAATTATTTGTGGTTATTGCAATGATAGTGAGGATGACACATGGCACAGGACCAGGCAATGTTTTTGTGCTGTTGTACATAGGGTTGCTGAGTTGGAACTGACTCCATGGCACCTAACAATGATAATATTTGTGACAAACACATTTTACCCTGGACTGTTTGCCTTTTAAGTTTTTTTTCAACTGTAGTCACATCTGTTCATTTTTTCTTTTGTTATTTACAGTTTATAAATTTTGGAAGTTCTTTCTAGATTTGATGAGTATTAATTATATTTTCACTTAGTTGAAAAACAATTATATATATTTTTTCAACAAATGTTTACTAGCACCTACTCTGAGCACAGTAATGTATCAGACAGTGTTTCTCTGCTATTCATAAGGTTTTCCCTGGTCAGGAAGGAATAGTAGTAATACTACTATTATTCAAATTTATGCACCAACCACCACAGCCAACGATGAGGAAACTGAAGACTTTTATCAACTTCGGCAGTGTGAACTTGACTGAACATGCAATCAAGATGTGTTAATTATCACTGGTGACTGGAGTGCAACAGTGGGAAACAAAGAAGAATCACCAGTAGTTGGAAAATTTGGCCTTGGTGACAGAAATAACGCATGATAGAATTTTGCAAGACCAATGATTTATTCATTGCAAATAACTTTTTTCAACAACACAAATGGTGGCTATACACATGGACTTCACCAGATGGTGTACACAGGAATCAGATTGACTACATCTGTGGCAAGAGGTGATGGAAAAACTCAATATCTTGAGCCAAAACAAGTCCAGGAACTGAATGTGGGACAGACCATCAACTGTTCATATGCAAGTTCAACTTGAAGTTGAAGACAATTAAAACAACTCTACAAGAGCCAAAATATGACCTTGAATGTATCCGTCCTGGATTTAGAGACCATCTAAAGAGCAGATTTGATGCGTTAAACACCAGTGACTGAAAACCAGAAGAATTAATGGGATGACATGAAGAACATCATCCATGAAGAAAGCAAGAGGTCGTTAAAAAGATGAGAAAGGAAGAAAAGACCAAAGTAGATGTCAGAAGAGACTCTGAAACTTGCCCTTGAGCAGAGAGTAGCTAAAGCAAATGGAAAACATGACAAGATAAAAGAGCTGACCGGAAGATTTCAAAGAGCAGCTTGAGTGGACAAAGCAAGTACTATAATGAAATGTGCAAAGACCTGGAGTTAGAAAACCAAAAGGGAAGAACACGCTTGGCATTTCTCAAGCTGAAAGAACTGAGGAAAAAATTTAAGCCTCAAGTTCAATATTGAAAGATTCTATGGGCAAAATATTGAATGATGCAGGAAGCATCAAAAGAAGATGAAAGGAATACACAGAGTCACTGTACCAAAAAGCACTGGTCAATCTTCATCCATTTCAGGAGATGGCATATGTTCAAGAACCAATGGTATTGAAGGAAGAAGTTGAAGCTGCGCTGAAGGAATTGGTGAAGAACAAGGCTCCAGGAATGTCAGGACATCAGATGATGTATAGCACTGGGCAAATCAGCTGCAAAAGACCTCTTTCAAGTGCTGAAGAGCAAAGATATCTCCTTGAGGACTAAGGTACACCTGACTCAAGGCATGGTATTTTCAATTGCCTCATATGCACGTGAGAGCTGGATAATGAGTAAGGAAGACCGAAGAAGAGTTGATGCTTTTGAGTTGTGGTGCTGGTGAAGAATGCTGAAAGTATCATGGACTGCTAAAAGATCTAACAAATCTGTCCTGGAGGCAGTGCAGCTGGAATACTCCTTGGAAGTGAGAATGGCCAGACTTCATTTCACCTACTTTTGTCATGTTGTCAGAAGGGACCATTCCCTGGAGAAGGATGTCATGCTTAACAAGGTGGATGGTCAACGAAAGAGGGGAAGGCTCTCAACAGAATGGATTGACACAGTGGCTGCAGCAATGGGATCAAGTATAGCGAGTATTGTGGAGCTGGCATGGGAATGGGCAGTGTTTTGTTCTGCTGTGCAAAGGGTCGCTATGAGTCAGAGACAACTCAATGGCACCTAACAACAACAACAACAACTCTGAGCAAGGCATTATGCTAGGTGTTTGGGCCATGGTAGTAAACAAGATGGAAGTGGCCTCTGATCACATGGGGTGGGGTAGTGGGAGATGGATTTGCAAGGGCTGAAAAATGACTCTAGCTTCCCACATGGCAAGTGAGAAATCTATTAATTAAACCCCCATGCTGTTTATTCTGTCATCTTTCAAATTTGTTTGTCATAAAATGGTATGAGATTGAGGATTAAGTTTTAAAATTTTAATCTAAATGGCCACTTACTTATTATAATGCTGTTTATTGAATAGCATTTCTTTTATTTATTTACTTTTTTATTGTGATTGGGGTGAAAATTTACAGAGCAATTTCACTTTCCATACAGCAGTTCACATACACTTTATCTCATGACATTGATCACAATTTACCACAATACAACAGCTCCCCTGCCACTTCCTCCCCATAGTTACCTCTTCCCTGTATCCATTCCTCCATGCACTCCTGCCCCTGAGCTGTCTCCTTGTGCATAAGCAGCCCTTCTTTCTCCCATGATTATTCTCTCCAAGGAGTGTATCTACTTGTGGTAAATGTTCAACTCATATGCCTGTCTTTTGTTAGGCTGAAAACCACAGGTGTGGGTTCAATTCCAGACCTGAAGTGCAGCTAGGGGCCATAGTCTCAATGGTTCCACCAGGCTCTATTGGACCAGCAAACCTGGCCCCCCTTTTTTTCTCCAAATGATTTGGAATTTTGTCCACATTGTTCTCCCTCTTAATCAAGGATCTCCTACATAGATCCCCTTCCAAGTAGATGACAGTGGTAGCCAGGTACCATCTAGTTCTTCTGGTCTCATAGTCGTATAGGCTATAGGTCGGATGGTGTGTCAGTCGCTAGGACTAATTGTTTCCATGAATTTTGGGGTTTCTTCATTCTTCTTTGCTCTGGACAAGGAGAGAGACCCATTGTTGCATCTAGATGGCAGCTTGCTAGCTTTTAAGATCCCAGTCACTACTCACCAAAGTAGGAGGTGGAACAATGTTTTGTATAGTA
>NW_006921921.1:3139191-3150279 GCF_000298275.1 Orycteropus afer afer | reverse complement strand
TCGTGACATTGTTGTATTTAGATCTCTGTTAACTGTTTTTGAAGAGCAGCCAAGGGTGAATCAGGCTCTTGTTGGTGGTTTTTTATCATTGGCCTGTTGGTGGAGGAGGAGGTAGGGGCTCTTGCTCAGTAAGTGAAGTTGCAGGAGGTGTGGGTGTAGTTGTGTCTTATGGGGACTGTTGCTGTCTCCCACTCAGTTAGACACAAATTACAATTGAATAACCATCAAACAACTAAAAGCACATGGACAAAATACACAGCATGTAATCACACAGGAACAGTAACCAAAAAAAGAAAAAGGGAAAAAGAAGAAGCAAAAAAACCAAGAAAACCTGTAATATCTGGGGATAGATAGAGCATTAAGAGAAAAAAGGTAGAGAAGGATAATAATGAAGAAAAAAAAATGGGAAAAATGCAAAAAGAAAAACAGAGAATGGGGTTAACCACGAGAAAAAAAAGGGGAAAAACATTAAATTAAAAAAAAATTTTTTTTTTCAACCAGGAACAGGGAAAAGAAAAAATGCTGAAAACTAGGACCTTGGAGGGAAAGACTAAAGAATAATAGTAAAAAGGACAAAAGTATTAATAATAATAGTAGTTTTATAACAGACAAATACAAGCAAACTAAACACCAGAAAAAAGAAATCGAAAAAGAAAAAAAAAATTAAAAAAGAGAAAAAAAAAGATTGGTGGAGGACAGGGCAGGGCAACCAGGCTCTGTCTGAGCACACAGACTGTGATGGAGTTCCTGCAGGCCCAGAAAGTGAGTGGGAGTGGGGGATGGCTGCACCTCTTTTCACCAAGCGGGTGTGGGGTATAAGAGTAACAAGAGGAATGTCACACCTTTTCATTCGTGCCAGTCCGGAGTGTCCTTGGGGTTTGCTGGCAAGCAGAACGTATTCTTAAGCCCCTGCAATCTGGGAGAGCACTGTCTCTTTAAATATCCAAAATAGTTAAGCCACTTGTAAACATTCAAAATGGCAGCGTCCTCCAGACAGGCAAAAGTCCACAGCTCAGCCCGCCTTCTCTTCACCTTCTCCATTTATTCCCCAGCAGTCAGTCCTCTGTGCTGTCCCTGGTTAGTAGGGCTGATTTTTAGGTTAATTCTTAGGTCCTACCACCACTCGGCACTCTCCAAGCTGTCTGAGCCGTCAGGATTGCTCAGGATTGCTGCCAGGCCGCAGCTCCCTATGTTTCCTTTTTTGATATTTTCATGCAAATTCTTCTGCTAGTTGGGGTTTAGTCCACTTCTATATCCTTCCCTTCAAGGCTTGGGGGTCCAGGATTATCTTCTGTGTCTGTGTTAATTGGTTTCCCTTTTCTTTGTTGAAGAGGGTCTGTGCAGTCTTTCTGCCTAGTACTCCATCTTACCGGAATTCTCACACTTCTGAATAACATTTCTTGCCCATTGATTTTTATAGTGTCCTCATGACCATATAGCAGAGTCTTATCTCTATAACATGGAGGCAGTAGAATGTATGTGTTCTGGAGTCTGGCTGACCTGTGTTCTGATCCTGGCTCCCCACTTAGTAGCTAAGTGTCTGAACATGTGCTCATTCTGTCTGAACTTCCATTTCTTCATCTGTAAAATAGCATAGTAATAGTATCTACCAATGTGAAAATTTGCCTTACACATTATACAGGCACACCTCATTTGATTGCCCTTCACTTTATTTTTTTTCCAGAAATTTAAGGTTTGTGGCAACCTTGTGTCAAGCAAATTTTTCGGTGCCATTTTTCCAAGAACATGTGCTTACTTTGTGTCTCTGTGTCACATTTTGGTAATTCTCATATTTTCATTATATTATTGTACACTTAATAGACTATAGTATAAACATAACTTTTATATGCACTGGGAAACAAAAAAATTAATGTGATTCACTTTATTGTGATACATGCTTGTGGTCTGGAGCAAAGCCCACAATATTTCTGAGGTATGCCTGTAATATGATATACTTCTCTATAATTTAAAGCAAAAAGCATAACAACAACAACAGCAACAGACATTTGGTATGAAAATGAGTTGCATCAAGACAAAGCTCATAGAAGTAGATAATGTTGGTTTTAGTTTTTTGTTTTTTTTTTTTCCCTGTGAGTTCTTCCAAGCTCATCTGCATCACTATTGGAGGTATATGTTTCTCCAATACTTCAATATAGTTAAACTCCCAGCCTGTAGAGGAGAATGGAATATTGTAATAACTTCAACTTAAAATATAAAATCACAGACTTCCGTAAGGTTCTTAGATCCAGATTTCCTTGCCTCTCAGTTGCCAGCAGTATTACTAGTCCTGGGCCTTATGATACTTTAATTTGTTTCTTCTTTCCTAACCTTGGCTTCATTCCTATTTTCATTTCTGCTTTGGGCCACAGTCATAGGTCATTCTCGGCTTTTTCTGCTCCTAGATACATTAGGCTCCTTTCTTAGGCTTGTCTTCCTCATCATACTGTCAGCATATTGTCTTGCATAATTTTGAAATTTATAGGGGGTAGAAGTAGGAGCTCTGGTAACATAGTGCTTAAGGCACTTGACTGCTAACCAGAAGACTGGAGGTTCAAACCCACCAGCCACTCCTTGGAAGGATGGTTGGGCAATCTACTTCCTTAGTGATACCGCCTTGGAAACCCAAGGAGGGGTTGCTATGAGTCAGGTCCGACTCGATGGCATATGACAATAACAACAATAGAAGTAGGAGTTGGCCAAAGCAACACTGAAAAAGTGGTGTGAGAGGCTGGGGAAAAGAGGAGAGGCACCATATCCAGTGCCCACTCTCCTTGTGGTTCTCATGTCTTCAGCCAAGGCTTTGGTGATAACAAACGAAAGACATGAAACTTCTTGTAATCCTGAAATTGTGTGTGTGTGTGTGTTTCCAGTCCTAACTTAAACTAGATTGATTTTCAACTCTGATCTGTCCATAGGTTGGCCTCTCTCACCTTCAAGTGTCATCAAGAAATAAACTATTTTGGAAAAAGATTTCAATCTATTCACAACAAACATAATTTGGAGGAAGATTTAGAAGCAGGGGAAGTTTGTGACTGTTCCAGGATGAAAATTGTTCTCTTTTAAGCATGACTTCATTGTGGAGCAAAGCAAAATGAGCCAGAAGGCAAATAAGAAGGGAGATAGGTATGCCCAATATGTTTTAAAGCCCCCAAAACCCATTCAGCCTTATATCTGCTCGACTCTGAGTGATTTTGAAGAAGAGAGAGACTTTTTGGTAAAGCATATCTTTCCTCAACTTAATAAACTCTGCAACTCACGGGGCACATATTTCAAAGCTGTGGACCTGAGATGGTCAGCATTGAGAACCCAAGAACCCTTTTCCTCCAACCTCCTTAGGCAGCATTCCTGTCTCCAGTCTCAACATCTGAAGCTCTGTCTGGACTATGTGAATAGCTGCCTTCCCTTTTTCATCTGCATGCTGGGTCAGACATACGGAGACTTTCTCTCTGAATACTCACCTTTCATGTTCTCCAAAGCCACTGACTTGTCACATTTATCCAAAGTAGAACAGAATCTCTATGTCGCTGCAAAAAATGGTTATCCTTGGGTCCTGGAGAATCCCAACTGCAGTCTGATAGAGTTTGAGATCATCCAAGCAACATTTCTGAACGAGTCGCAATTTCAGTATTTTTACTTTAGGACTGGAACTACTCTGCTGAAGACTTTAGATGAGGAAAAGGAGGTCCTATCCTCCTGTTCTCTAAATAACAATGAGGAACAGTTAAGAATTGGAAAGCTTAAGGCCAAGATTATCAGCAGAGGGCTCCCTGTCAGATTTTATAAAGATCTCCAGGAATTGGGTGAGCTGGTTTTCAAGGACTGGTCGGTTGTGATAGAAAAGCTTTACCCCTGCACCATAATGATTGAAAATATAGGTTAGTAGATGTAGAGATAGCTGAGTCTATTATTCACATAAAGTTAATGTTTTGTGTGTCTCCCTTGTGAAAGTCATTTATAATGATTCAAAATATTCCTTATGCATTTAAAATTATTGCCATATTTCTGTTGCATGTATTTCTCTGTATTTTGAAATGGAAAATAAGAGCAAATAAATTAATCATGGAAAATTATTTTGGAAGTTATGGGGCTCAGAGAAGACTTGATAGTTAACATGCATATGTAGAGCACTGATTCTCAACCAGGGCTGATTTTGCCCCCGAGGGGACATCTGGCCATATCTGAAGACATTTTTGGTTGTCACAATTGGAGGATACCTACTAACATCTATTGAGTAGTGGCCAGGGATTCTGCTAAATATCCTATAATGCATGGGATAGCCCTTACAACAAAGAAATACCCAGCCCAAAATATCAATATTGCCAAGGTTGAGAAACTTGATCTAAAGGGAAGAGAAAGGAAAGAAAATTATCTCTACTAAATGCCTGATGCTTCGTGTATGTTATCACTTTTAATCTTAAAGGTTTAGCCCTGCAAGGTAGGTACTATAATTCCTGTTATTTTTATTGTTAGTTGGCACTGAGTCGGCTCTGACTCATGGTGGTCTTATGTATAACAAAACAAAACGGTGCTGATGCCTGCCCTTGCATCATTGTAATGGTTGTCGGTATGTTTAAGTCCATTGTTGCGGCTGTTATGCAGTGCCCTCGAGCCTGAAAGTTTCATCATCTAGCACTATATTGGACAGTATTCTGTTGCGAGCCATTGGTGTTCACTGGTAGATGTTCAGAGGTAGATCACTAGGCCTTTTTTCCCAATCTGTCTAAGTTTGGAAGTTCCACTGAAGCCTGTCCACCAGAGACCTTGCTGGTATTTGAAATACCAATGGCATAGCTTTCAGAATCATAGCAACATGCAAACCACTGTATTATGACAAACTGATAGATGAGTGGTAGGATTCTTGGTTTGCAGATGAACCAGTGGATGCTATTGTATATCAGTTAAGTAACTTACCCAATTTACATAACTACTGAGGGATTGATCCAGGATTTGATCCCCAGTCCCGTTTACTCCCAAATCCATGGTTGGTCTCCTGTACCCTTATTCAGAGTGTGGTCAATGGACCAGCAACTTTGGTGTCACTTGGGCCCTTATTAGAAATGGAGAATCTCATACCATATCCTGGGGCTACTGAATCGGAATTTGCATTTTAACAAGATGACCAAGTGATTCACATGCATATGAAAATTTGGAAGGCACTGCCTGACATCATATTGCCTCTAATGAAATGATTACTTTTATTTTTGAGAATAGTGTTTTGTGGATGTATAACAGATTAAAATGGAAGAACAATATAAAAATATAGCAGAGATTCTTCACCTAAACAGATATCAGGAGAAATATGTGAAGCTCCTAAAATTGTGTGAGAAATGGAATTTTTACATGCATATGTGTTTGGAGGGATAGAAAGATGGCCTATGTCTTTGATCAGACTCTCAAAAGGTTCAATGACTGAAAAATGGCCCAATTAATGGTAATGCAAAATGGTAGCAGGAAGTGCATTCTCAGATGCTTCCAGGAACCAGACCTTGTACTATCATAGAGGCAGATGGGTCTATGGTAGGTAGGAGAGTGTTAACCCATCTAAAGTCATTTATATACAGCTTTGGATAGTGGTGGTAAAAACCCACCTGTGATGGCAAAACAAACTCTAAGCCAAATCATTTAGACCCCTGGAAAGACCATTGTATCATGCATAACTCTTTTGGTTTCAAGTGACTCAAACTGATTTCAGTGCAGAGGGAATTTATATAACTGTGAACCCCAAGATTAGGGCTGGTTCAGCTCAAGCTTCATCCAGTGGCTCAAATAATGTCACCATTTCCTGGTGTCTGTTTCTGGTTCTGCTGTCTTGATGTTGGCTCCAATCCGTGCCTCCTCCATCATGGAAGGATGATGGCTATAGCAGTCTCAGGTTTAAGTCCAGTTGAAATGGTTCAGAATCTTAGCATTGAGTCTTTATGTCTCTAATTGGTTTGACCTGGGACATGTGATTGTACTTGACCCAGTTGCTGATGTCAGAAAATCTGATGTTCTTCACAGAACAATTTGTGTATGAATTGGTGATTTGGAAACTAATTTGCTATGTAACCTTTTCCTGAAAAGATCATATGATGCCTTAATTGGCTAATCTTGGGCCTTGAGCACTTCTGGAGCTCCAGGTGGAGCCACTGGAATAAATGTGTTGAGAGTTGGGGATGCGTGAATCCCAAATGGTAAACCATAGTTGTTACTACAGCTAGGGTAGAGTGAATAGATGCTGGGCAGCCAAAAAAAAAAAAAACAACCAAAAAACAAATCTCCATTGTTGGAGTTTTGGAATCTGACCGACATGGCCTCAGAGCCTAGATTTTTCACTTCTTTGTATGACCTTGAGCAAATTACTTATATTGGTAAGCCTTTGTTTCTTCTATAAAATAGGTTACAATTAACCACCTTAAGAATGATAATGTACATAAAGCCTAAAAATAGGGCCTGGCACATATCAGGCACTGAGTAAATGCCAGTTAATAAGAATGAATAATAACAAATAGGTCCTGGAAGAATATAAGGATTTGGCTAAAGTCTGAAATGTGGTTAATATTGATATTCTCTGACTAACTTTAGTACGAACTGCATCCATTCATTAATAGTCACTAATGTGTTCAAGAGTCTGTACTTTTTGTGTATCTGGATTAGGGACAGATAATTTCTCCATGCTATTTTACTTTGTCATTAATTTTGGTCAATATTGAAAGATTAGCTTATTTTAGACTTTGTTCTTGAATGTATATATGTGGACTAAATGTCCAAGTTAAAATATGTAGAATGAAAGGATTATAAAAGAGGCTTTGGAAAGAAGTCTAACTACTTTGTTTTTTGGATCTTTGATACCTTTAACCACCCAGGTAGCTCTAAAATCTCATGCTTCACAATGAGGGTAAAAAAGAAAATCTATCAAACCCACTGCCATCAAGTCTATTTCCAACTCATAGTGACCCTATAGGACAGAGTAGAACTGCCCTATAGGGTTTCCAAGACTGTAAATCTTTATGGAAGCAGACTGCCTCATCTTTCTCCCCTGGTGGATTTGAACTGCCTTTGATTAGGAGCAAAATGCCTTAAGCACTGTACCACCAGAGCTCCTTATAAATAGCATTAAAACCAAACTCAAACCAAATTCACTGCCATTGATTTCATTCCAACTCATAGTGACCCCCATTGGGTTTTCAAAGCTATAAATTTTTATGGAGGCAGACTGCCTCATTTTTTCTTCTGTGGAGCAGCTGGTGGATTCAAACTAGCGACCTTTTGGTTAGTAGCCAAATGCCCTAACCACTACACAACCAAAGTTTCTTATAAGTAGCATTGTTGTTGTTGTTGTTATGTGCCGTCGAGTCAAACCCGACTCATAGCGACCCCTCCTTGGGTTTCCGAGGCAGTATCACTACGGAAGTAGGATTGCCCAACTTTCCTTCCGAGGAGTGGCTGGTGGGTTTGAACCGCCAGCCGTCTGGTTAGCAGGCAAGTGTCTTAGCCACTATGCTACCAGAGCTCCCATAAATAGCATTAGGAAGATTAAATTGTTTCTCTGTAGTTTGCTTTTATTAGCATATGGAATAGGCCATGAAATATGGCACCAGCATAGAATGAGGTATGAAATATGGTGCCAATAAGGTGATATAGATGCAGAGGGGCAGATACCTTCCTGGGTGTGTATAATAACCATGTGTAATTGAAAATGTGAAACTACAAAGCTAAGATGTTAAAACTTATCTTTTGACTGTAAAGACTACAAGCACAGTTTTGAACGTTCCTATCATGAAGACTTTACTGAGAAGTGCAAGCAAGTGTTTGTTATTTCCAAAGAGTCAAACAGGACCTTTGAAGTCTTGGAAAAATTTGCCTTAAAGGATGTGGAATTTGATCCAAATAGTGCAGCATCTGGTTCCAATTTAGACTCTGTTCTGAGGTAAGTTTTAAAGAAATCCCAAGCTTTTACATGAGGCTCAA
The DNA here is from genome assembly GCF_000298275.1 of Orycteropus afer afer. Taxonomy (NCBI): domain Eukaryota; kingdom Metazoa; phylum Chordata; class Mammalia; order Tubulidentata; family Orycteropodidae; genus Orycteropus; species Orycteropus afer. The sequence continues at coordinate 3,142,329 of NW_006921921.1, read as the reverse complement.
GCACAACAGCCTGCCTTTTTGTTAAATGTGAGTGACTAAATTTGGAGTGTGTTCCCTTACTTCCCTCATTCTATGGTGGTTCCTTCCTGTATGAGAGGCTCCCTAAAAGCCTTCCCTGGGTTAGAATTTCCATATCAGATATAATTCTGTATTTGCAAATGTTTTCTGGCTACTTAATCTACTTTCTTTCAATCTCCCGAAGATTATAACCTCTGTTATAATCTTCTTTTTTCTCTCATAGATCAAAGTTGTTTTAATTCCTGAGAATGGCTGAATGACTTTAAGGAGAAGAAATATATTAGGAAATATAAGTACTATATTTTTATGAAAATAACACCCACCATCTACATTTGTTTGCCAACTGATCCCTTCCCTTGGGAGGTGGTTTTATAGATGCATTATGCTAATTTTTTGGAAGGAGTGGTTGGCAAACAGATGTCGAAGGTGCATGTTATTTGCATAAAGTATGTTAATACCTCTATATAGCATTGTATAGTGTTCAAAGGGCTTCCACAGACATCTTTGTTGTTGTTTGCCATCGAGCCGGCCATCTTTAGCTCATGATTAACTACATTCAGATATCCAACCAGCACTTAGTGAATGCTTACTATGGGCCATATCAGTATTTTTGTGCAAGGAACAGTTATCTTGTTAAATGTATAAATGCTTCAACTGTTTTATCCATTATCTTCTACAATAAAGAAGCCCATATCTTTTCTAAGCATTGGTGGTGACATGCTCTATTCACCATCCATAGTATTGTATAGAATGCTGAGCCCACATAAGAAAGCTGGTGTTGTCTGGAGTATCCCTCCCAATTTCATTCCTAGAAAGAGGGAGATTCTTGGGACAGTTTTCTTTCTTTCATCCTCATACTCCAACTTTTATTGTGGATTTCATTTATTTCATAAGAGCTTTGTTGTTTGAAATAAACCCACTGTGGCTGGGATGAGTCCGGTTGTCTTTCACATTGCTGTGGCAGTCTCAATGCACACCATTTTAACCCACTCAAGCACAGAGCTATCAACACTTGTGGTCTGGGAACCCATGCCAAAAGGAAGACTTTTTGATTAATACATTAATACAACATGGTGCTCAATCAATGTATAATAACCTCAGTCAATGTTTATAAGACCTCAAGAGAAACATGTAGGTCATATGCTAAGAACTTAGATTTGAATAGGCAAATCCACAGAGACAGGAAGTAGGGAAGTGATTGTCAGGGGCTGGAGTTAGGAGGAAATGGGTAGTGACTCCTTAACAATTTGAGGTTTGTTTTCGGGGTGATGAAAATGTTCTGGGATTAGATAGAGGTGATGTTTGTATAACTTTGGAATATACTGAAAACCACTGACTTGTCCTTTAAGAGGATGAATTTTACGGTTTGTGAATGATATCTCAATTAAAAAAAACCCCACATATGTCATTAACTTTAAGTATTTCAGAATGGTGAGAGTCTCAGTCAATTTTATTGCGATTAAACAACTCAAATTGTTGTTCCCAGTGCAAAACAGCAGTCAGCAGTCAGATCAGTGCTCTTTGATTAGCTGTGTGGAAACATCCCAGACTTTGTTTTCTTTGCCATTTGGAAGCAATGCTCTGTACGTAAGTTCCTGAGCAGAGTGTGTCTGTCAACAGAAAAGGAGTGTTCTTTTGAAGTTTCAAAGCACTGTCTTAATAACCAACCATATAGAATAACAGTGTTCTTTTTTCCTTATTTTGAAAGGATCTACAGATTGCTTTGCAATTTTTTCATTTTCTATTTTTCTTGGGAAGAAATCATTAAGACCCTAGCCTAAACGTGTAGATGCATTTATATTTGGATTTCTCCTTCATTGATTTCACCTGCTAGGAGCTCACCTGCTAGGAGCTCTGGTGGCATAGTGCCTGAGGCATTTGACTGCTACCAGAAGGCTGGTGGTTCAAACCCACCAGCCACTGCTCAGAAGGAAGACTGGGCAATCTACTTCCGTAGTGATACCACCTCGGAAACCCAAGGAGGGGTCGCTATGAGTCGGGTTTGGTGGCAGTGAGTTACGTGCCAAGAACGTTCTATGCACAGGAGATACAATGGTGAACAAAGATAAAAATCGCTGCTTCCATGGAGCTTACGTTACACTGTGGAGACAGGCAATAAACATAATAAATATGTAAAAAATGTAGTATGTTAGTAATATGTTAGACATTGTTAAGTGCTATTGAGCAAAATGGAATATGTACAGGGAATAAGGCATCTAGTAGGGTAAGGGAAGACCTTACTGAGAAGTTGGCATATGGGTAATCACTAGAGGTAGGTGAGAGAGCAGGCTGTACAAATATGGGTTGGAAGAGCATTCCAGGAAGAGGCAAGGCAAACACAGAGGCACTGAGACTTGAGGAGGGCTTCTGGAAGAAGCCACAGTGGGAGGGGATGCGACTGGAGGTATAACATGCGCGAGAATAACATGCGCGAGAGGGTGAAGATCTTGTTGGGCCTCGAAGGTCACTCACTGTAGGACTTGGGCTTTTACAAAACCTTTTGAGTAGAGAAGTTACCTGACTTGACTTACATTTTGATAGGCTCATCCATTCTGTCTGGTTGGTTGAAAATAGACTAAAAGAGGGCAAAGGTGGAAGCAGGACACAAAATCAGATCCTATCATTCAACTTTTTAAACTTGTGGATATGTGTGTGTGTGTGTGTGTGTGTGTATGTATGGAGGAGCTCTGATAGCGTAGTGCCTAAGGCATTTGACTGCTAACCAGAAGCTTGGAGGTTCAAACCCACCAGCCATTCCTTGGAAGGAAGATTGGGCAGTCTACTTCCATAGGGATACAGCCTTGGAAACCCAAGGAGGAGTTGCTGAGTCCAATAGACTCGATGGCAGTGAGTTAAAAAAAAAAAAAAAAAAATATATATATACATATATACACACACATATATACATATATTTAGACACACATATATATGTTTATATATGTATACATAAACATATACATATATGTGTTATTGTTAGGTATGGTTGAGTTGGTTCGAACTGATAGCAACCCTCTGTAACAACAGAACAAAATGCTGCCTGGCCCTGAGCTATCCTTAGAATCTATTATAAGGTTTGAGCCCATTGTTGCAGCCACTGTGTCAGTCTATTTCATTGAGGAT
>NW_006921921.1:3134565-3139059 GCF_000298275.1 Orycteropus afer afer | reverse complement strand
GAGTGGCTGGGGGGGTTGAACTGCCAACTTTCTGGTTAGCAGTCAAATGCCTTAGGCACTACGCCACCAGAGCTACACACACACACACACACATATTTAAAATGCTGCTAGGGTCTTAATGACTTCTTCTTGAGAATAAATAGAAAATGAAAAAAATGGCAAAGCACTGTTTTTAAGTGTATATATAATCCAATTGCTTTAATTACATTTACAGTATTACACAGCCATCACCACTGTCTTTTCCCAAAACTTTTTCATCACCCCAAACAGAACTCTGTAACCATTAGCTATCATTCATAACCATTAGCTATCATTGATGATGAAATAATTAAACCAATAAAACATTGATTTTTAATTTATATTTCTGGAGATGAACTTCTTAGGAAACAAAACTATTTAATGACCTGCTGTAGGTTTTCTATTTTAATGGATTTTTGGACTGATCTTGCTTTGCCAAACCTGAATATCAGGTTTATTTATTTTGTTCACTTACTCCATGACTTCTGGTCAGGTACTGTGCTAGTCACTGAATGCCAACAGTGAATAAGAAAAAGTTGATAATTCCCCTTATGGAGCTCACATCAATGGAAAACCAATAGATACGTATTTACTGAACAAGGACTCTGTAAGGCACAGGGCTGGAGACTGCATGAAGAAGGTCTGCATGGACCTGGGGATCCTGGGCATATCCAGAAACTTTTTTTTTTTAACCAAAATGTAAAGCTCCTATTCCCATAATATGGGACAAACGATATTATGCTCACACCAGCCTATTTATTTATTCATTTAAATCCAATTTCTGCAGTACTGCAAGCTAGAACACCCTGGTAAAAGAGAAGGCTACTTCTCAATGAGCTACTAACAATTATGGTAAATTAGTTGAATTCCCAATTTTGTGATTCTCAGGATTGATGGGAATTCTTGGTGCATGGACATTTGAGTTTTTTATTGCCTCTCAGTGTGATGTTACATCATGGACCAGCCTGGTGGTGGTGCTGGTAGTCCAAGGAAGGAAAGAATGGGGCAGATATAAGGACAGTGGGCTGATAGGGAGAGTCTCTCTTCCAGGGCCTTTGGTGAGTTGGGCCTCTGCCATGACCCCAGGTCCATATTGGACAACCCTGGGATCTGTGTAGTTAGAAAGGCCTCCAGAAGTTACTTTCTCCCTACTTTCCTAATCTTACATAGGACAGAAAGCCAGGGCAAAGGATTTATTTAGGTTCACTTGAGGTCAGAGTTGGGACTAGAACCTCCTATCTCTTAGAGACCAAACATAGATAGGAAAAACTTTCTTTTTCTCCTCCTCCTTCCTTCCTTCCCTCCCTCCTTGTTGACCTTCCTCCCTCCCTCCCTCCCTCCTTCCTTTCTTTTCTAAATGTGTAACCCCTTTCTTTTCTTTTTACCACAGTTTACCCCTTTATTTTTCAGAATAAATCCTCTTCCCACTTACAAGTCTATTTTGCTCTTGTCTGGAGAACGTGGTTGTGGGAAGTCCACCCTGATTGCCAACTGGGTGAATTACTTCAGAAAGAAACACCCAAGCATGTTGATGATCCCTCATTTTGTGGGGAGCACCTGTGAGAGCAGTGACATCATGTCCGTGATCCATTACTTCGTCACAGAATTACAGGCCAAAAACTATGGTAATAGCCTCAAACTTATTCATTCAGAATATTTTTGGTGAGTTAGAAATTAGTGGTTCTTGTTTCTGCTCACGTGAGTATTTTCTTCTTCTAATGCAGCCTTCACTCACATAATAGTCCAGAGTGAAGTTCCTGGTTAGTTAACAAGTGCTTTCTTCCATGTGGTCATCTGGGGGCACAGGTTCTTTCCATGTTGAGGTTGTGTCATCCCCTAGGGCCTCACAGTTCTTTGATTTTGTCTAGAAGAAGAGAAAAACAATGGAAAAGCCACACCTGTTCCTTAAAAGTCTCAGCCCAGAAGTGATACATACATCACTTTCACTCCCTGTTGGCAGGAATGATTACATGACTGCACCGGGAATCCAGTGGGAATAGGAGTGAACCCCACACTATGGAATGGGGGTATGAATTTTTGGCATGTAGTAGCACTGATAATGTTAGTTGTTATTATCATTAGATACCTGTTGTGTATTTCCATATTTGTATGTTTCTGACTTGTGAGAGCCTGCTTTTGGGAATTCATCTCTTCTCAGTGGGGGGATACATCCGTGTGTGCTTCTGGGTACTGACAAGTACAGGATGAGTTTTGTTGGTTATTTATTTGAAAGATATTGGACTTCTTTCTGGAAGTATTATAGGTATCTCTGAGTGAATAAGGGTGAACATGTGTGGGTTGAGTTCTCCACCATTGCATGATCTCAGATGCATCATATGGTTAAAATCAAAATCTATAGAAGAAGGTGTGAGTGGCTCTATAAAAAGGTGACTACTCCTACGCAGACACATCCCACAGGGGTTCAGTCTGGCCAGACTGATGATGTGAACACAATTGTACCCACTCAATTACAATTTTATTCCCAAAGTGAATCATTATTTTAATGAGCATGCTTTAAGGTGCTGAGAACTCCTAATAAATACAGCTGCTGCCTCTCAAACAAACAGATATTTAGGCTGACAACAGTGGAATAATTCAGAGACCATCTATGAATAACTAGCCAGGTAACAGCTTCTGTTCTTTGAGGGACATACGTCCTGTTGGGTGGCTGGAGGCTGAGGGGTAGGGCTGAGGTTCTGGAGTTAGCCTGCTTGCATTTTCAGTTCTGGCTGTGTGATCTTGCACAGTTTATTGAGCACTCTGTGTCCCAGTTTCACATCTGTAAAATGGGGATGAGATTAGTGGTATTTACCTTATAAGGTTCTGTGAGGATTAAGAGATAATACATGCAAAGAACTTAAAATAGCACCCGACACACCATCAGCATTTATTATTTTGAATTGCATTAGTATAGTCATTCCTCAGTGAGCTACAGAAAGTGGGGGACTGCTAAGGGAAACACCGGTGGCTGTCAAGCTGACTCCTACTCATGGCAACCCATGTGTGTCAGTAGAACTGGGCCCCATAGGGTTTTCTATGGCTCATTTTGTGGAAGTAGATCACTAGGCCTTTCTTCTGAGGGGCTTCTGGGCGGACTCAAACCTCCAACCTTTTGGTCAGCAGCTGAGCTCGTTAACCGCACAACCTGCGGACTCCAGACTTCTCCTATTCATTAACTAGATTAAGGAAAGGAAGGACTGCAACTCATGAGAGCGTACTGCACTGGCAGTCAGAGGAAGAGGAGGAGGAGGAGGGTTGGCATAGAAGGCCAGCACCAGGATCACTTAGCACATTTGCCTTTGCCTGGAAGCTGGGGTTTCCCCTGGGCTGAGGTGCATGTAGGCAGAGGAGGAGGGGCTGCTGCTGAGAACACTGCCGGATCTGAGAGGCCCAGTGCTTGGAGCAGGTTCTGCTTTTTTGTAGAGTGTTTTCCTGTTGCCCGCCTCAGCTGTCTGCAGCTGCAGCTCTGCGTGGGCTGGGAGCTAGCAGGCCACCAAAAGACCCCCGATGTGAAGCTCACCTTTCTGCTGCTCTTCCCTCAGCCCCCACTCACCAGGATAATGAGAGACGAGAGCTGTCCAGTAGCACATGCTCCTAACTCACATGCCCCTTGCTTGCCTCACCAGCAGCTGGACTAGACTAGATGACCTCCATGAACCCCACTTCTCTAAACATCTGTCATGTAAGGTTTGAGGTCCCAACATTGACTATCATTTTTAAGCATTTTTAAAAATTCAAAGGATAAAATATCAAGGTTAATTCTTTTTCTTCCCATTCTTGAAAAATATCTTTCATTGCATGGCACAAGCTCAAACCCTATCTTATTTGATACCTCCTCTTTTATGTCCCACATTCATATATAACTTTCAAGTCTTACTGATTTTATGATCATTTTCTGATATAAAAATCTCTTTAAAAATCAACACAATCCTCTAATATAAAACATCAATGTAGAGAAAATAATTTATTATAAAGCAATATGCATTTTAGCATGTGAATGCCCAGACATGCTTCCAATGGAAGATATAATGGAGGAGGCAGGTACTTCCCTCTGTCTGGAAAATCCCCAGGAAGACAATAGGTTGAAGTGTAGACTGATGGGCGTGAAGTATTAGAGACTCAAACATCATTAGCAGTACTGCTATCAGGGTTGTGATTGTCTAAAATGTTGAACAAATCTTGGTTTGTTTCAGACAAAATAATGTATAATCTTCCATTGGTTTACCTGGTAGTTGCATTCCTCGAAAATTTTCAGACAGTTAAAACTGTCCAAAAATTACTTTGTGTTTACATGTAGAATGTGGAATGGGGTTGGTTTCTAGGCTAGGTGATTATGAAGACTTTCCCCTTATGTGATTGTCTGACAAAACATTGGAAAGTTGGATTGTTGTTGTTGTTGCTAAGTGCCGTCGAGTCGTTTCCGACTTATAGCGACCCCATGCACAGCAGAACGAAACACTGCCCGATCCCGTGCCA